>NC_090440.1:145320356-145623064 GCF_031143425.1 Pleurodeles waltl
CTTTTTCTGTTTGTATAATTGTCGGCCTACTTGGCCCTTTTGCTATGATAAAACTCAATAAAGTTTATTGTAAAAAAGGAGCTACTTCTTCTGACAACAATTCATGTTCATGCTCACTTGGTATCATTGTAATCCTTTGAGAGCATACATAACTTATGCATAATGCTGTCTCTGATTACTCCCTTTCTGATGTACACATGCAAAAGACCCCTCTGCACCTCTGACTAAACTAGTGCTGAGACATTGCACATATAATGTAGTTCCATCTAAAATTATAATGTGTCTATTACTAAAACCCCTATCATCACAATGCTAAGCACTGCACCCTAAAACAAAATAAGAGCACCTCTCGGGGTGCACATGCACCACACTCAAATGCTTACCATATAGGACCACAGCAAATTCAAAGATCTGCCAACCACACAATCCCTTGTGTTGTAGTGTGCTACCTGTCCAACAATGCACTTTGGCACCCCGGACAAGTGTATGAAGTGCTAAATAAGTGCTGCAATGGCATAAAATACAATCCATATCCCTTTACCAATAATCATTCATCTATTCCACTGTACCACTATCTCTGCACCTTTAGCTTTGTGTTAATAGCCCTGTACACTTACAATGCTCTCCAAGGCCTGTATCCATACCCACGCATCCTGCACCCATAACCATGTGTCCACAATGCTTAGCTTTGTATACAGTACACTTTACCTTTATCATTAAACCTTTAAGCCTGCATCAATACAGCCACCCATAACCCTGTAGCCATAACCATGCACTACGAACACTAGCCGTAACTATGTGACCATAACCCAATGCTGATAACCTCCTATGCTGTAACCTTAACCCTTAGCCCTGTGTCCATAACCCCAGATCCAAAACCTAGCACCTATAGCCCTGGATTTGTTACCTTATATCATTTTGCTGTACTCATAACCATTAACCTTAAATTTCTAGCCCCATAACCATAACCCTATGTCCAGGGCCCATACCCACTAGCTCTGTACTCATGACCCTATTTCCTTAGCCCTGTAGCCAGAAACATGTTACATACAGGAATAATCATGTATCCTTAACACTGAATCCTGTTCCCTTACCCCTTTATCCTGTATACATAACTCTACACCTACGACCATGTATCTCTAACCCTACGACCTTAACCTTATTCCTTTAACCCTATAACGATAACCTTCACCCTTATCCTTGTTTCCTCTATCCTGTATTATTGTTCTTAGGCCCATAACCTTGTGAACTAGCACTGTACCCATAAACATGTACCTTTTCCACTGCACTCACATCTCTTCCTCCATCACACTACTAGGCACTATGAGCCACAACAGGATAGGAACAATTCTCTGGTCACTCACGCCATTCATGCAAACAGTCCTGATTCAGGCAGGAGAATCCTGGTGCTTTAAGCCAAAAATAGCTTTATTTTAGCAGTCTCTATCCTAAAATGTGGGGGAAAATACAGTCCCACATTTTATTTCAAAATCTCCCTCTTATTTTAAAATGTTGTCATGTATATCACACGCAACATCTAAAGGCCTCTCAGAGAGGATCGCAACAAATACAACATGCTGCCACCCATGTTCTTCCCCGCGGTGTAGAGTGCTACTTGTCTGAAAAGTTGCTTTGGTGCCCCAAGTGGGGATATGAATTGAGAATTGATATATAAATGCTACAATACAAAGTAGAAGTAAGGAGAGACACAATCAATTAAAACTTTGTGATGCAGGTAGCTACAAGGCCAGGCACTTTATCCAGTCTTCCCAAAATCGTACATGTGGCATGAAAAATGGCTTGAAAAATGTATATATTTGAAAGTACATCACGGCCCATAGCTCTTATTACCAGGCTTTTGGGGTATGACTCTCCCCAAAAACGCATTCTTGGCTTGGTGTGTAGGTTTTTCTTGCAGTTCTCATTTCACTGAGAGGTTTTAACTTCTTCATTTTTTGGAACTCAGCTAATATATAGATACTGGTTTACCAAAAGATAGTGAGTCTGCACCCATATGAGTATTTATCGAACGGGCGCAAATTTACTATGTTTTGGAATTCATAAACTATGCCATTTTCAGGTTTACATGGATATAGGTCTGGCAATTAGACACTGAAAGACGATGTGATAAATGCTTGGAAATTGTCTAACCACCAGCAATTGCCTGTGATAGTATTCTAACTAGGCCTGGACAAAATGTTAAAATAACCTGGTGTAATTTCAGGAATTTCATGGTACTCTTGTTACACATAAGCCAAAGAAATTAAACTATTATGCCACATCACATAATTATGTGCCATTTGCGGTAAACATTTACAGAGAATGGTGCAATTCATAATAACAATTTATAGTAAACACCCAGGAACAGCATAACACAAGGGCTGTTGTTTCAAGTGCTCTAGTTTAAATACATCATCATGCGAAAAAGTGACATGAGGATACATAAAATATAATGCAAAACAACAGATTTACATTTTGTGTCATTTCGCAGTAATTTCACGTAATTTACCAGAAGCGAATTATGCATATTTTACACACCCCTAATTTAAATCCATTGTTTTTCGCCCACTATGCCACTTTAGAGAGTGGTCAAGCAAATAAGTACTACCCTGCTCATCATGCGAACAATCTTTTCTGAATGTTGGTCATCTCAACCCTCCAACCTGGAGCCCATCCTTATTTTAGTGGGAAATGTTGAGATTTACACCCCTCCAAACTTATTAAGCAATGTCCCTGCTCTCAAAACACTTTACTGAGTCCAACAGTTTCCTGGGATGACAGAATCGAGCAGGCTGGGAAGAACCTTCAAAAAAACCTACTGTCAGAAATCTATATTTCTCACATCCAGTTTTAGTTTAAATAGTGTCCTCTGTTATGATCGGCTTCACATCACTAAGAAAATCAAATCAAAAGGAACATTTAGGTTGTCATTCAAACACTCTATTTTACTTTTTCTTTCAATGGGAGGTTTGTTTCAGGTTGTTTGAACTATATCTTCTGAAGAATCTTACATTCACTGGCTCTTGCTGTGTACAGTGCTGCACAAACACTTTCATCCCTGCTGATGTTTCCCAAGACACTTCCAAGTTGCTGTGATTCAGCTTTGGAAGTGGACTGATTATTATTTGGCACTAACGACTGCAGTGGGCACAGACAATAGAAGAAAAACAAGCATCGGCAATGCCAGTAGGTCTCGCTTTAAAGGAATGTTTTATGGTGATATGAAACATTATCAGTAAATAGCATGGGGGTGAATATATATTTATGTGGAAGGAAAGAAGTGTCAAATAATATTGGTGTAGGTTAAAAAGTCAGGTGACAGTTGCCTTTAACATCCATGTAAGTTAATGACTGCCCTCCTCCAATCAGTGTTACTGACAGAGAAAAACATACATTATCTAATTATCTAAAACACATTAATAGCATTAAGGTGTCATGTGTGTAGCTGAAAGTTCAAGCAACTGGGTAAATAGTCAAAATGATCACTGCTGTATGGATGCCAAGATCTTTAATTGTAGTAGAAGACAACTTCTACCCAATAAACGAATATATGTACCCCTGGATCCCAACATGTGAGTGGAGACAAAGCTCTTCTCTAGTGATGCTCACATAACTGTCTGGGCGACTGCTGCGCTGTCAAGCCAGACCATAACAAAGTCTTGTGAGACTGTGAATGGTTTTAGAAGAAACAAAATCACTCTGAATTACACCGACTTCGAAGACTCAGCACTATCCCAGTCTGCAGCAGCTGGAGAATTCTGTGTTCCTCTCTTTTGGACCTGCAGAAGCAAGGGCTATAGCACATGATGGAGATCTTAGCCCAATTGACAGTGCACCTGACTCTGTATGTGAATGAGCGTGCACATATGCCTGGTGTTATGGATGGGTGAGTGGATGAACACAAGATGCCCCCTCCATTGTGATGTGATACAAGTTAAAATTGTTACTCGAAAGTGTGAATTTCGGCCCCACTCTCAGCCTTTACATTGCCCCCCACAAGACCATTTGGCTTTACCAATGATTGCTGTGAGAAAACAGGGCTGATTGCAGAGGCCCCCTAACTTTTTGCCCCCATTTTCCACTTTTTGCTGGTGTTTTCCTGACTCTGATGGTGCCCTGGGTACTGCTAACCAGTCCCGGGGCCTGTGCTCTGTGTAAAATCAATACGCAAATTAGGCTAATTATAATTGGCTAAGTCATCCTACCTATAAGTCCCTAGTATATGGTAGGGCATGTAGGTTTAGGGACCACAGCATAAGTAGTGCTCCCATAGGTGCACTGCTGAGGTGCCCAGTGTCATTTTAAAGGCAGGCCTGCCTTGCTGGCTGCTTTTAAATTAAAGTTATATGCAAATTCGACTTTGGAATTAAAAGTAGTTTCAAAGTCTTAAACTACCTTATCTTTACATATAAGTCACCCCTAAGGTATGCCCTATGTGCCCCTAGGGCTGGGTGCCATGTAACTATGAGCAGGGACCTTATAAAAGTAGTTTTATAAGCCCTAGTGACGTAAAAACAGCCAAATTAGTTTTTCCCTCATTGTAGTGAATGGCCTTCATAGGCTAGAATGGGGAGACTTTATTTTAATTTTAAAAGTCCCCCTAAGTAATGGATACCAAGTGTTTGGTATCAAATTAATTGTTATAATAAATCCCACAACTTCCAGTTGTTGGCTTTAATATAACTTGTTCAGGTAAAGAGTTTAAAACTTTACCTGAAAAGTTGCCAATTTCAGCCTGCATTGTTTTTGCTGCTGTGCCCTGATTGGCCAGCCTCTGGCAGCCTGGCCAGGCTGTCTTGATGAGGTGTGAAGTGGCCTGGCTTCACACAAAGAGATGTGCCTGTGGGAGGGAATTTCCCCATAGCAGATGGTGAGGTAGGAAGGGGGAGGGCTGCCAAACTGGTCTTCAAAGGCAGAGGACATTTGGAGCACCCCAGTAAAACCCCCACATCCTGCAAACCCAGACAACTAGGTGCCCCCTTGATTAGATTAGGAGAGGGCAGGAGAGGGGTGTGTTTATGATTTTGAGCCACACCAGTGGGTGGGCTCAGCCAGATGTAACCTCCAAAAATCATTTTCAGCCATGATAGATTTTTGAAGAATGTTGCCTCCTGGGATTGATTTTTGCCACACTTCCCAGGAAGTGGTCATCACAGGGGGAAGGACCCTGCATCTGATTGGAGAATCAGAACCCCCCTGTTTTTCACCCATGAGCAAGGATAAAACTGGCAGACTTGCACCCACACCTCAGTTCCCTACCACATCGAACAAGGAAGAACCAAAGGAGAAGAAGGACTGCCCTGCTGGACCCCTGGCCTGCACCTGGAACCTGCACTCAGAAGGACTGCACCAGCTGCACACTTGGGCTTCACCACAAGAAGGACTTTGCCTGGCTTCAACTGGTTCAAGGAGGGACTCCCTGTTTGCTACAGGTGAAAAATTGCTAACCAGAGTCCCCTGCACCAACTCCTGAAGAAATCAACCAGCTGACTGAAATGGTCACTTTATTTTACTAGAGATTCCACACCATGTCTTGGGTTTAGACCACTAACCCTGATTAGTTGGAATGTAGTGGGGTTGCGGTCCAAAACTGAAAACTCGGATTGGACAAGCTTTATTTCTTCTTCTGACATAATTTGTCTACAGGAGACTTGGTCCAAGGATATGTTCCTTCTGGATGGAATTACTTCTCTGTGTCAGCCAGCTATAACCTCTCCAATGGGGAAAGCACGTGGCGGCCTCTTAGTTCTCGTATCCTTACATCTCCCTTTATTGAATGTGTCCTTAATTTGGTCTTCTCCTTATTTTATGGTTGTTCTAGTATATATCAGAGGACGGAAAGGTATTTTGATTTTAAATTTTTATAATAACATCCCCCGGGATCTCCTTATGGGATGCCTGGAGGAGGTAGCAGAATTTATTGATTCATCAGATGATTTGCAGGTTAGTGATCTAATTGTATTATGGGTTGGCGATTTCAACACTCCTCTGTGTTGTAAGGAACCTTCAGAACTGTGTGCCTTTCCCGATGAGGGCAGAGAGTCATCAATCCATTTCACTCACTCTGCTGAAGGAGATGCTCTAAATTACTTTATATGTAAGTTTGATTTGGTACACGTTATGGAGAAACTGGCTGCTGATGCCTGCAATATACCAACCTCCTCAGATTATCATCTAATACAAGAATTTAAGATCACGCCTCACTGTGCCAGTGACCACAATCCCCTTAGCATTAATTTGGACTTAAATATTAATCAGGTTCCTAAGAATGAAAGTTTGAGAGCTAGTACTGTTTATAATTCAAATTGCGGCTTACGCTTAAAATGGGACAAAATAAATCCAAAATTATTTAATCAGGAAATTATAAGAACTAGGATTGATTCTATTAATATGTGTCTGTCCCAGCAGTCAGATCATGAACGTATAGTCCATGAATTTGAACTTTTAAGTACTGATATCTCGCAAGCCTTGGTGGTGGATACGCCCTTGAAGGGCCCAGTTGTTCATAGGTGGTTTGATTCTGTGTGTTCTTCTGCTCATAAAAAACTTAAAGATGCTCTTAAAGTAGTTCCCTCCTCTTGCCAATTAGTTAAACTAGCTAGAGCCGAATATAAGGCTGCTCTTGAAAAAAGGAAATCAGAAATTAGGTCCAAGGTTTGGGACGAACTTCTGGCTGCCTCTGAGCTGAAGGACACTTCTAAATTCTGGAAGGTGGTAAATCACCCATATTTTTCAGACAATAACACTAAGGCTGATGATTGCCTTATTGCAGAAGATGTATGGGTGACTCATTTTAGGAAAGTATTTTGCCCAGGAAACGATGACAACGAGAACCTGTATATAGAGGATAACTTTACTGCACACCCTATCTCAGACTCCAATATTAAGGCCCTAGATATTACCTTTGATCTTCATGAGGTCCTAGGTGCCATCAATTGGCTAAGGCAAGGAAAGGCTCCTGGCCCCGATGGGGTCCCTGTTGATCTTTTTAAATCTGAAATTTATCTTTGGGGCCCTTTAGTTACAAATGTGTTGAGAAGTGTTGTAAATAGTAACGTACCTACTTCATGGAAATCGGCTACTATCGTTCCCATCTTCAAAAAAGGAAACAGACAAGATCCTTCCTGTTACAGACCAATTTCTCTTATTGATTCAACAGCTAAGATTTTGGGAAGTGTGATCTTATCTCGTTTAGAAAATTGGGTGACTGAGGCACAGAATGAATCCCCAATTCAATATGGTTTTAGACCTGGTCTAGTTACAGTTGAGAACGTTTTAAACTTGCATTTGATACTTAGCAAATATGTGACTGCCAAAAAGGAGTCTATTCACATGGCATTTATTGATTTAACTAGTGCTTTTGATTTGGTCAATAGTTCAAAGTTATGGCAAATTTTGGGAGCTTCAGGTTGTGATACGTCCCTTTTGGAGCTTATTAAACGCCTTCATACAGATTTAACGGTTTCAGTTCAGACTGGCTCATCTGGTCAGAGAACTTCTCCTATTCCGTCAACAAGGGGCGTAAGACAGGGATGTATACTCGCGCCTTTTCTTTTCTTGATATATTTAAATGGGCTTTATGATTCACGGGTAAAACACGGTAAGGATGTACCAAAGATGGGCCAGAGACTGCTCCCAGTTTTATTATATGCTGATGATGCCGTTTTAATTGCTCGTACTGCAAATGGTTTACAGGGTCTTTTGCACCTTTTTTATAAATTTATGTTGGATCTTGACTTGAAAGCAAATTACCCTAAGACTTTTGTTATGACATGCGGCCCACGTCATACAAGGTCCAAACAATTTATTATGGGAGGACATATTTTAAATAAGGTTAAAAAAATTATTTAGGTATGTATATGAGTTCCTCTTTGTCCTGGAAGACTCACATTAATTTTAAGTTCCAACAGATGACAAGGAATAATGAAGCGATTTTTCGCTTTACTTGCAAATTAGGTCACAGACCCCTTACGCAGATGAAAACACTTTATAACTCCAAGTGTGCTGCAGCAGTCTTATACAGGGCAGGTGTTTGGGGCTATAACAAAGTACCCTCCCTCCAAAGTGCTGAAAATAAATTCCTGCGTAGATTACTGATGGTACCAAAGTGTACAGCAAACATCATCAGTCATGAGGAAATTGGTCAATGTTTTTTGGAGGACAGGGTTTCTATTGCCCCTTTATTGCTCTGGATTAGATGTTGGCTGAACCCAGCGGCAAAACTAGTTCAAGACTGTATTTCTGACTGTTTACAGTTGGACAACTCAAATAGGATTCCCTGGCTTGCGTTCCTGCGAAAATTCTTTTGAGAAGCTAGGGCTCAGGTATATGTTTGAAGAACCCCAACTGTTAACTACAAATTCTAGGTCTGTCTTGAAATCAACTTATTTTGAGTATACATCAGATTTGAGATTTTATAGCTCCCTGAAATTGAAATCTTTTGATCCCTATATCCGGATTGCAACGGTTCCATGTCTGGAACCTTATTTGATCTGGTTTTCATGTTCTAAAATAAGCTCTCTTCTAACCTTTTTTAGATTTAATCTGATTTATTTTTAAGGTAGCCTTTCTTAAACCATGTATTTGGCAAAAGGATTTACCACCCTGCCCTTGTGATTCCAAATCAAAGCAGAGTACCTCTCATTTTTTTCTTTTTTGTTCTTTATATGCTGCTCCCAGAAAGGCCTTTCTTTTACCCATCTTATGTCATCTTAGACCGATCCATTATAAGGAAGCTCTACTATATTTTCAGAGATTGACAGACATTCAAACCTGTCACCATGTACTAAATTTTGTTATAGCTTCTTTAAGTATCAGGAAAAGGATTATTCCGTTTTAATCCCTATACGTTTGTGAGAGATTTCTGCATAATATTACAAGGTAGTTTCTGTTCTGAGATAACATCTGCAAATTTTGTACTTCTGTGATTTTTAATTGTGTCTAGTATACCTATTTGCCATCTGTCAAGGGTTTTTTGGATCAGATGTTTATATGTTGTTTTTAGATAATGCTTTTATGGTATCTAAATGTGTTTTATGCTATTTATAGATTTGCAATATGTGTCTTTGTATGCACTTTTATGGCAACCGCCGAATAAAGTTCTCTGACTGACTGACTGACAACCAGCTGACTACTGCCCAGTGGCCAAAAAGGAGTTTGCGCCAGGTGCATTCTTGGAGTTGTAGTCCGCACCCCCAAGGATCATCTCAGAGCTTCTGGACCCTTGGGGTGAGCTGTGGACCCCAAAATAACCTTAAAAGAACATCTGGGAGAATCCCAGAAGTTTGGAGAAGTTTGGAGAACTTTTGAAAAAAAGCTCCATAGAGGGACGCCTCATCCGCGTCCTGGCCTGATTTTCAAAGAGACTCGGGTGGTCATTACAACCCTGGCGTACGGTGTTAAAGATGCGGTAATACCGCAAACAGTCAGACGGACAAAAAAAGGGAATTATGACCCTGGCAGAAACCGCCAACAAAGACAGCCACTTTAACACTTCGCCCGCCACAGCGGTACAGACAAGCAGCGCGGCGGACACCGCCAACAGACAGGCGGGAGACAATGTACCGCCCACAGTATCACAACAGACCAATCCGCCACCTTTTCCGGGGCGGATTCACCGTGGATAAAAACACGGCGGAAACAGCTTTTGCTATGGGAAAACGCTCACCTTAACATATCCCACGAGGAACGACGACTCCATGGACCCCGAACTCCATATACTACCTGCCCTTGTCTTTCTGCTCCTTCACAACCAACAGCGACGTAGGCGCAGAAGATACCGGTGAGTACAGCACCTACGACACGGGGGAGGGGGGAGGCAAAAGTTAGGGGGACACCCACCAAACACCCCCACCCCCACCCTCGCATATTACAACATACACACCAATGCAGTCACAAACATCACAGTAACAACCCACAATTCCCCCGGAAGAATGCAAAGACAATGCGAATTTCGGTCAAACTTTGTAATGTGCCAATATACATGTCATACAAAAATAAACAAATATATGTATACTAAAATCACTCTTATTTACATATATACAATCCGAGAAGTAGTGCAGATATGTACACAACAATGTCCGTGCACAAACAGTCCAAAAAATGCATGGGCGAGGCCCACAATAGATACCTGACCAGAGAACACTGCAGGGGCATCAGATAGAAACACTGCAGGCACCTCAGGGGGAAGGGAAGGGGGGCACCTCAGCCACAGAAACGCAAAGCCAGATCCACGACGGGGCTCCATGCCCATTGATGTATCCTGGGGAGTGCAAAGCCACAGTCTCTCAAGTCTATACAGTGGATGGGTTGCCCACTGAACAATCCTGGGGCGTGCAAAGCCACAGTCTCTCAAGTCCATACAGTGGGTGGTTTGCCCACTGTTACATCCTGGGGAGTGCAAAGCCACAGTCTCTCAAGTTGATGCAGATCCATACTGATACTGGGGGGTGACTGGTGCCCAGACTGGATGAGTCTCCCCGTGAATGGTAGTGTGCTGTCACTGTCCAAGCTGCACATGGGATAAGGATGCCTGATGTGGTGGGCCATTCATTCCTACCCGGTGCATTGCCCTCTTCAGCGGTGCTTTGACATGGCGGTTTTTGCCCTCTTCAGCGGTGCTATAACATGGCGGTCTTTGCCCTCTTCAGCGGTGCTATGACATGGCGTTTCAGGACTGTTCAGCGGTGCTTTGACATGGTGGTATTTGCCCTCTTCAGCGGTGCTTTGACATGGCGGTCTTTGCCCTCTTCAGCGGTGCTATGACATG
Source organism: Pleurodeles waltl (assembly GCF_031143425.1). Lineage (NCBI taxonomy): Eukaryota > Metazoa > Chordata > Amphibia > Caudata > Salamandridae > Pleurodeles > Pleurodeles waltl. The sequence continues at coordinate 145,331,125 of NC_090440.1, forward strand.
GCGTTTCAGGACTGTTCAGCGGTGCTTTGACATGGCGGTCTTTGCCCTCTTCAGCTGTGCTTTGACATGGCGGTCTTTTCCCTCTTCAGCGGTGCTATGACATGGCGTTTCAGGACTGTTCAGCGGTGCTTTGACATGGCGGTCTTTGCCCTCTTCAGCGGTGCTTTGACATGGCGGTCTTTGCCCTCTTCAGCGGTGCTATGACATGGCGTTTCAGGACTGTTCAGCGGTGCTTTGACATGGCGGTCTTTGCCCTTGACAGTGGTGCTATGACATGGCGTTTCAGGACTGTTCAGCGGTGCTTTGACATGGCGGTCTTTGCCCTCTTCAGCGGTGCTTTGACATGGCGGTCTTTGCCCTCTTCAGCGGTGCTATGACATGGCGTTTCAGGACTGTTCAGCGGTGCTTTGACATGGCGGTCTTTGCCCTCTTCAGCGGTGCTATGACATGGCGTTTCAGGACTGTTCAGCGGTGCTTTGACATGACGGTCTTTGCCCCCTTCAGCGGTGCTTTGACATGGCGGTCTTTGCCCTCTTCAGCGGTGCTATGACATGGCGGTTCTGATACGGACATTGGTGTGTGGCATGACGATTTCCACACTGGACATTGGTGTGTGGCATGACGATTTCCACACTGGACATTGGTGTGTGGCATGACGTTCCATCATTGCCCAGCGGGGCTGTGGCATCCTGGCCCCGCCTGGGCTGTAACTCCGGCAGTGGTCTCTGGACCAGTGTCGATACTTGAGCCCTCCTGGGCTGTGACTCCGGCGGTGGTCTCTGGACCAGTTACGATACTTGAGCCCTCCTGGGCTGTGACTCCGGCGGTGGTCTCTGGACCAGTTACGATACTTGAGCCCTCCTGGGCTGTGACTCCGGCGGTGGTCTCTGGACCAGTGACGATACTTGAGCCCTCCTGGGCTGTGACTCCGGCGGTGGTCTCTGGACCAGTGTCGATACTTGAGCCCTCCTGGGCTGTGACTCCGGCGGTGGTCTCTGGACCAGTGACGATACTTGAGCCCTCCTGGGCTGTGACTCCGGCGGTGGTCTCTGGACCAGTTACGGTACTTGAGCCCTCCTGGGCTGTGACTCCGGCGGTGGTCTCTGGACCAGTGACGATACTTGAGCCCTCCTGGGCTGTGACTCTGGCGGTGGTCTCTGGACCAGTGACGACGGTGCTGGCGGTTGTGTCTGGACCGCCGGAAATGATGGCGCACTTCTCCGCCGTGACACTCACAACAGGCTGGGCAGACTTCCTCTGGACCTTCCCCACCTTTTTTGGAGTTACAGCTGACTCACCAATCGCCTTCGATCCCATTTCACTTGTTGTCCCACCAGGAGTCTTGCCATGGTCCCGTCGTCCACTCTCCAATTTCGGAGCCTTTACAGGGGGTGGGCTGCCTGTGCCTTGGCTCCGGGTCCTACTGCCTGCCCTGGTGGACGGTGCACTCCAAAAACCTTGAACAGGCACCACTGGTCCTGGAGGCTTTTTGGCTGCGGCGCTATGACGGGACTGATGAATTGGAGTGGGGTGGGGTAAAAAAGGTCAATTTGACAGAGGGACAGTTTCTGACGAACACTGGGATGGGTAGGTGGAGGGGGTCTGGGAGTGGAGGAAGAGGAGGTGGTTGTAGGAGGTGTCACTTTAGGTGTTTTGGGTGCAGGTACTGGAGGCTGTTGTGAGGTGGATGGATGTTGGGTGAGTGATTGCCGGCGTTTGGGTACTTTGGGAGGTGACGTCACAGACACACTGGGAGAGGACACAGGGGACGTGTAAATGGCAGTGGAGGTGGTGAGTGCAGGTGAGCGGCGTGTGGTGCTGGGTGTTCTGGTGCGAGTCCTAGTGCCTGTAGATGTGGTGCATGCAGGTGTGTGCGTAGATGAGACTGGGAGGGAGGACGGAGAAGAGGAGGAGGGGGACACAGTGGAGACAGTGGATGTTGCAGTGTCTGTATGGGTGTGATGCTTGTGTGAGTGCTTGTGGTGTGTGTGGTGCCTATGTTTGCTTGAGCTACTTGGGTGTGTTGACTTGTCTGCATGCTGGTCTGTAGGTGTGCTTGGGATGGGCTGGGATACAGGGCATTGGGTCTGGGTGGAGAAAGTTGGAGGGGGGAGGCTGGACACAGGGACAATTGCTGCCATCAGTGCTGAGGCCAGAGATTGCAGAGTTTGCTGAAGGGCAGCCTGGCCAGAATGAATGCCCTCCAGGAATGCATTACCGTGTTGCAACTCCCTTTCTACACCCTGGATGGCATTCACAATGGTAGACTGCCCAATAGTGAGTGACCGGAGGAGGCCAATGGCCTCCTCACTGAGGGCAGCAGGGGTGACTGGGGCAGGGCCTGAGGTGCCAGAGGCAAAGGTGATGCCCACCCTCCTGGGTGAGCGGGCACTGGGCGAACGCTGAGGGGCTGCTGGGAGGGTGGTGCTGGTAGGGGGGGTGGCGGCTGTACCTGTAGAAGTGGGGCGCACAGATGGTGCCGCCACCACAGGGGACCTCACATCGGCGGACAAGTCTGTGTCGCTGGTTGGTGATCCGGTGGCCGACGTGAAGCTCCCCTCGCCCTCCGTCCCACTGGTGTATTCAGAGTCTGTGGTGTGGCCCTCCATGGCCATGTGGGATGCAGCTCCCTTGTGCTCCGGTGCCACTGTACCTCCGCCTGTTGATGCTGATGTACAAACGGACAGGGAGAGCAGGAAAAGGGGGAGAGACAGAAGAAAGAGAGTTTTAGTACATGGCATACCGCTACCGTTGGCGGACAAGACAGACGCAGCAGCCCCATGCACAATGCCACGCTCCTGCCCTCTGCACATGCAATTTCATGGATATGGGCTACATGGCAATGCTGGAAATCTGCGCACATGGATGCCACAGGGGCAACTATACCTCAACTTGCTAGTTTTCTGAGGTGGGGTAGAGTGCCACATGGCCTACATTACGGAGGGGCCTTGCCTAACTAACTCGCCCTGGCCTATGGACACCCACAGCCCACCTCCCCCACCCACAGCCCACCTCCCCCACCCACACACCGTCACTGCACACAAAGTCCGCAGAATGGGTTTGTACTCACCCCTGTGTCTGCTGTGATGACCTTAAGTGCCCATCCAACTCCGGGTAGGCCACCGCCAGGATCCGGAAAATCAGGGGGGTCATGTTACGACGGGCACCCCTCCCACTTTGGGAGGCCATCCCCAGCTGAGCCTCCGCCGTCTTTTTGCTGCAGTGGCGAATGTCCTCCCATCTCTTCCGGCAGTGGGTGCCCCGTCTCTGGTGGGTCCCCAGGGTCCGGACGTCCTTGGCGATGGCATGCCAAATGTCCCTCTTCTGGTGGGCGCTGACCTACATGACATGCACAAGGGAAGAGGAACATTACCAATTGCACCATCAATGTGTGTGGCCCCCTCCATACTCTGACCATGTGGCCCATTTATTCCCTTGCTTTACTGTAGTATGACTTCTACCCCCTTCCCTCTTCCACCCAGCCCTCTCCACCCAGGCCGAGCCCCTACAACGTGCTCCCTGTGTACTAACCTGTTGGTCTGGAGGACCGTAGAGTAGCGTGTACTCATCCACTCATCCACAAGTTTCTCCAACTCCTCCGATGTGAAGGCAGGGGCCCTTTCCCCAGACGCAGCAGCCATCGTCGCTTCCAGACCGAGGTCACAGCAGCACTAGCAGTGTAGGTCTTCTCCTGTCGAAGGTCAGGTATCTAGTGGTACCTGTTCATTGGCTCCTGGGACCCATAGGGTCCATTGTTAACCAATGCAGCATTGCGCCGCGCTCTACGACCGCCTACCGCGACTGTGTGCAACGCCAGCGCTGTAACCCCACAATCCCATTGTCCCAGTTTAGAGGTCAGGCAGCCGCCATTTCAGGGGCCCACATGGATTCATTTTCAAATGCGTCACACATACTGAGGCCTACACTCAACACACATACAGGAAGGGTTTATTGTCTGGGGTAGTCTTGTGTGTGACTGTGGGTACATACCTGGAAGAATAGTGACTGTTTCTTCGCTGTTGTCCTTCGTAGGCACCGTCAGCTGGGACATATGAGAAGATGGCGGAATCCGCCGGGGTACCGACCGCTGGTGGACCTGTTGACAATGGAGGAGCGACATTTAATCGTGACCTACAGGTTTGACCGTGCCACAATCCAGGAACTGTGTACCCAGTTGGAGCCAGAGCTGATGTCACCAATCCGCCATCCGACTGGAATCCCCACTGACTGTCAGTGCTCCATTTCCTTGCAAGTGGGTCATTTCAAACAACAGTGGCCATGGCTTCAGGGATGTCCCAGCCTATGTTTTCAAACGTGCTGTCCAGAGTGTTGTCTGCCCTGCTGAAACACGTAAGGAGATACATCATTTTCCCTGAGGTGGAGGATTTGGCTACAGTTAAAGGTGACTTCTATGCCCTTGGACATATCCCCAACGTCATAGGTGCCATTGATGGGACCCATGTAGCTCTGGTCCCCCCGCAGGAGTGAACAGGTGTACAGGAACAGGAAGAGTTATCATTCGATGAATGTCCAGATGGTCTGTTTGGCAGACCAGTACATCTTGCAGGTAAATGCTATGTTCCCTGGCTCTGTGCATGACGTCTACATCCTGCGCAATAGCAGCATCCCTGATATGATGGGTCAACTCCAGAGGCACCGTGTATGGCTATTGGGGACTCTGGTTACCCCAACCTGTCATGGCTCTTGACCCCAGTGAGGAATCACAGGACCAGGGCAGAGGAACGCTATAATGAGGCCCATGGGCGGACTAGGAGGGTTATCGAGCGCACCTTCGGCCTTCTTAAGGCCAGGTTCAGGTGCCTCCATATGACAGGTGGATCCCTATTCTTCTCACCGAAGAAGGTGTGCGACATCATCATCGCCTGCTCCATGCTCCATAACTTGGCATTGCGACGCCAGGTGCCTTATCTGCAGGAGGATGATCCAGATGACGGTGTTGTAGCAGCTGTGGAGCCTGTGGAGCCTGTGGACAGTGATGAGGATGAAGCTGAGGAAGACGAAAACGACAACAGGGAGTCAGTCATACAGCAATATTTCCAGTGACACACAGGTGAGAACTTTTTACTTTTTTACCATTACATTGACTTTCACACATCTACCTCTATCCTGTACCTCCATTTCACTCACTATTTGTTAACTGAGTTGTCCCCTTCCATTTCAGTTTCACAAATGTGGTAACCTACATGTCAACTGTTTGCATCCTTGACGGACTTGTGATGTGTGACATAGGTATGTTAGCCTTCCAATGGGTAACCCATTAGGAAACTGTAATTGATAATACAGATTTACAAATCATAGGCTGACTCCATTTTTTTAGGGTGTTTCAAGGGTGTTTATTTAAGTGCAAAAAAATGAAGAGGGGTTGTAAAATGGTGATGGGTGATGGTGGAGGAATGTCCATGGCAGAGTCCAGTCTATTAGTCTCACAGGTACTTTGTACATCTGGGCATTGGAAGTGGAGCTGGGGTAGTTCCGATTTGGGCAGGGTAACAAAGTGGGACAGTGGGAGGACAATCAGGGTGGTCTTATTTCCTGGCGGGGTCTTGCCATCTTGCTCTGTCCTGTTCCTGGATCTCAGGGCCCGCTTGCGTGGTGGTTGTCCGTCTGCAGGGCGTGGGGGGCTGGTGTGGTGGTCCTGTGGTGGGGCGTCCTGCCCACTATCGCCGGCGGAGGTGGTGGGCAGTTCGTCGTCCTGGCTAGTGTCAGGGGCCCCTTGGAGTGCCACGGTGTCCCTCAAGGTCTTTTGAATGTCAGTCAGCACCCCTACGATGGTGCCCAGGGCGGAGCCGATGGTCCTGAGCTCCTCCCTGAACCCCAAATATTGTTCCTCCTGCAGACGCAGGGTCTCCTGCAACTTGTCCAGGACCGTGGCCATCGTCTCCTGGGAGTGGTGGTATGCTCCCATGATGGAGGAGAGGGCCTCGTTGAGAGTGGGTTCCCTTGGCCTGTCCTCCCTCTGTCGCACAGCAGCCCTCCCAGTTCCCCTATGTTCCTGGGCCTCCGTCCCCTGGACCGTGTGCCCACTACCACTGCCCCCAAGTCCCTGTTGTTGTTGGGGTGGTGGGTTAGCCTGGGTGCCCTGTAGTGGTGGACACACCGCTGATTGACCTGTCCTGGGTAGGGAGGTTTGGTCCCGCTGGGTGGGTGCTGTGCTGGTGTTACCAGAGGGTGGAAGCTCGGTGTTGGGCTGTGGCTGGGCAAGGGGAACCGACTGTCCTGAGGCCCACGATGGTCCGGGCTGGTCATCAAGATCCAGTGGGGCAGAGCTGCTGTCGTCACTGTGGGCCTCTTCTGGGGGTGGAGTGGTGTGGTCTGGACCCTCTGGTGTGGTGACGTTCCTTCGGGTTCCTGCGGGGGTATAAGTACATGATTATTGCATGTGTGTGTTTCATGGTGTGCAATGGTTGGGTGTGCATGAACCACAGTGCTGGCATTCCTGTGGGGGGGCTTGTGTGGTGATGGATGGGGGGTGTTCTGGGTCTCTGCAGTGGGCATGCTTTGGTGATGGGTGTCCATGCTTAGTTATGTCATGCAGGGCTTGGGGTTGGGATGGGTGGTTGGTGTCATGGGTAGATAGGTGAGGATTTGCGGTGATAAGGGAGGGTGTGATGGTGGGGGTGTGTGATATAATGCAGGTAGGGAGGGGGTTATGATAGTTAAGATTTGACTTACCAGTGTCCGTCCCTCCAACAACTCCTCCGAGGCTCTCAGGATGCAAGATGGACAAGACTTGCTCCTCCCATGTTGTTAGTTGAGGGGGAGGAGGTGGTGGTCCGCCGCCAGTCCGCTGTACCGCAATGTGGTGCCTGGATACCGTTGAACGCACCTTCCCCCATAGGTCGTTCCACCTCTTCCTGATGTCCTCCCTATTTCTTGGGTGCTGTCCCACAGCATTGACCCTGTCCACTATACTTTGCCATAGCTCCATCTTCCTGGCTATTGATGTGTGCTGTACCTGTGAGACAAATAGCTGTGGCTCTACCCGGATGATTTCCTCCACCATGACCCTGAGCTCCTCCTCGGAGAAGCGGGGGTGTCCTTGGCGTGACATGGGGTGGTGTGTGTGATGTGTGGGGTGGTGTATGTGTTGATGAGTGTGGTGAGTGTAGTGGTATGTGGTGTTTTGTGCGTGTGGGTGATGGTGTGGTGTACCTCTGTGTGGTGGGGTTGTCTATTGCTGTGGTCTCTCTGTCGCCTTCAACTCAAAATTGTGGTCGTAGGGGTTTGTGGGTGATGTGGGTGTGCGTTTTATATTGTGTTGGGTGTGTGGGAGTGTTGTTTGTATGTGTACCAGGTGTGTGTATTTTCAATTTTCCAATGTGGTGGTGTTTTGAAAATTTGTGTGTATTTTGAGCGCGGCAGTGTGTACCGCCAATGGAATACCGTGGTTGAAAGACCGCCGCGTGGATTCGTGGGTCATAATAGCATGGGCGTGTTTCTGTTGGCGTGGAGATGGAGGATTTGTTTCCGCATGTTTATCGCTGACCTATTGTGTGGGTGTCTGAATTTCGGCAGATTCCGTGATGTGTGTCATAATAGCTGTGGCTGTCTGCCGCGGCGGTGTATTGGCGGTCTTCTGCACGGCGGTAAGCACCTTATACCGCCAGGGTCGTAATGACCCCCTAAATCTGAAGGTAAAAAGTTGACCGGGACCTCCCAGTCAGCGTATCCGAGGAGGGCTCCAAGGACATCGGATCAAGATCCAGGTTTACCCTGGTCAAAGGATTTTCACCTCGAAAAAACAACTAAGTACGAAGGTAAAAATATCCACAGAGGATTCCCGCAACGCGTATCCGGAGAAGAGTTCCAGGAGGTCGGATTGGACTGGCAGGTTCGTCCCGCTGAAGAAAGTGGGGCTCCATCGCGGTCGGCGTTAAAGTTTGACTTTGCCCCGGTCGAGGTGCAACCAGATGACCCAATTGGCGCTTTTTGTTTCGAGCCGCTAAAAAAACAATAATTCTTTAAAAATTATTATCTCCGGTTCCCCTTATCCGATTTTATTCGTTTTTGTGTCATTTTAAAGATAGAAATATAATCTAATTTTATAAATTGCTGGATTTTTAAATTGTTTCCTGTGTTTTATGTAATTACTGTTTTGTGATACTTGAATGCTTTACACTCTGTCTCCTAAGTTAAGCCTTGTCGCTCGTTGCCAAGCTACCAAGGGTTGAGCTGGGTTTAATTTACTGAGACTTAACTGGACCTAAGTGGAGGTTAGTGGCCTATTGCTAAGTGTAGGTACCTACCTGCCCTTACCAATAACCCATTTTCCAACAATTGCTATTTGTACTATCAATTCAAAAGACGCTTCCCCAGTATTAAAAACTTGTAATTATTCAATAGACATCTATAGGGATTCACTCCTTAAACAATTGCTAGATCATATTCCATATTATTTCATTTTCATCTAGTAGTAATGCTCGATAGTTCTGACTGAGTGAGGAAATGCTACAGTAATTATCACACCTTTTTTGTTTTTAAAGAAAGTTCACCAATACAGAGGTGTCTTTGAAAATAAACTTATTTTTGTTGCTTGGTTCATATATTGTCCCTAACTCAATATGCTCTTCTGTATACTCATCTCTACAATTAGCTGTAAAGTCATACACATATCACACTCTCACCCATCAATTACCCATTGATTAGCTGCCCCAGTTCTATATTATTCCCCTCAACACATTACAATCACCTAGATTTCATTGCCTCTTATTAGATATATGTGAGGAAGGCCAATCAGAACCACATATAAAGTTTCCCGTCATTAACAGTTTGTATATTGTTGTAGTTGGACTCTTGCTCCTCAGCGAGACTGCTGGTTTAGGTGAAAGCACCTTTGTTTGTAGGTGACTGAGTCACTCCTACAACAAGTCGTAACTGTCGGCCCAACACACCCGGCTCCTAAGCAGTACGTCACCAAAAACTCAAACAATAAAAGGTGATTTCTGGTAGCCTTGGACGCTAGATTGTGACATCTCAGGGGAGTCGTGGTGGAACAGAGGTTATCCTTTTCTTATGTCAGCAACACAGTCAAACACAGCCAATGAAGCAGAGGCAGGAAAGTTTTCGATATATTTATTGAAAGGGCTGCAATCTATGATAAAAAGCATGAGATGCAATGATTAGGATAACGAACAATAAAAGAAGCACAATTGTGAGGATGAGAGTCGTGAATACAAAGACCCCCACCATTTTGCAATAAACATCAAATGTAAAATTCCTAGCAAAAATAACCTAATCTCTAACCTAATGAGAGCTAGGTATGATAAACATAATCTGCCAGTACCATGTCCATGAGAAGTGCCCCCCCTCCAAACCGTTGTTACCTTGGAAGCAAGGTGACATGCACTGTAGATGGCATCTGGAAAGAATCTCTCTTAAGACCTTGTCCATGTGAGATGTATTTATACAGATCATGTAGGTCCCTGTTGTAATATAGTTTTTATAATATATTAGGAAGTTATAATGTAAGGTAATAGGTAATTAAAATAGTAGTGAAAATGTAGAAGTTGTAGGAAATTTAGGTTTTTAGAGTTGGTATGCTCTGCTCCCCTGCGTGGGAGATGGAACATGGAACATTCAGACAGTTGGAGACTGGAGGGTGGAATAGAATGCAGAGATGACTGGAGGAGCTCTGAGGCGGAGGTGAGCAATAAGGCTGTATGAAGGGCGAAGCAGTGGAGATGATAATAAAGTATGGAACTTAAAGATAAATACAGTGTATTGGACTTTATAATACTGGCGACGAGTGCGTAAGGGGGCAGTCTCATCTCCACCCCTTATCAGGTACTATTCCAATTGATACCAACCTTATCTCGGCAATTGACCAATAGGCATTCATGTAGTTAATGCCTATTCTTTAACAGACTAAAGGAGACTGTCAACGTCAAAATACAATTGAATATCTAGATATTACTGTAAAAACGATTTTCTCCAGGTTGGTGATCTACAGTACCATTTCTGAGCCTGCCCTTTACGCTGGTTCATTGAATATTCTCAACAAATTCTTCAACTCATAACGCAAGTGAGAATGGATTAAATTTAACCACGCGTGCAACAGAACGTGTTTGATTTACTAATAGAGCAGCTCTTCAGCGCTCTCTGCCAGTATGGAATATCTGTGACGGATCAACTTCGTAGCAGAAGCGCTCTACTCTACTCTACTCGCTGTACTCGCCTCGCCGAGCGATCTCAGCATTCTACCTGCCTGTCAGGGATCGCGCTGACAGGCACAGCTTTATTCAGGATCGGCTTACATCTGACGCTCCCCTCGCCTGTCAGGGATCACGCTGACAGGCACAGTTTACTTTTGACACGCTGCCGCCGATCGCACTTTCTTCAGGAACGGCTTACATCTGCCGCCTGTCGGAGCTGGGCGTTCGTATCGCCTGTCAGGGATCACACTGACAGGCACAGCTTTATTCCGACGCGCTAATTGCTATTTAATTTACAGCGCTCTAATCGCCTGTCAGGGACCACGCTGACAGGCACAGCAGTTAATCCACTAACGCTAACGCTTTCGATCAACAAGCACAGACGCTTCTTCTAAAGTGCATATACAGCAGCAACGATTGGCACAGCTTAGAAATAATTTTGAATTGTCTATAGACTAAGAAAGTCTTACCGGTTCCAGAAGTGGAAGATTCCTGTTCAATCGGAACCTAACAATATAATTCATTATGTATTAAGTAAGAAAATTTTACCTGTTTAAGTATAACTCTAGTCTGAAACTGCTGATTAGTGCAAGGTTTTCTGTACTATGGTCATTTCTCTAATTTAAAGCAATGCATGATGGGATTGTACTGGTACTAATAGCTTTTCTCTAATTCACTATATTCCTTCCTTCTACACTCTGTGATAAATACAAAGGTGAAGTTTAGTAATGTGTAATTTAAATTGTAATTGAGACTTCTTCAGGGAAATTAATTTATTTAAATAATTAAATTAGTACAATGGCAGCTGCAGGGATGTCCCAACCAATCCCTTTCTTGAATGAAATGGGGGAACCAAATGTTCTGTGGAAGGATTGGTTTAACATTTTTGAGTCATACCTAATTGCAATTGGTGGGGATAAATTCAACCATATCAGAAAGCAACATATCTTACTACATAATTTGGGGACACATGGTAGAAAAATATATGAATCCCTTCCTGAACCACACGTTCCTGAGGGCCAGGCTCAGGATGAATATGTAACTACGTATACAAAACTGGAAAAACAATTGGGAGACAGAATTAATGTCATACTTGAACAACATAAATTATTTTCCCGCTGTCAGGGAAGACAGGAAAGTGTAACTAATTATATAGCTGCACTAAGAGGATTATGTACTCTATGTGAGTTTGGGGACCTGAATGATTCTCTCATTAGAGATCAATTAGTTTGATGCACAAACAATATCAGGATACAAGAGAAACTATTACAAAAGCAACCTGATTTACCGGAAGCGATAGAGATAGCAAAATCCATAGAACACACCGCAATATGCCTACAAGAGATCAGATCTCCACCTTCTGAGGACCATGTGAATGAAATCACAGACGATGCAAGGGAGGACAAAATTCTCAAGATTAAAAGCAGTGAAAAACAGCTTCAATTTAACATGCGCCCGTTGAGGGAGTAGCAATCATCTGGCCAATTCCACTTCTTGCCAAGCCAAGTTAGCAATTTGCAGAAAGTGCAATAAAAGAGGCCATTTCGCTAGGATGTGCAGGGACACAACCAAATCTTTTGACAGCAAGAAATCAGAAGATATATCCCAGATGGTTAAAAAGATAGTGCTGCAGGTAAATACAGATGGTAATAATTGTGCCCAATATCCTGTGTGTATAATATCGATTAATGACAAAATGACAAGAGTGTATGCTGATTCGTGCTCACCGTTTACGATTATAAATGCCTCAGATTTAAGTAGGATAGAGAATGGTAACAGTATTGAGTTATTAAACCCTGATATTAATCCTAAAGGGTACAATAGGGATCCCATTCATTTAAAAGGTATGTTTAGAGGTATCATTTCTTTCAAGGGTCGGTCCACAGTAGGAAAGGTGTACATAGTGGAAGAAGGTTCCAGCTTGCTGGGATGGCAGCACCAAAAGGAGCTAGGAATAAAGCAAGACCCAAACAACCCAGAGCAAGTACTAAGCATTGACAACTCTAACTCAAGTGAACCTTTTATCCTAGAGTTTCCAGAATTTTTTTGTGAAAGACTAGGCCTACTAAAAAACTTTCAACATAAAATCAAACTCAAACCCAAGTCCAGACCTGTAATACACAAAACCAGACCCATACCGCACTTGCTGAAAAATGCTGTCAAGAAAGAATTGGACAGATTAGAAACCCTAGGGATAATACAGTCTATTGAATACTCGGAGTGGTTGGCCCCCATTGTTATTGCCAAGAAAAGTAATTGCAACGACATTAGGATCTGTGTAGATTTGAGGGACTTGAATACGAATATCTGGGTTGAAAGACACCCTCTCCCCAGGATCCACAAAATATTAAGCACTATGGTGGAAGCAGCATTCTTTTCGGTCCTAGACCTTTCAAGTGCCTATCACCAGGTTGAGTTGCATCCTGAATCCAAGTGGCTTACGGCATTCACCACCCCTTTTGGCTCCTTTATGTTTAATAGGATGCCTTTTGGGCTCGCATCAGCAGCAGCTGTTTTTAAAAAAATTATGCAAAGTATCTTAGGTGATGTTCCGAAAACACTCTGGGGCATATTTATACTCCGTTTGCGCCGAATTTGCGTCGTTTTATTCGACGCAAATTTGACGCAAAACTAACGCCATATTTATACTTTGGCGTTAGACGCGTCTAGCGCCAAAGTTTATGGAGTTAGCGTCATTTTTTTGCGTGAACACCTTCCTTGCGTTAATGAGATGCAAGGTAGGCGTTTCCGTCTAAAAAAATGACTGCGATGCTATTGCGTCATATTTATACTCCTGGGCAAAAATGACGCCCGGGAGTGGGCGGGACTAAAAAACCCGCATTAGCGCTGGATTCTAACGCCTGGGTCAGGGCAGGCGTTAAGGGACCTGTGGGCTCAGAATGAGCCCAGAGGTGCCCTCCCAAGCCCCCAGGGACACCCCCTGCCACCCTTGCCCACCCCAGGAGGACACCCAAGGATGGAGGGACCCATCCCAGGGAAGAAAAGGTAAGTTGTGGTAAGTTTTCTTTTTCTTTTTTTTGTGGCATAGGGGGGCCTGATTTGTGCCCCCCTACATGCCACTATGCCCAATGACCATGCCCAGGGGACAGAAGTCCCCTGTGCATGGCCATTGGGCAAGGGGGCATGACTCCTGTCTTTGCTAAGACAGGAGTCATGTTAATGGCGTCTGGGCGCCTGAAAAAAATGGCGCAAATCGGGTTAAGACGATTTTTTTGCCTCAACCTGACTTGCCCCATTTTGGGATGCCCAAACGCCATTTTCCCCTACGCCGGCGCTGCCTGGTGTACGTCGTTTTTTGTCACGCACACCTGGCAGCGCCGGTCGGCTAGCGCCGGCTAACGCCATTCAATAAATACGGCGCCCGCATGGCGCTTCAGAATGGCGTTAGCCGGCGCAAATTTTTTTGGCGCAAAACTGCGTTAGCGCAGTTTTGCGTCAAAAAGTATAAATATGGCCCTCTGTTTTTAGGATGACGTTCTTATTTATGGAGCCACGGAAGAAGAACACAACAAAAATCCAAGAGTTGTCTTTGAAAAATTGAAAACAGCAGGGCTCACTTTAAAGAAAGAAAAATGCCATTTGGGAGTAAATTCTGTAGAATATTTAGGGCACATCATATCTAAAGACGGTTTCAAACCCAAAACCTCCCTAGTGGACGCAGTGAAGAAAGCCAAAGCTCCTAAAAACAAAGATGAGTTGAGGTCATTCCTTGGCCTTGCTGAGTTTATGGCAAAGTATGTTAAAAAAAATTCTTCCATTTCATTTGATCTTAGAGAATTACTAAAAAATCACGTACCTTATATATGGTCCGATTGCCATGATCGTGCATTTAAAGAAATTAAACTAGCCATAGTAGAAGCTCCCTATCTCTGTAATTTTGACCATAATAGGAAAACAATTCTTACAACTGATGGCAGCAAGTTAGGTTTAGGTGCTACCTTATCTCAAATCATAAATGGCAAAGAAAGAATAGTAGCTTTTGCATCTAGAGCCTTAAGCCAAGCAGAAACTAATTATTCAGTTATTGAAAGAGAGGCCTTGGTGTGCTACTGGGCCATTAAACATTTGAAATTTTTCTTGTGGGACACACAGTTCATTTTGTGTACTGATCATAAACCTCTGGTTTATGTGTTCTCCACTAAAGGATTCAACAATAGTACACCAAGAATTGCTAGATGGATCTTAGGCCTAGAAAACTTTTGTTTTAAATGTGATTACCTATCTGGCAATAAAAATTCTGCAGCAGACTTTCTCTCTAGGGTCCCAATAGACACCAAGGAAGATTTTGAAATTGCTGAATTTCCCAGTCTATTAGTTGACATATATTCAATTAGTAATGATGAATGGAGAACAGCATATCAACAAGATGATACCTTATCCCTTTTGAAAGTGAAAGCCAAAGAGGGATGGCCATTAGCAAAAAAAGATCTGGAGGATAGCATCAACGACTTTTGGGAAGTGAGATTAGAAATTAATGAGAAGGATAATTTTGTGCTCAGGAATTATAAGATTATACCTCCTCAGAGTCTGAGACACAAAATCATTAAACTCGCTCATGAAGGCCACTTAGGGAGAAGCCTCACCAAAGCCAGAGTCAGAGAAAGATTTTGGTTCCCTAACAAGGACTCCATGATTGAAAATGAGGTCAAAGAATGTTCCATCTGTGCGCTAAGCGACAAGACAAAAGTAATTCGAAAAACTCCTATCTCCCCAATACAAATTTCTAATAAGCCGTGGGTGAAGTTAGCTTTAGACATCATCGGTCCTCTCAATTACACTGGGCTTTCAAAAAAATTTGCAATAGTATTCATTGATTATCAATCGCATTGGATCACCACTAAATTTATTAATCAAATTACTACTGATTCTGTTATTAACTTCCTCAAAAACATATTTGCTGTGGAAGGTATCCCTGAAATTCTCATAACTGACAATGGGGTTCAGTTAACGTCAGTGATGAGGAAACAATTCCTTGACTCAGTTGGCGTAAAACATCTTACCACTGCGCTATATTGCCCCAGAGCTAATGGGTTGGCAGAACGGGCCAACCGCATGATTAAGGATTGTATTCAATTAGCCAGTATCAACCATTTGAATGTTGAAAATGCTACCAGGGATATGCTGTGGGCCTATCATACCACTCCAAATTTGGTCACAAAAATATCTCAGTTTTCGGCATTACGAGGTAGAAAACCATGCACTAAGTTCTTCCCATCATGGCTGGGGGGAGGAGAGAAAAGTGAACATGCGATTCCACATACCAATCTAAAAGTATCGTCGTACCAAGAAAAGTATAAGAGAAAATATGATGCAAAATACGGGGTAAAAAAACAACACTGGAAAGAGGGGGATCAAGTGTATATAAAGAAACCTATGGGATGTTCAATGTCTGGCATGAAAGAAACCAAGTTCTTGGGTCCCTTTTGCATTACTAAGGTGAAAAACAATGTCGTGGTGTTAGAAAAGGGCCAATGTTGGAGCATGGATAGAATTGTGAGGCAACTAACACCTAACACCGGTGAGATCCTAAGTGAGAGTTCCAGATGGAGAGAGACATCACAAAACATAACTCGGAATGATCTGCAAAGAACATCAAGTATCCGTCTTACTAGACCTCCAATTTGGCACAAGGACTATAAGATTACTAAATGATAACTATGATGCATGGGCTCTTCGTTCAAAAGCTCTTGAGTATAACAATTATAACAACCTTGTATTTAATGTCAGCCTATCTACTTAAGATAACGTGTCTCAATATCATTGTAAGTGGAAGATGTGTTGTGATATAGTTTTTATAATATATTAGGAAGTTATAATGTAAGGTAATAGGTAATTAAAATAGTAGTGAAAATGTAGAAGTTGTAGGAAATTTAGGTTTTTAGAGTTGGTATGCTCTGCTCCCCTGCGTGGGAAATGGAACATGGAACCTTCAGACAGTTGGAGACTGGAGGGTGGAATAGAATGCAGAGATGACTGGAGGAGCTCTGAGGTGGAGGTGAGCAATAAGGCTGTATGAAGGGCGAAGCAGTGGAGATGAAAATAAAGTCTGGAACTTAAAGATAAGTACTATTGGACTTTATAATAGTCCCCCAATGCAGGTATGTTCACAAACAATTCATAAGGAGGCAGACGGGGGAAATTATGTAAACAATCACAAACAAGTGTAGATTATGTTCCTGACACATGTAAGTGAGAAAGGGACATGATGTTAATAACTACGCACATCACTTGATTATGACGTTGATAGTGACGACTTCACAGATTGGCACTGATAATATAAATCAACTCATCTTTATAAAATATAAACAACGGAAGGCATCTTACAAGAAATAGTAAAACAAATGGACTAAAACAGTACAAGCTAAGTAGGTTAAAAGTCACAATATGACAGCGGCAAAGGTTTGCAAGCCAAAGGGCTAAGCTAATCTCCGAGTCCCAATAAAAACTAAATTGGATTCACCACAATATCATGTGCTGAAAATGTTGTTTTGGCCTTGTCTATTCATAACTACAGCCTTCATCAGGTGTGAACATTTGTCTCTGGTGAAGGAGATATCCATTGTGATTGTTGACTTCAAGAGGAGCTGGGCCATCTTCGCAGGCAGTGATCCAGTTGTTGACATTGGAGATGGATTTGAAGAAGTTGTTTTTTTGTCAGGGATGATGGTGTAGAAGTTTGGAGATCCAGGGTGCTTCTGCGATCTTGTTCCAGTCCAGTTGTACAGTTAGGGATGGTGGTTCTGATGTGATGTGGGATGAGTATGTAGAAGTTTAATGAGGGTGTGGTTGGATGTGATTTGTGATATACCTTTGTGCAATTTTCCATGGTGCCCCACCATGGCAGAACACTGACTTGTAGATTGTTATTCAGTTTGGTAGGGCACTAATGAATGATTAATATGAAAAATACAAAATGTGTGATGGCTGCATTTTTGCTAATACGTAGCTTACATCAGAAAATAAAGAATCCGGCCTTATGGCAGCCATTCATAAGTGGAATGGCTTTTTAAGATAAGGTTCTAAAAATCTAAGGCCTGATTCACAATGGTAAACTTACACTTTTGAGTAGGTTTACTAATTTTTGGTGTTCACAATCTACTTACAGACTGTTACAACTCGCTATTCTTATGTGTGCAGAGTTGGGGTGGTAACTCTGCACACTGATTCCAAAAGCCTTTTTTCTTTTGAGTTTTCCCAACATAGGAGGTCATTCCGACCGTGGCGGTCGGCGGTGAAGCGGCGGTAAGACCGCCAACAGGCTGGCGGTCTTTTTTCATGTATTCTGACCATGGCGGTTACCGCCATGGCCAGCTGCGCTTCACCGTTCCGACCACCACAGCGGTAACGACCGCCGGACTGGAGACATGGGTCTCCAGCCCGGCGGTCGTCACATACCACCGGCGGTATTCCAACCCTCCTGACCCCGGCTTACCGCCATGGATTTCATGCGGTTTGGAACCGCCATTAAATCCATGGTGGTAAGCACTATCAGTGCCAGGTAATCCCTTCCCTGGCACTGATAGGGGTCTCCCCCACCCCCAACCCCCACCCAACTCCCTCCCCTACCCCCCCACCACCCCAGCCACCCCCAAAAGGTTGCAGGACCCCCCTCCCCAACCCGATCCCCAACATATACACACACATACACACACACCCCCGCATTCATGCACGCACTCATGCACATACACACACCCCCGCATTCATGCACACACTCATGCACATACACACACCCCCGCATTCATGCACGCACTCACACGCCCCCTCAACATACACACACGCACACCCCCATGCACGCACACAACTCACAACACCCCCCCACCCCCCTTCCCTAACGGACGATCACCTTACCTGTTCCGGTGATCCTTCGGGAGGGAACGAGACCCATGGGGGCAGCTCCGCCGACACCGCCACGCCAACAGAACACCGCCACAGCGAATCACAGGTCGTGATTCGCTGGGCGGTGTTCTGTTGGCGTGGAGGTGGAGCTACCTCCACTTCCCCCCTGCCGCAAGTATGGCTGTTGGCGGCTCTTCGTCCGGAAACGGGCAGAGCGCTGCCAACGGTCATAATGGCCCGTGTGGAAGACCGCCAGCACGGTCCCTCAGCGGTCTATTGAAAAGACCGCCGAGGTCGGAATGACCACCATAGTGTTCAGAGCACTGGGAGGGAATACCCCTTCTTCCAAAGGTGGTCCTATATTTTATTAATTAGTTTCACAAATCCTCAGAGTATTTCTCCAGTAAGGGTATCACATACCTTACAATAAAGTATTCTTCAGTAGTTTTTTTCATCCTATAATCATTTTGTTCTGTTTTTTTCCCCAAATAGGCACATTAGGACACCAATTTACCTTTAGTGCAAATAGCACTTTATTAAATTAGACATCTCTTCTTCTTCATACTGAAAATTGGACTTTCCTATGGCATTAAACGAATGAAGACTAGTAAAAAAGTAAAAAGACCTCATGAATCACTGCTGGCCCTGACTCTCACTGTAGCGAGGAACTGAAGTCAAATGTTTGGTCACGGGATGTGGTGTGGGCTAGATACTCAAACTCAGCAACACATCAAACAACTCTTAATAAATTACTGTGTTTTTTCTTTTTAAATTGAAATGTAATTTATTACACACCAAACTAAATACTGCACACAAATTAACAAATTAAGGAAATACTGAAAATGACACCTTCTAAGTATACCACAAAGCAAGATCACACCCCAAGTAACTGCCATTCATACAATGGGCTCCCTATGCTGGATGCACTTCTAATACACCCCTTCATTGTGTATAATAAAACATGAGTGGTGTGTTATTAAAATGTCAGGCCTACTGGATTTTTCGAGTGTCACTGTGATACTTAAAAATGTTACTATTAAACATACAGTTCATTTCACTTCCATTGTAATTGAACATATTCAGTGTTTATAACTTTTGTGTGTATATCAACACAGCATCAAATGTTATCATTTCAGTGTCTTAAACTAATTTTTACATTTAATTGAGGTTAGGACTTAATAATAAATATTCTTGACTCTATATCCTCTGGGGAAAATTCCCAGCTCCAGGAGTCCATGATTCAGAGAAAAC
The DNA here is from genome assembly GCF_031143425.1 of Pleurodeles waltl. NCBI lineage: Eukaryota > Metazoa > Chordata > Amphibia > Caudata > Salamandridae > Pleurodeles > Pleurodeles waltl. The sequence continues at coordinate 145,350,405 of NC_090440.1, forward strand.
CTACCCTCTATTACAAATCCAATGCTCCAGTGGACTTATATTGCCAAACAGAAATACAGTGGGGCTCCTGAGGATTGTTAGGGGGGTCACTGTTGTTCCTGAGAGGTTCCAGACATACACCATTCCTTCAGCTGGGCAGCTGCCCTCTAAAATATATATGGTGAGGTGACCTTTGTGCCTTAGAGTTGTGCCTTTAACCTGCTGCTATATTTTATTTGGAACCAACCACACCTGTAAATATTTTCTTCACTTTGATTCTTTTACTTTTTAAAAGGTGTGCACAATGGCACCCCAACTGCCTCCAATGGGTGCTTCTGCCTCAGTGAGGAACTCATGCAATGGGGAAGAAAGTCTGCACAAGAGCCAAAGCCTTCAACTCCGGCCACCTTCCCTCTCTCATGGCAACCTCCTCGCTGATGGCAGTTGAGGAGCTGGCTAGCTACTGTTTTCTTCCTCTTGACTTGCATTGGTTTACAATACTTCTCTCGCCTTCCCCTTTAACTTAGTCATTGGGAGCAGGAGGGGCACCAGCAATCCTTCACGCTGGGCCAACTGGTCCTTTAGAGGCACAGACCCTCCTGAGTGTTTTGTTTCTTCAGTGGCACACTCTGACTTTGTGGGTTGGTCCCCCAGGACACTGGCTCTCCTGGGTGGTTAGGTCTTCATGTTTCAGCCTCATGATGTTCCGGAAATACCCTGCTCAGTTGCCACCCTTAATTACAGATATCTAAGGACTGGTGGGCATTTTCTCATAGGAAATGTCAGCCCTTTGCTATTGATGGCATGCTCCACCTGCAGTGCAGTGATAGTCTATGGCCTCCTGGCATTTAATATTTTAACAATTCAACATTAGGGAATTTTGTTGAACTTATTTTGTAGACTGTTCTCCCTCCATCGAGGAAGATTTGAGAGACCTGTTGTCCTGTCATATTTAATGGTAACCTGCCTAGGGTCTCTACCAAACAGCACCTTCACCTCTTTGTACTCCAAAGGGCTCAGATTCTACTGGCCACTTGCAGGGCACCTTTGTATTTTGAAGGAGTTTGAGTTCCCCTTCATAGGGAAAGGTCCATAACAGTGCAAGGGAACTGTGTTCTTCAGGGTACCCAGCACGTACAGTCTCTATGTTCCACTGGAGGGAGTGGGAAGAGCAGTGCTCCTGCCAATGAAGACAGAGTCCACAGAGTGCCAGAAAGGATAGATCAGGAATCTTTTCCAGGCAGGAAAAATGGTGGGTCCTTCATTTCTTTTCTGCACACCCCTCTTCTATTTCAGTCTATGCTCTGTGCAGGGAAGTAAAAGTGGAGATGTACAGTTGTAGAAAATGGTTCTTTTCACTCCATGACTTCAAAGGAAACCCTGATGAGATTAGTGTCTGAGATTCGACTGTTCCCCTTTGTCCCTAAACACAATATGCAGGTTGCTCCGTCGACTCCTGGAGAAAGCTACTAGACATATTGTTCAGGGGTGACCCGGATCTACCAGCTGGCCAGCAGAATAATTATATTGGCCCAGCAGGGTGGAATCAGTGTATAATCTCACTAAGGACTGTTTCAGGAAAACCTAGTTTAATTTACAAATATGATCATAAGAATATTTTATTTGCGCTCTGGATTTTTATAAACACAGGGAAGGTCACAGTATTCATTTATCCAAGTTAGGTCAATACAAAATTAATATTTTGCCACAGTTTTCACCTAAAGTTCAAACACAGTGAAGCATTACAGACTCACAGTTTAGTAAAAAAATAAAGTGTGCCTTTCTTTTTGGCTGCCTAATTGAAGTATATGGACTGCACAGTCCATAACCAATTTATCAAGGGTCCAATCTGCAAAAGACTACCTGTGAGCAGACACTAGGCTGAGTTAGGAAGTTGTTTCCTTGTTCAACCCACACACTTGGGTGCACACATGTGCTTGTGTGTAACCATAGCAGAGCTTCTCACCCAGCTGTGCAGCAGCAGATCTTATTTTCGAAGGAACTGGTGGTTTTCACTCCAATCCATTTTAACAGAAGTTTACAGTGAGAGAGTAGTCACAGCAGAGGACAAATACTTGAGATCTTAAATAAAACCCCTGGGGGTATAGGAGGTTCAGAGCCCACTTTCTAATACCCATATTTTAGTGGCCCTTTTTGCCTTGTTCCCAGATCCTCATTTTCATTTATCCTGATAATATATTCCAGTATTTTTGTCCTTTCATATCAGCAATCATTTATAAGTTTTCTAATAGTTTCCTCCATGTATGCTGTTTTGTCTAACCTAAGTATGGGTCAGGTATACTAAACATTTTAAAGGTTGCAATTGATTCAATTTCCATTTGAGGTCATTAAGATGCTTTTCTTATGTACTAATCCCTTTTTTAGGTGATACAGAAAATGCCAACTCCTAAAATGAGATTACGGATGGATATCAATTTGCTATCTGGGAAATGTGTGTTATTTACATCCCATTTAAATACCATATCGTATATTATCGCTCCATAAAGTGTAATTGTTTTACAACCGAAATCTGGTCACAAAACATTATTTTGCTGATACCTGAGAGGAGGTGATAATGCATTTGCAACTCCTTTGTGAATATAAAAACAAATGTTGAACTAGGCAATGGTCCATGGGACCACTTCCAATTTTTCAACAAACAAAAAATAATCTTTTATTTTTAAACACATTCCCATGTTCTTTAAGGAAAATAGGTGGTATTTTTTAAAACAAAATTCACATCAATGAATGGCAATCACAGGCTTGGTAGTTAGTTGGCCCTAGCAGGTAACCATCTTTGTGATGGCCTGGAGTCCAAGTACCCGCTCTCTGCTGGATTTGCTCCTTCTTAATGAATAGAAAACAAGCTATCAGCCTGTCACCTTCCTGTTTTCTGATCTTATATTTCTTCTTCATACTTGGGTTATTTATTCATGACTGATTGTTCCACCAATTTATAATGTATTCTTGTTTTATATTCTCGATTTGCTGCTCTATGGGTTCAAAGATATGCTGCCAGTCTACTTTTGCATTCTTCATTAAGATGGTCAATATACCACTCTTGCAGCGTTTTCTTGACAGGGATTAATACACTTTAGTATCACATAAATGCTCAATCCTGTAGGCTCTCCCTGAACTTCCATGTTCTTCTGTAAAATTGGGGCTCAAGCAATTTTGTGGATTTGTTTTACAAAAGTGTGCTACTAAAGAGGATGATCCAGAGCCACCAAACTTGACAAAAGCATCTCTTCCAGATTGTGAATTACCTTATAGGATGTAATAAGGTAATCCCAATGTTATCCTATAGGAGAGAATGGAAGTTTTTTACTACCAAGACATCTAAAATTTAAAAGTACATGTACTACCTTATGACTACATTGCACTCTGTCCTCTGGGTTGTAAAGGGCCTACCTTAGGGGTGACCTATGTATACAAAGGGAAGGTTTGAGCCTGGCAAAAGGGTTATTTTGCCAGGTCATCAAGGCAGTGTAAAACTGTATACACAAGCCCTGCAATGGCAGGCCTGAGACATGGTTAGAGGGTTACTTCAGTGGGTGGCACAACCGGTGCCACAAAGAATGTTGTTCTTTGTCAACATCTTCTGATCCATCCTGTAGCCTTGTCCCACTGAGGACTCAAGTTTCTTAAAAAAAATGTCCTAGTCCAAAGGTATCTTTTTTACATGAAATGAACTGATTTCGCTATTGAAACATTTCTCAAACAGTTCTCAGATATAGAATGATGTAATTGAATGCAAGTTTCCAGTAATTTTGGTGCAGTTGCTCAAGATCATATTTTCATTATATCAACTTACCAATTTAAAGTCTGAAACTGCAACTGTATCACAAGTCCTGCCATGTCACCAGTAATAGAGCCTACATTACCTACTCACATCTTTGATTGAGCATCACACCTGACCCAATGCTCAAATGGAGCTTGTTTGGTGCACATCTCCCTCATAACGTGGAGGTAATTCAGGTACCCCTTTATTAATCTGTTGCCATATGTCTGCTCTAGGTAGAACTTGGCTTGTGACGAGGAATCTTGTAACAACCTCTGGCACAAAAATACGTTCCAAACACAGCATCAGACACTGTCCGATAAACTTACACCTCTATAAATTCTCTTCTGTGTTAGATGTATGTTAACCATCATGTTGATGCCAAACTACATTGCTATAAATTAAAAAGGTTAAACAACAAGAATAGCTTCATATAATAACCTTGATACTGCTGTTGGGCCCTCCACTGACGGTCTAGCTCCAGGTAGGCCCCCGCAAGGATGTGGCAATTAGGAGGGCCAGGCTGCGGTGCACACACTTGCCATTTGGGAGGTCTGGCAGAGCTGGAATTGCACTGACTTCCTGGTCCAGCGTCGGTGATCCTCTCACCTGTTCCTGCAATGCAGGCAGTGCCATTTGAAGACCACCCCAGGGTCCGCATCTTCTTCGCAATGCTCTCCCGGATGTCCTGTGTTTGATGAGCGTTGACCTGTATGGATGATAACAAAAGACAACAAGCTTTTGAGTTGATCTTGGTTGTCGGTAGTGCAGTCACACAATTTAGAAGCAGCTCTCACAAGCATTCCCAGAAGATACAGTGCAGATAATCTACAAACATTTTGAAGTTCCTTGAAACACTAATTTGTAGTGATCTGTGGAGTAGCCTCAATATGTTTCACCTCATGTTACCAATACAGGACACAAACACCACTGAAGCAGGGATTTGGAACTTGTCATGTAGTCAGACCCACTTCAGATTAGTCCAACTCACTGTGAGCGACCAAAGGCTAAACAACCTGTGTAATATATGTACAAACTAATCACACGGCTCCATTCATGCCTAAAATCCTAAGAGTCAAATACTATGGTTTGTACCACATATGGTGACTAAGGGCTATGGGAGGGCTGCCATGTGTCAGTGAGAGCATGGTTTTAGGTGATGTGTGAACAAGTGTGTGTAGTAATGGGACATACTTGTATGGATGTTTGTGAGCCTGTGTCAAGTAGACTGGCAGCACAGGCAATACTTTTACTTATATGTGGAACCATGACATGTTTAAAACAAAACAGTTACTCCAATTTGAAATTAAGGCCTGTACATGCACTTGACAGAAGAGCATCAGACAGCTCCAGAACTCAGAACAAATCTACTTTTATTTCGGATTTCTACCATTTTGACCCAGGCAGTATGCTTCCACTTAAACTAGGGGTACGTGGTACAGTGCCTAACTGCCACTGGAAGTAAGGGGTCTGCATTTTGTTTCATTAAACCTGGAATTGTGAGTAACATGCGCTGAAAACTCAGCTAATTCTAACAGGTGACTTTTCATTTCAATACACAGACATTTCTAACTTTCTCAAACAGCATCCTTTACCTAGCTAAAATATTCAGTTCACTACCCTTCAATCGCAACACATCAGCCATAAACAAAAAGGGGCTAAATAGCCTGTTGACAAAGAGGGAACGCGTTACTTTGGCAAATATTTCTCACTCAAATATGTAACTGTTCCTCTGAGGTCCTATACAGCTGGCTGAGCTCAAGCTCCTCAGGGGAAAAGGCAGGGGTCCTGTCACCTGCTTACCCGCCATCCTGTCTCCCAGAGGTCAGTAGCAGCCATCAGGCAGCTAATGTCCTGATAGCAAGGTCAGGCCGCCACCATTTTAGGGTGTGAAGCTGTGTATTTTTAAATTGGTAGTGCAACACCAGCATTCAAAATGGAGGCTTGTGTCTATATAAATGTTACATAGAAAAGACACTGTTTTGGCAAGATATGACACATTAAAAAGTGAACCGTGACTGTGTTTGACAACTATAGTGCTGCAGGGCAAGTAATATCTCTGTTGATACTATTTTGAATAAATAAATAAATAAATAACTGGCAATAACAAATCTCAAATGTATTATTTGCACATAATTCAAAAAGTAAAAATGTGAAGAAAAGTTAAAAAAATTATACCAATATGTGTACATGTACAATACAATGGCTTTCCTAATATTACCAAGGCTGAAGAAGTGTGTTGGTCATCAAAGTGTAGTGTGACCTTTAAGCTGATATTTTCTTTTCATGCATGCAGACCTTTGAGCCCAGGAATGGACAGGAGAAGAGGGTCTCAGGTCTTTTGGCTATTTCCAGACCTTTCCTCCATGGAGGCCTTGTCATTAAGAAGTTCTTGGTAAATAGGCAAACTATCCTGGATTTGTGTCACCACTTGATCTCCTACCTCACAATATTGGATTTTTGAACGGATTGGAATTTTACTTCAAATGCGGTGAGTACCGGTTTATTTGTGATTGTTGCACTTGATATTGTTTAAATAACGTTGGTTTTTGATAGGAAACTCGGTTACGGTCTCGTACTAATTTGGCATGTTTTCAGCAGCCTCCTAGTCTCTATTCACGACGTATTTTAAGTGATGTTTAAACTCTCAGGATGCTTTTTTATATTTAGACTTGAGATTAATACTATGAGATATTATGAGGTTGACTTTGGTCCAATGGCATTTCTTAACTTCGTGCTCATATTACTAGAAGATGTTTGTTAATAAATCGTGTATGCTCTGCTTGGTTTCACGTTAGATCTGGATGGTTGACATTGGCTGATATACCTGATATTCGCTGATATGTGGATCCAATACTTATATGGATAAGGAAAATCGTTCCTTTTAGGATATGGACCTTGTGAGAATAGGTAATTAAAGTGTGGTATTGTTGACCCACTTCTACGTTGAGCAGCTTTTGAGCATGGAGCTATAATATTTATTACTCATTGTTTTTTCGTTGTTTATCTTTTTACATGTGCACACACTGCATATAGGACTACAGTCCACAACTTGCTTACCAGATTGAATTTGATGGACATTTTTTGATGACGTATAAAGTGGGTCAACCGTATAAAATTAGGAGGTATGACTTCCAATTGTTATAGCATGATGATCGACACAGGGGTGTTCTTCTCGCATGGATTTCTGAGCTTGTGGTCAGTGCACGCCATTGGTTGTCTTTCCGTCGACTATGTAGTTTGTTTTCTCATTTTGTGATTTTACTCATGTTTTGTGTGTTTGCGGGTAGACAAACCTATTTTCTCTTCCTTTGGGTCCTATTCCACGTTTTTGGGTGATTCTGAAACACAAGGGACACTGTGTGGCTAATGCTTCGGCCAATTTTGTTTGGGTTCCAATGGGAGTTCTTTACTCATTTCTTACTTCTATAATTTCAAGGACTAAGTTCTAGTATTTTGGTTACTAACTCAATGAATACATTTGCAATTTTAGCCCTGAAGAAGTCGTTTGGGATTTGAACGAAGATTTCCGATGACGAAACACGTGTTGGCTTGAGTTGTACCATTATGAAGGTGTTTTCAAACACGGCTTGAGACATGTTTAAACATATGAGAGAACTATTCAAGCACTGAATAAGAATGGACTTTTCAAACGTGTATTAAAAGCGGATGCTTGATTCTCTTGAAATTACTTACTGATTGTTTAAAACAAGTTTTTGTTAGGTGTGCCGCACTATGTACCATTATTTGTTGGGTTGTTTAAACCTGTAAGGGATGGGTGTGTTCCCTTGTGCTGGCATCCTTTCTTTCTTTTGCTCTCATGTTTGCTTGAATTGAATTTGTGCCATTTATGATCCTGAGCGCCTATACAACCCCAAGTTCTCACCCCACCATTAGAATCCAGGAATGAACAATGGCCTGATATGATTTTAATCTATCAACTTACTGCTTCCATGTAGGAGGCTCAGCATATCCTAACCGACCATGGTTGTTGGCACCGCTGATTAATTCAACAGCGCCAGGAGAAGTCCGCTTCAATGAGGCCCATGAAGAACACAGAAGTCAGTGGAGCGGGCTTTTGTGTTCCTCAAGGCCAGATTTAGGTGCCTGGACAAGATGGGTGGAGCTTTCCTCTACTTACCCATTAAGGTAGGGGAGGATGTGGGGGCACAGGTGCAGGGACCGGGGTGGGAGGAGCAGGCTCCTACTGTGACAGGACATCCATGTCTATGGCTGGCAGTGGTGTGCTTGGTCCAGATGTAGAAGAACCACAGACAGACAGATGGTATTTGAAAATCCCTGCACAGGTGGTGATACATGTAAAAAAACACTCCAATTAGGAAGCACATTTTGTCATTGTGGTTGCGCGTTTCCAACATGAGTTCCCTCTGCACCTCCTTGATCTCCTGGAGCTCAGTTACGGCCTGGCCCATCATGTCTTGGAACTGTTGTACTGCTCCCAGGACTCAGTTGATGGTGGTCTGGCTGACAAGGACCCCATTGTCCTCACATTGTTGGCCCACCGATTCCCTTCCAATGACCCATAGCCCCACTGCCCTCTGACCTTGGTGCAATGTGCCCTATCCTGGAAGATTAGTGGGTAGTTCCTCGGTATACAGTAAGTTGAGGTATCCAGACACTGAGATGTGGCTGCAGCTAGGGTGGAAGTTATAGATGTAGACCGAGTGGGACTCACAGGAGCTACCTGACCAGATAGACCAGATGGATCAGGCTGCTCCCAATCATCCACACTTGCAGGAGAGGAGTCCTCACTGAAGGCTTGATCCTGGTCTGGAGTGGAGGTGTCTTGAGTGGCAGGCGGTGGTACACTGGCCCGGGGGTGTTGGTCCTGAGAAGAAAGCATATATGAAATTAATATCTTCTTTGTACCTCATATGTGTCTCTATCTACAAATGAGGCAACCTAAAACTGTAAAATCAAACTGATAGAATGATTCCTCCCCTGTGTGATTTTCATTGTTTTAGAAATGCAGGCTGATTTACACAGATGCAAACTCCTTTGATGATGTTGGAGAGATGTCCTGAAATGCAAAATGAATAGTATATTACATGTACCAGACATTCATCCCAACACAGTGGTGAGTAGAGTACTAGACCATTCCAAGGCCTAGCAGGCACCCTAATGGTAAAACTGACATTGGTCATCATATGGACAGTGCTGATTATGTGTTGACTATACTTCTATTTATTATGCCACATCCATGGTGAAAAATCAACAGACTATGAATTATATGGGCATTTACAGCACTTCAATGTAGCTATGAAACGGTGTCAGCATGTCAAATGCACATATTTTTTAAATGTGTGCACATATAGAAGTAATGGAAGGTAGAGCAACATTAAATTGCACTATTGTTTTACAGATACAAAAACAGAGCATTATTGTAGTGTAGTCTAGTCATCTGCTGACACAATAGAGAATATTTGTTGAAAAGTGAGTTACATACATCTATTCAATAACGATAGTGGAGCTGAACACACATTTACAACATGTACACACACATATGGGTATGATGTGAATAGATAAAAATTCTATTTATAAGCAGTATACGTTCATGTGCAAATGGATGGAGTTTTGGACCTGTTTTTTGGGAGAACAACATACATTGATAGAAAGCAAGGGACTACGTATACATAAGAGATGATCCATGAGGAACAAAGCACAATCTGACTAAACGTATTGCACATTGTTAAAAAGAGAGATGCAACCATGATGCTAGTAATTGGCATGAAACAAGATATTTTGAGTAGTCAAGTTTAGGTATATCTGTTTTGATAAGGGTGTTAGACTATTCTAAACATCTAACGTAAGAGCAGAACTCAATTTGTGACTGTTGAGACATTGCAACTTAACACTCCCCCCTCCACCAGGGATTCCTGTCAAGCCTTCAGGAAGTAGGGTCTGCAAGACCTTCTCCTCCCAGGGAAAAAATTGTCATGGGGAGATGGGAAAGCCACCACCATTTCTCTTGTCCTCCATATGATGTTTGGAAGCCAGGGAAAGTACTCTCACCCGCAGGTGGTTCTGCTTCTTCCTAATCTCCTCCTGTGTGCACCTGTTGTTAGACACAGAATCCAGTCTGTCAACTATTCTGGACCACATTTGTGGCTCTACTCTAATGATTTAATCCACCGTGAAGCTAAAAAACTCTCCCTCTGTGAAACATGTATTTCTCTACCCTGTCATTGTGATTATATGTAAAAACAAATGGTGCACAAACAGATTTGAGATAATAAAAAAATATTATTATAAAAAACACAGAGGGAGACAAACAGAGAAAAACCTTGTCTCCTATGTGGCAAGTTCTGCTGGGAAAGTGATCTGCTATAGTGGAATGGCAAAGGATTATGGTCTGAAATGGAGTGTCTTTTATAGTGTATTTTGTAAGTGTTTATAATTGTCCAATATACAACAGGTGTGGGCTGCTAGCATCCAACCACAGCCATAGTACTATACTGAATAGGGACTGCAACTGACTCCTGACATCATGGGGCTACAGTTGATACACAGCCAGTACAATTGTGTCATCTAAATAGGCTCTGAGGGATCGGGCATCATGATGGTGACTGTGGACTATTCATTAACAATGGAGCCTGTCACATCAGCTGCAGGATGCAGCTGGTACGATGGCGTACACTCTGCCATGGCAGTCTTCAGCTCAGCCGCAATACATCTAAATATGGTGGGCAGAACACCATTGACTTGATGGTCTTTTCCGGTCAGACGTCGACGCAGCTTGGCGGTAACACCATCAAAATCTAAATCGGACCCTAAGTTGAAAGGTAAAACCTGGGTCTGGTATGAGACAGCAAATCCAATAGACCTCTGAAGCAAGTTTGGCAGTTATGAAATCCAGATTTACCTCACTCACAGCTTTTGGCACTAAAACCAGCATTTTCAGTGGGAGCTTTCAATGATGATCTATCTGACTTTGAGGCACCCTCACTGCCCATATCTTTGGACCTTGCCCCACTGGAATATTGTGCTATTGGTTTCAGACAACAAATAAGTATAGAATTTGACTGGGATGACACACGTTGTGTATCTGACCTCTGCTCCATTGCGATCAGCCTGAAATTGCTTATTGGTCTCAGTCAGCCATAGGAAGCGACTTTTGATTGTCACTTTGAGTTTTCGAAGCTCTTTTTTCCTAAAACTTTCAACATTCACAAATCCATTTTCTCTTAGTGTATTTTATGATCTTGATGTCTTTTTAATTGTTGCATTTTTCTCAACTCTTCCAAATTAGTTTGGGGATTTTATTGTCTTAGTTGTTAGTATTGGTAGAAATTGACACACACTTATCTGGGGATTGACTACTGCTTGTGCTGCAGCTAGGAGTGATTGTGCAAAGATTCTCTCAGAACTGAGCTCTGACCTAACCACAGACGTTTAATAAATTGGTAGGTGTACATGCTCCCAAATTAATAAACCCATTCCCTACTTTGGTATTCAAAGACTGGAATGTGACTTTGTCCAGCAGATACCAGTCAGCTTTAAAACTTATAAATGTAAAATTAGGCACAGGTGAAATTTAAGTTATGCTGGTGGAATTTGCGTAATTTCTTGAATTTCGTATCAATTTTGGGGCCTCATTTACAAGCCTTTTGCCCTACCGCTGCTTCACTTTTTTTTGAGGCAGCACGGGGCCTAGCAAAGTAGTACACTGCTCCTTGTTTACAAACTGGCACATTGGGCCCAATTCATCAGTTTGTAAAGCCCTGCGCCATATTTTACCTGCGCCAGGTATAATGTATGCATGCTAGGCGTTTCCACGGAAAAAGCCACGTAGCATTAATGCAGTGAAATTTAGAACTTTTCATTACGTCATTCTATGGCTTCACTGCTGCAACATTTTACAGTCTGCTCAGAGCAGACGGTAAAAAGCAGGGCTTTTTCCTATGAAACTTTCCTTGCATTCCTGAAGTTGCGTCAGTTTAACAACGTATAATGTGTACGTTTTGCCCCATCAGATGCGTTCGAAAATCAGATGCATCTGTGAAAACTTGCACCATGGAGCTCAGTATTGTAAATACAGTGCATCCATGGTGATGTTAGGGAATGTGTAGCAGACGCTAGAAATCTGACGAATTGATATTGATGCATAATACTTTTGTAAATGAGGCCTTTCTTAATTCCTGGAATGACATCAAATATGCTATATCTCACACTTAAGTCACTGTTTGAGGCACAATTATTCCACAGGGGCACAGGAACAACCAGAACATGAGTAGCTATTTTTTCAGCACAATTGTGTTTTCCAAGCTTTTTTTAGCTTAAAATTTGCCTTTGTCCTCATCAGAGCTGGAGACTTGCACGCTCGAGGTGGTGGACAGAAAGGCTAAGAGGGACAAGAAATTGAAGTTGCCCACCCTTGCCCTTGAGGAAAAAGGCTGCTGTAGCTTATTAATAGAAAAAGGCTGAATGACTGCTGAAGATAAAAGGCTGTTGTGACTGCTGAAGAGAGGAAAGCAGCTGCATCCATCACTGCTGAGGACAAACAGACAGCAACTCATTGAATCAAGTCATTGAATTGAAGGAGAAGATATTGTCCTTGGAGGATTGGAAGGCCATGCTATCCTATGAAAGAAGACAGTGTATGATAAACCTGAAGTCCAGGAGTATGTCAAAGTGCAATGTGGATGGTGGTAATGATACCTTAGTACCCAGGACAGGCAATTCCATAGTCAATATTGTGTCAACTAAGTGGCTGGGGATGAGCCAGATAAGTGGTTTGCTGCTCCTGATCGGACCTTGCACAGACACAAGTTAGAGCAGGAGTTAGGGGTAGACTCTGGAAGCATATTCTCACCAGAAGAAGGAATACCATATGAAATCTGGAAGCAACAGAAGGGATTTTGCAGCTACCTATGACATCTACCTCTTTTGCAATAACAACAATTATTGTCTGATGTTTAGAAAACCCTAGAGGAGTCATACTTGGAGTTATTTTGTTGATGTTCCTAATAAACAGGGAGGAGGGGTTGGGCGAAGGTGAGCAAAATAACTGACTATGCTGATCTGTTTAAATTGTTTAGTACTGTTTTACAGATTTGTGCCAGCACCTAATTGATTCCAAGCTCATTTATCCCACGGAACTTTGGAAAGAGGCATGTCTTTGATTCAGAACCAGAGTGTCTAACAAAGTACTGGGAGGGAAGGAGGGTTGAACCCACCATCAGAAAGTTAACAAAAGAGAGACTTCTAGGACCCAAAACCTCTGACAAAGGAAAAAAGTCCCAACCAACATCAGGAAAACAAGAATGCAGGAGCCTAAGGGGGAAAAAGCCCTTTCAGAATGTCAGGAGTTTTGACTGTCAGGGCACAACAAGAGGGATTCTTCATTCCTTGAAAAGCATCCACTAGTCTGCACTCTACTGAAGATGTTAGTGTTGTGCTAGGTAATCGTGATTCCAAGGATGAAAGAATAGAGCTTGCCCCAGCTATTAAATAATTAAAAGAAAAAAGCAGATACTTTGGTTGATGTTAATCAGAGATGTTGGAAGAGTGACCCAGAATTCAAGCCAGTGATCCCAGAGAGCTCTAGCAAATAATTCAGGAGGTCCACAGTGACACTGCTCTGTGGACTACATGTGTGGCCAAACACTAGTGTTAGAAAAGCTGTTATCTAGAACAGTATCTGAAGGAAGATACTTGTAGGGTAAAGAATGTACTCAAGGGGGAGTATGACAACCCTATACCATGGGCTCCTTAGAGTGGAGGGGGAAAGGTGGAAGGAAAAATGTAGTGATATGTCCCAGCTTGACCATAAATTGCAGTGAACTGCCACGGGGGAAAGGAAGTCTATATATGAGAACATCTAGGTTGCCCCACAATCTGTTTCTGAGGGTAGGAGCATTAAGTCTGGGGTGCAGGGACTGCAGAGAAAAGTAAGTGGTAGGAGGTGGTTGTATCTGCAGTGGGTAGATCAGTGGGCCCACGGGTTTCCCTCTTTCACAGTGGAGAACTGAAGCCATTGATGTTGGCACTAATAGCTCCGTTCAGGGCAACGCTGAATTTCATTGCAGTTGAGGCTCTTTTGGCATTCGGGCAGATCTGCTTCCTTGCTCTGGTCTAAAGTTTTGTCTTCAAACCCGTCTGCTTTTTTGGGTTTCAAAATCCACCGGCATGAAACGATTGGAAGATATAGTTGAGTAGGGCTCTATCAGGCCTGGTACTTTCACTGTGAGGTCCAGCAGAACCCATGTTCAGTGCCTGCAGAAAGCACCAAGTGAGACAAACCTTATTTTCTTGCCCACTGAGGGAGTGACATCTGTTGGCAAGTCTCAGCACCTTGTCCAATTCCTGGAGAGGTTGACCTAATGGCTAAGTCCTACTTTTTCCAAATGCTGTGAAAGCTTGTCCTGTTCAGACTTGCAGCACCATCACCCTCAGGTCTGACTTCTAAGCACATGGTCTCTCTCCAGCAAAGGAACCTGAGGGGTCCAGTCATTAGTAGTGAACTAGGCCTGCTCTGAGTCAGTAGTCCTGCTGATTTTGTGTGTCTTAACCAGGCATAAAGGATGTCAGCTATTTGTCCCTAGGAGAGCAGTTCCAGTTCTTTGGTGCCAGTTAGAATTCCATAATCTGCTTTCATCCAGCAGGGCCTTCTTCAGGTGTATTTGTTTCAAGGTCCTTTCTGAAGAGATAGTGGTATCATGTACACTAGCCAGTGACTGGAGAATTTTTTCTACCCCACCTTTTGTACTTTTTTCACCTGTGCTCACCTCCTTTTGCAGAACTCTGCCTCTCTTCATTTTTGTGTGAAAAAGGCCCGTGGAGGCCTTTACATTAAGTTGGCTGAACCCTTCTTCCAGAAGAAGGGTGTCTGTCTCTCTCTAAAACTGGTTTCTTATTCAAATAAAGTCTCTTTCCTGTTACAGTTGGTGTTAAAGGGTCTGAGAGGACTCTGTGAATGGATGGGATTAACCCATATCCAAATCAAAATAGTCAGTGTTCAGCCTCTGGAGGAGAGGTGAGTAGTAACATTGGCCCTCATTACAACCCTGGCGGTCGGTGATAAAGCGGCGGTAATACCGCCAACAGGCCGGTGGTAAGAAATATGAAATTATGACCACGGCGGAAACCGCTCACACAGACAGCCACTTTAATACACTGACCGCCAGCGTGAAATCAACAGGTACCACGGCGGTAACTGCCAACAGCCAGGCGGAAGACAAAGTACCACCCACAGTAATATGACCCACCTCTTTGATGTTGTTGACAGTACCAACAACATCAAAAGCCTGGCGGAAACACTGCACAGAAGGGAAACGACTCACCTCTGGACCCTCAAGGAAGAACTTCGCCGCCATGGAGCCCGAGTTGCATGTCTTCCCCATGCTCTTCTACCTTCTGCTCCACTATGAACACCAACGCCAGGGAAGACGACCACGGGAAGTACTGCCGCCTATCACACAGGGAAGTAAAAAGAGAGTGACACATACACGCAACACCCCCACCCCCAACATCACACACACAACCAGATGCAATAACATTGCATGTTTACCCCGTACCCCTTAGGAATAATGCAAGGACCACCAAAATAGAGTAAAAACAGTGTAATAAGATAAATATATTAGTAATACGTGCATCCAAATAAAAAGTATATACATATTTACAATGCAAGGGACACTGCCCAGTCCTCAATGTCCGTGTGCCACAGGGCCCCATCACGAAGTCCACGGCCCAACCTCACTCTTGCAACAACACGGAGAGAACACTGCAGGGGCATCAGGTCAAAAATAGACAGGCACCTCAGGGGGGTGGGGAATGGGGGGGCACCTCAGCCGCAAGATGGTACAATGCCACTGGCCATGGAGGGGGCAACATGCCCATCACTCTGTCCTGGGGAGTGCAAGGCCACAGTCTCTCAAGTGGGTGATTTGCCCACTGCTTGGTCCTGGGGAGTGCAAGGCTACAGTCTCTCTAGTGGGTGATTTGCCCACTACTTAGTCCTGGGGAGTGCAAGGCCACGTCTCTCTAGTGGATGATTTGCCCACTGCTTGGTCCTTAGGAGTGCAAGGCCACAGTCTCTCTAGTGGATGGCTTCTCCTCTGGTTCTGGAGGGGGCATTGTGCCCAGTGTGCTTCATCCTGGGAAGGATGCGGTGAGTAGATGGCTTCTCCACTGGTTCTGGAGGGGGCATTGTGCCCAGTTATCTTCATTATGAGCAGGATGCGGTGAGTGGATGGCTTCATCCACTGGTTCTGCAGGGGGCATTGTGCCCAGTGTGCTTCATCCTGGGGAGGATGCAGTGAGTGGATGTCTTCCTCCACTGGTCATGGAAGGGACATAGTGCTGAGTTATCGTCATCCTGGGGAGGATGCCCACTGGTTCTAAAGGGGGCATTGTGCCCAGTGTACTTCATCCTGGGAAGGATGTGGTGAGAGGATGGCTTCTCCACTGGTTCTGGAGGGGACATTATGCCCTGTGATGCAGATCTTGGGGAGTGCAAGGTCACAGTCTCTTACCTGGGTGTCAGACCCACAGGATTTGCAGGGGCCAGGCCGCACAACAGCCCATGGATGCAGGACTACACACTGTCTGCCGGTGGTGACGGCTGCTCAGTTGTGGAAGTGGCGGTGCTGGTGTGAGTGCTGGCAGTGGTGGGGGGAGGCTCCAGCCCTTGCCCTGCAGCCTTGGACGGCTGCCCACTCAGGCTCCTGATGCTGGCAGTGGTGCTGGTGGCGGTGCTGGTGGCGGTGCTGGCAGCGGTGCTTGCAGTGGTGGGGGGAGGCTCCAGCCCTTCCTCTACACTCTCGGACGGCTGCCCATTGGGGCTGCTGCAGCTGGCAGTGGTGCTGGTGGCGGTGCTGGTGGCGGTGCTGGTGGCGGTGCAGGTGGCGGTGCTGGCAGTGGTGGGGAGAGGCTTAAGCCCTTCCCCTGCAGCCTCAGACGGCTGCCCACTGGGGCTGCTGCTGCTGGCAGTGGCACTGGTGGTGGTGTTGGTGGCGGTGCTAGTAGTGGTGGGGGGAGGCTCCAGCCCAACCCCTGCAGCCTCGGATGGCTGACCCACCATGGTTGGTGGTGGGGGCTCTGACTGAGTCCCAGCACCAGGCCTCTTGTCCTTTTTGCCTGCTGGTGCAGGCCCCTTGCCCTTCCTGCCGGCAGCTTAGGATGGCTCCTTGATCCTCTTGGCAGCAGCTGGGGACTGCTTCTTGCCCTTCCTTTTACCAGCTGGGGTGCCTCCTTGCCCTTCCTTTTACCAGCAGGGGGAGCCTCTTTGCCCTTCTTTGCTTCAGCTGGGGGTGCCTCCTTGCCCTTCTTTGCGTCAGCTGGGGGTGCCTTGTTGCCCATCCTTGCCCATCCTTGCAGCAATTCATGCAGGCACCCTATCAGTGTGGTTGCCTGGTGCCCGGGATCCTCTCCCACCTGGTGTAGCTGTGGACATTACTGTGCCCCTCGACTGGGTGGCTGGGGTGCTTGCCTGGGTCCTGACCACCCTGGCCTGATGTGACGGATGGAATGGTGGAGGGCTAGGAAAGAGGTCAATGTTGGCAAGGAAAAGCTTTTTAGGGACATTGGGCCGCGAAGAGGGAGATGGTCTGGGTAGTGGAGGTAGAGGGAGTGGTTGTAGGAGGTGTCTGTCTGCTGTGTTTGGGTGCAGGTGCATGGGCTCGATGCTGTTGTGAGGTGGATGGCTGTTGGGTGTCCGAGTGCTTGCATTTGTATACTTTGGGAGGAGGGGGCACAGACACAGAGGGAGAGGACAAAGGGGACGTGTGCATGAATGTGGGGGTGGTGACTGAAAGTGAGGGGCGTGTGCTGATAGGTGTGCTGGTGATGGGGGATCGTGGATGACGATGTAGTCCATGCAGGTGTGAGTGGAGACCCAACTGGGAGGGAGGTGGACAACAAGGAGGAGGGGGCCACAGTGGAGGCAGTGGATGTTGGTATGTCTGCATGTGGATGGTGTTTGTGTGAGTGCCTGTGGGATGAAATGTGGTGCTTGTGTTTGCCATGTCCACTTGTGTGTTGTCCTGAGTGCATGCTTGTCTGACTGTGTGCTTGGGATAGGTTGGGGTTGAGGGGAATGAGATTGGGTAGAGGAAGTTGGAGGGGGGAGGCTAGAAACAGGGACAACGGCTGCCATCAGAGAGGAGGCCAGAGCGTGGATTGATCTCTGTTGGGCCGCCATGCCTGTGTAAATGCCCTCCAGGAATGCATTTGTCTGTTGCCTTTGGGCTGCCAGCCCCTGGATGGCATTCACAATGGTTGACTGCCCAATAGAGATGGATCGCAGGAGGTCAATAGCCTCCTCACTCAGGGCAGCAGGGCTAACTGGGGCAGGGCCTTAGGTGCCTGGACTGAAGGAGATGCCCACCCTCCTGGGTGAGCGGGCACAGGAAACTCGCTGAGGGGCTGCTGGGAGGGCGGTGCTGGTACGGGGGTGGCAGCTGTACCTGTAGCTGGGGTGAGCACAGAGGTGTCCGCCACCACCAGGGAGCTTCCATCGGAGGAGGAATCCATGTCAGTGCTGTCCCCTCCTGTCTCTGCCATGGTGCTCCCCTTGCCCTCTGTCCCACTGGTGCCCTCACCGTTGGTGGATTCGGCCTCCTGGGTCCTGTGGGATGCAGCTCCCTCCATCGCCGGTGCCTCTGTTCCTCCGCCAGATGATGCTAATGCACATAAGTACAGGGTGACCAAACAAAAAGGGGGGGAAGAGACAAAGGATACACTTGGTCAATGGCGCCAACAACACCACCGTTGGCGTACACGACGCACACGCAGGGAACAGCCCTACGCACTAGGCAGTGCACTACCAGTCACAATGCTAGTCACCAGGCCATGGATAGGGACACCTAACGCCAATTGCAGCATACCTGAGACCCACAGACACCTGCCCAGTAGTGGAAGCCTACTAGCTTGGTTGGAGGTATTTTACATCAGAACCCTGCCCAATATGGGGCCTACGCTGCAATGTCAGGCCTGGCCTAGGGGCACCCACAGACGCACATCCCCCACCTGGATACCACCCCAACATGTACAAGTTGTATATTGGGGCACTGTACTCACCCCCATGTGGCTGCTGTGATGCCCCCAAGTGCCCATCCAGCTCAGGATAGGCCACCACCAGTATGCGGGCCATCGGGGGGGTCAGGGTTTGACGGGCACCTCTTCCTCGTTGGGAGGCCATCCCCAGCTGGGCCTCCGCCTTCTTCTGTGTCCAGTGTCTCAGGTCCTCCCACCGTTTGAGACAGTGGCTGCTCCGCCTGCTGTAGACCCCCAGGGTCCCCACATCCTTGACAATGGCACGCCATATACCCTTTTTCTGATGGGCGCTGACCTGCAGGGAAATGGTCACAGGGAAAGATATTAGTCTGACTGTCCTGCCTGGTACACCCATGGCCCACCATGCCCCTTCTCACCCCATTAGCACAGACATGGCCCACCATACATGCAGCACGCTGCCTAGGTCCCATCCACCAATGCCCCCCCTACATGAGGCCTTCACACACAGCACTCCATGCATTCACAACCCATGCATCATACTCACGGTGTACTCACCTGTTGGTCTGGAGGCCCACACAGCATTCATTACTGGGGTAGGACCTCATCCACCAGTCTCTCCAACTCCGCTGAGGTGAAGGCAGGGGCCATTTCCCCAGTGACACATGCCATGGTCAGTTCCAGACACAGGTCACAGCAGCACTTGCAGTGTAGGTCCTCTCCTGTTGAAAGGTCAGGTAACAAGTGAAATGAACAGATAGAAACTGGCGGTGACGTCCACGGCGGTGCATACCGTCACCGCCGGCGTACATCACCATTGGCCACTGTAACCCATGGGGCCCAATGTTAACCAATGAGTAGTTGTACGGCCTTTTTTGACCGCCTCCCTCAATGGTGCGCAACGTCAGCGGAATTACCTCATTTCCACCTGTCCCTCCAAACAGGACAGGCAGACGCCATTTTGGGGGTGGGGGCTAGCCATGGCTCCTAACTGCATCACAGTACACATATGCACCATTTGGACCTCTCCAAAAAAATACTGTTACAATCACAACATGCATTGAAGTGTAGTGGTTGGAAATAAGAGATACTGACCAGCTCCTCACCATTTTGCCCCATAGATTGCAACTGCTGCGGATGAATAGGAGATGGAGACATACCCCGTGTACAGACCCCTGGTGGACTTGGCAACAATGGAGGACAGGCACATTATCCTCATCCATAGACTGGACAGGGCCACAATCACAGAGCTGTGTGCCCAATTGGAGCCTGACTAGATATCTGCTATCCGTCACCCCAATGGGATCCCCCCTCTTGTGCAAGTGCTATCAGTGCTCCATTTCCTGGCAACTGGCTCCTTCCAAGTGACAGTGGGCTTGGCAGTAGGAATATCTCAGCCAACGTTCTCAATAGTACTGACCAGAGTGTTGTCTGCCCTGATTAAACACATGCGCAGCTACATCATTTTCCCCCAGGTGAAGGATCTGGCCACAGTGAAAGCTGACTTCTATGCAATGGGACATATCCCAAACATTGTTGGGGCAACTGATGGTACAAATATTGCATTTGTCCCCCCCCTGGCGAAATGAACAGGTGTTCAGAAACCGAAAGAGCTTTCACTCCAGGAATGTGCAGATGGTGTGCCTGGCGGACCAGTACATCGCCCACGTCAATGTGAAATATCCTGGGTCTGTGCATGATGCCTTTATCCTGAGGAATAGCAGCATCCCATATGTGATGGCTCAACTTCACAGGCAGAGGGTGTGGCTAATAGGTGAGCCCTGGTTCCCCCCAGTGGGTGTTGGTGTATGGGTATGGTGTGGGCCCTAAGTGCCGGTGTGTGGCTTACAGTGGTCCCTCGATATTTGCAGGTAACTCTGGTTATCCCAACCGCTCATGGCTACTGACCACTGTGAGGAATCCCAGGACAAGGGCAGAGGAACGTTACAATGAGGCACATGGGCAAAGAAGAAGAATTATAGAGAGGACCTTCAGCCTCCTGAAGGCCAGAAACAGGTCCTCTTTCATTGCCTCCATCGGTACTACTCACCCAAGAAGGTGTGCCAGATCATCGTGGCATGCTGTATGTTGCACAACCTTGCCTTACATCGCCAGGTGCCTTTTCTGCAGGAGAATGAGGCTAGAAATTGCCATGTGGCAGCAGTGGACCCTGTGGACAGTGAAGATGAGGAGGCAGAGGATGAGGATGAGGACAACAGAAGTGCAATAATTTGTCAATACTTCCAGTGACACACAGGTAAGAATTGACATTGACAATTTTGTGTTTGACATTATCACTGGCAGGCTGTTTTTCCCACTTCTATGGCCACTCACTATAGCTTTGGCATCTCTAATTGCATATATTTGTTCCCCAGTATCGCTCCTGGTGTGTAGACTGTAGACAACTACAGGTCATTCCTATGTTTAAATTTCTGTACTGTTGATTTTCAATGTTTAAACCTTGTTGAATTAATACATACTTAAATCATTTGACATCAGTCCTCCCTGATCCCCAGGTACTGTCCTTCCTGCAGCCGCATGTTCACCTGCATCTTGTCAGGTATCTGGCCCATCATCTCCTGGGAATGGTGGTATGCTCCCAGGATCGCGGTGAGTGACTCCTGGAGAGTCGGTTCCCTGGGCCTGTCCTTCCCCTGTCTCACAGTAGTCCTCCGAGCTTCTCTGTTGTCATGTGCCTCTGCCCCCTAAACCGTGTGCCCACCGCCACTGACCTCAGGCCCCTGATCGTCCTGTGTTTGTGGGGTGTCCTGGGGTCCCTGTAGTAGTGGACAGCCTGCTGATTGACGTGTCCTGGGGAAAGAGGTATGGGCCCTCTGAGGGGGGAGGCTCTGTGGTGGTGTGAGAGTGTGCCTGGGTAACCAACTGTCCGGAGATCCCTGATGGACCAGGTTAGTCATCCAGATCCAGGCGAGCAGAGCTGCTGTCATCACTGTGGGCCTCTTCTGGGGGGGACTGGATGTTGCTGGCACCTCTTCTCCAGTGACATTGGTTGGGTGACCTGTGGAGATGTAAATGCAGTGTTATTGTTTCTGTGTGTGACATCATGTGCATTGGTGTGTTGCCCTCTATGGTTGTTATTGCCCTGGCAGATTTGCCTTTGTGTGAGTTGGTATTTGGTGGGCTAGGTGATTCTCTCAAGTGTGCATGCAGTGGTGATAGGTGTCCATGCAGGTCTGTGAGGGGTGTCCATGCATTGGTGTTACATGCAGAGCTTGGTATTGGGATGAGTGGATTGTGATGGTGGGGTATGTGGGAGGTGGTGGAGTGATGGGAGTGAGGGTAAGAGTGGGGGTTTGTGATGGCATGCAGGTAGAGGGGGAGAGTCTAGTTCTCCTCCTACTCCTGCCAGGCCCTTAGGATGCATGATTGCCAAGACTTGCTCCTCCCATGTTGTTAGTTGTGGGGGGAGGAGGTAGGGGTCCACCGCCAGTCCTCTGTACAGATAGTTGGTGTCTTGCTGCTGTGGAATGTACCTTCCCCCGTAGGTCGTTCCACCTTTCCTGATGTCATCCCTTGTTCTGGGGTGCTGTCCCACGACATTGACCCTATACACGATTATCCGCCATAGCTCCATCTTCCTAGCAATGGATGTCTGCCTCACCTGTGCTCCAAATAGGTGTAGCTCTACCCTGATGATTTCCTCCACCATGACCCTCAGCTCCTCCTCAGAGAATCTGGGCTGTTGTTGTGGTGCCATGGGTGTAGTGTGAGTGATGAGGGTGAGGGTGTGTGGGGTGATGTGTTGGGGTGTGTGATGTAAAGTGCGTGGATGGTGTATAGGTGATGATGTTATGTGGCTCTGATTTTGTGGGTGCTCTTGCTGGCTCTCTCTGGTATCAATTCTTTCTAGTCGTAAAGGGTTGTGGGTATTGTGGGTATGTGTTTTATAGTGGTGTGGGTGTGGTGTGTGTATGTGTGTCAGGTGTGTGAAGTTTGAATTGTCCAATGTGGTGCTGTTTTGTTAGTGTGTGTGTATTTTGAGCTGGGTGGTATGTACTGACAATGGTTTACCACCATTGAATGTCCACCGCAGTGATTCGTGGGTCAAAATGCTGTGGACGTAGCTCTGTTGGTGTAACGGTGTGGGTTTAGATACCGCCAGTTTATACACTGACCTTTGGGCTGGCGGACTTGCGTGTGTGTGTCATAATATGGTTGGCGATTATCTGCTGCCGTGGCGTTATGTTGGTGGCAGTCGGCATGTAAGTAAGCAGGAGTTACCCCCATGTCATAATGAGGACCATTGTTTCTAAGCCAGTTTTAACTCAGCAGCATGAGGAACACTTTAAGAAGTTACTTTTATTTTAAAATTATCAAAAATCAGATTACATCATTAAGTCAGATTTTGATAACTTTAGTGCAATATTGTTTATTCATTTTGCTATCATTTACACAATCAGGGATACTAAATAATACATGTTAATTATATCTAGGCCTACTCCTAGAGTATGATGCCTGTACCTAAACAGTGAAACCACCTTTAAGGCCATCAGTCATTGTGATGCCAACTATTTAATTTAAGTTGTGAGCAACTTTTTTATACATTAGGGACTTAAGGCCTGACTTAGATTTCGGCTTTTGGGCCACTCAGTCACAACAGTGACAGATATCCCTGTCCACCAAAACATAAATCCCATTATTTCCAATGGGATTTACATTTCAGAGGATGGGATATCCATCGCAACTGTGATGGATTAACCCGTTCGCTGAAGTCTAAATCAGACCCCTAGTCCTGTAGCCTTACAAGGCACTCATTAGGGTAAATATTCCATTCATAAAAATAGATTTTCATTGCCAAGTGTCACTGCAGGTCCATGCCCGATGGAGCACCCACTGCAGAAAGCGGTGCGAGGACCTGAGACGCTGGGCCCTTAAGACCAGTGAGGCCAAGCTGGGGATGTCCTCCCATGGACTATGACCCCCCTAGTGGCCCGCATTTCGGCAATGGCTAACCTTGAGGTGGATGGTTGCCTGAGGGCAGCAGAACAGCCATATGGGGGTAAGTACACACTCACAACTTGCTAATGGTAGGCATGTATGGGTTTGGGTAGCCCTCTAGTGGGAAGATGTGGTGTATATCATTTGTGCTTGCACATTGGCTATTAACATGCTTTTTGGGAGGAGGGAACTCACTCAGTGCCGAAGGACAGGTGCGAGAAATTCCAGGCCTTGGTTCAGGGCCCAGTATCGTGACTTCTGTTTTCTCCTCATTTAGTTGCAATTTACTCTGAGTCATCCAGCTTGAGACCGCTTGCATACAAGTAAGGAAAGCGGCTCCTTCTGAGGTCTCATTAGCAGAAAAGGAAACCACCAGTTGGGTGTCATCAGCATAGGACACTAATGCTAACCCAAATGATTCCACCAAAGAGGCCAAGGGAGCCATATAAATGTTAAACAGTGTTGGACTAAGGGCAGAGGCCTGAGGTACACCACACCTGCACTGTAGTTTGTTTGTTAGTAACGATTGATCTAGGACCTGAAAGGACCTGTCCTGTAGGAAGGAAGTGAACCAGACAAGTGCCTGTTCCTTAATTCCGAGCTCCCTCATTCTCTGGATCAATACCTGGTGGTCTACTGTGTCAAAAACTGCGCTCAAGTCCAGCATAATAATCACTGTGGTAAGACCCTGGTCAACCCTATTTTTAGCCTCTTCCGTAACTGCAATTAATGCAGTTTCCGTGCTGTGACCAGTTCTAAAGCTCGTCTGAGTGGGATGGAGCAACCTATTCTCTTCTAAAAAGGTAGAGAGTTGCCAATTGCTGTATTTTTCCAGAATTTTAGCGGGGGTGGGCAAAAGGGAAATGGGTCTAAAATTCTTCAACACTGTCCGGTCAAGAGAAGGTTTTTTTAATAGCGGTTTCACTATAGCATGCTTCCAAGAGCTATGGGGGTGATTCTAACCCTGGCGGTCGGTGATAAAGCGGCGGCCAACCCGCCAACAGGCCGGCGGTCCAAAAAATGGAATTCTGACCCTGGCGGGAACCGCCAACACAGCCCGCCACATTAACACTCCGACTGCCACCGCGGTACAGACAAACAGCGCGGCGGTCACCGCCAACAGGCAGGCGGCAGACAATGTACCGCCCACAGTATCACAACTCACCAATCCGCCACCTTTTCCGGGGCGGGAGCCCCGCCGATAAAAACACGGCGGAAACAGACTACGGACGGGAAAACGCTCACCAAAACACACTCCACGAGTACGGAGGACAGCATGGAACCCGAATTAAACATCCTACCTGCACTCGTCTACCTGCTCATCTACCACGAGTACGAACTCCGGCGCAGACCACAACGGTGAGTACTGCACCTACGACACACGGGAGGGGGGAGGAGGAAAGGTTACGGGCACACACATATGCGACCCCCACCCCCCCAAACTATGTACACACCAATGCAGAGCAACAATGCACAGTGACACCACCCAAACCCCCCTGAAAAATGCAAAGACATAATTAAATTGTGAACCAAATTTGTATATAAAAAATAGACTCTGAGACGTATCGGCAACTATGCAAAATATCCATAACAAAATAATACTATACACACTGCCATGGCGCACCGAGGCAATTAGTCCGCTACATCCAAGTCAAATGGAACAGTCCGTGGGCTACAGTGTAGCGACACAAGGGCAAAGCCCACACAGGAGACCTGAGTCCTTTGGAGAGAACACTGCAGGGGTATCTGATGAAAATACTACAGGCACCTCAGGGGGAAGGGAAGGGGGGGGCACCACAGCCACATGAGTCCACGACGCAAGATCCACGAAGGGGCCACCATGCCCACTGTGCCATCCTGGGGAGTGCAAAGCCACAGTCTCTCAAGTCTCTACAGTGGGTGGCTTGCCCACTGTACTATCCTGGGGAGTGCAAAGCCACAGTCTCTCAAGTCTCTACAGTGGGTGGCTTGCCCACTGTACCATCCTGGGGAGTGCAAAGCCACAGTCTCTCAAGTCTCTACAGTGGGTGGCTTGCCCACTGTACCATCCTGGGGAGTGCAAAGCCACAGTCTCTCAAGGCTATACAGTGGGTGGCTTGCCCACTGTACCATCCTGGGGAGTGCAAAGCCACAGTCTCTCAAGTCTCTACAGTGGGTGGCTTGCCCACTGTACCATCCTGGGGAGTGCAAAGCCACAGTCTCTCAAGTCTCTACAGTGGGTGGCTTGCCCACTGTACCATCCTGGGGAGTGCAAAGCCACAGTCTCTCAAGTCTCTACAGTCGGTGGCTTGCCCACTCTGCCATCCTGGGGAGTGCAAAGCCACAGTCTCTCAAGTGGATAACAGTCTCCACTGGTCAAGGAGGAGGCATGGTGGGCACAGTGAACCATAAACAGTGCTTGAGATGAAGGGGCCCAGCAGAGCGGTGCTTGAGACGGCGGGGCCCAGCGGAGCGGTGCTTGAGAAGAAGGGGCCCAGCGTAGCGGTGCTTGAGATGAAGGGGCCCAGCAGAGCGGTGCTTGAGATGAAGGGGCCCAGCGGAGCGGTGCTTGAGACGGCGGGGCCCAGCGGAGCGGTGCTTGAGACGGCGGGGCCCAGCGGAGCGGTGCTTGAGAAGAAGGGGCCCAGCGGAGCGGTGCTTGAGATGAAGGGGCCCAGCGGAGCAGTGCTTGATACGGCGGGGCCCAGCGGAGCGGTGCTTGAGATGAAGGGGCCCAGCGGAGCGGTGCTCTTCTGCACGGCGGGCCCTGTTCAGCGGTGTTCTTCTGCACGGCGGGCCCCTGTTCAGCGGTGCCTATCTTCACGGCGGGCCCTGTTCAGCGGTGCTCTTCTCCACGGCGGGCCCTGTTCAGCGGTGCTCTTCTGCACGGCGGGCCCCTGTTCAGCGGTGCCTATCTTCACGGCGGGCCCTGTTCAGCGGTGCTCTTCTCCACGGCGGGCCCTGTTCAGCGGTGCTCTTCTGCACGGCGGGCCCCTGTTCAGCGGTGCCTATCTTCATGGCGGGCCCTGTTCAGCGGTGTTCTTCTCCACGGCGGGCCCTGTTCAGCGGTGCTCTTCTGCACGGCGGGCCCTGTTCAGCGGTGCTCTTCTCCACGGCGGGCCCTGTTCAGCGGTGCTCTTCTGCACGGCGGGCCCCTGTTCAGCGGTGCCTATCTTCACGGCGGGCCCTGTTCAGCGGTGCTCTTCTCCACGGCGGGCCCTGTTCAACGGTGCTCTTCTCCACGGCGGGCCCTGTTCAGCGGTGCTCTTCTCCACGGCGGGCCCTGTTCAGCGGTGCTCTTCTGCACGGCGGGCCCTGTTCAGCGGTGCTCTTCTCCACGGCGGGCCCTGTTCAGCGGTGCTCTTCTCCACGGCGGGCCCTGTTCAGCGGTGCACATCCAGTAGGTTCAAGGGAGCCAGACCTGGCCTGGACTCCGTGCTCAGACGCCCTCCGGCCGTGATGTTCCTGGGCCCTTCGGTGACGGGGTCCTGGGCCCTTTGGTGTCCTCCTTTCCAGCTGGGATGTGGCATGTGGGGCCCACCTGCTCCGCACTCCTGCTGGCTGACGTCTCCGCCCTGCTGCCCTTACGCTCCTTAGATGGGGCTCTCGGGCCCTTGCCTCCCCTAGACGTTGTGGCTGGTGAAGTGGGCGAACTCTGCTCCTTGGGGGCAGCCGTGTCAGTCTTCGCACGGCGGCCCTTGTGTTTCCTGGTCCTCTTGCCGGGGGGGGGGCTGGATGTGTCCTTGCTGCTGATGGAGGTGTCACTGCTGGCAAAGGGTGGGCTCCAGAACCCATGCACAACAGTGACACCCGAAGTTGGGCTGGTGGTGGCTGTGGTGCGCTTGGGACTCTTTGCAGATGGAGGGGGTAGGTCATCGGAGGGGAAGAGGTCAAGATTAGCCAGGAAAAGTTTTTTAGGGCCAAGGTAAAAGGTAGGAGAAGTGGAGATGGAAGTGGAGGAAGAGGATGTGGTTGTAGGAGAGTCAGGTGTGCTGTCATTGGGTGAAGGTGCAGGTGCTGTAGGCTGTTGTGAGGTGGATGTCTGTTGGGTGGGTGTCTGCCTGCGTTTGTGTGTCTTGGAAGGGGTGGTGACAGACACAGTGGGAGAGGACACAGGGGACGTGTAAATGGCAGTGGGGGGGGTGACTGCACGCGTGCGGACTGTACAGGAGGGTGTGGTGGTGATGGAAGCACTGGCTGATGTTGGTGTGCATGCAGGTGTGAGTGGAGACGTCACAGGGAGGGAGGAGGGAGACGAGGAGGAGGGGACACAGGGGTGGTAGTGACTGTTGGTATGTCTGCATCTGTGTGTTGCTTGGGTGAGTGTTTGTGGGATCTGTGGTGCTTGTGTCTGGATGAGCTGCCCTTGGGTGTTGAGGTGTGTGCAGGCTGGTCAGATGGTGTGGATGGGATAGGCTGAGGAACAGGAGACAGAGACAGGGTGGAGGCAGTCAGAAGAGGGAGGCTGGAAACAGGGACAATGGCTGCCGTCAGTGCTGAGGCCAGAGCATTGAACGATCGTTGATGGGCAGCCTGACCCGAATGAATGCCCTCCAGGTAGGCATTGCTCCGATGCACCTCCCTTTCTACCCCCTGGATGGCATTCGAAAGGGTAGTCTGCCCAACAATGAGTGTCCTGAGGAGATCAATGACCTCCTCACTGAGGGCAGCAGGGGTAACAGGGGCAGGGGCTGAGGTGCCTGGGGCGAAGGAGATGCCCACCTTCCTGGGTGAGCGGGCACGGAGCGTAGGCTGAGGGGCTGCTGGGAGGGCGGGGCTGGTGTGCTGGGTGGCATCCGAGGATGTGTCGCTGTCGCTGCTCTCACCAGCGGTCCCCGTCGTGGTGCTCCCCTCTCCCTCCGGCTCACTTGGGCCCTCGGTGTCTGTTCCTGTGCCCACCGGGGCCTTGTGGCTTGCAGCTCCCTCGTGCTCCGATGCCAAATCTCCTCCGCCTGATGATGCTAATGCACACATGCACAAGAAGATGAAGAAGAAGGGTGGGGGGAGAAAGAGAAGACCTGGTTGAGTGCATGCAATGTCAACACCGTTGGCGGAGAGGACAGACACAGGAGCCGCATGCACTAAGCCGCGCATTCGGGGCACACTACTCAGTACTTCTGACTCGGACAACAGGTCAGGAGACGACAAGCGCGCACATGTGTGAGGCTGGACCATCAATAGCTGGAATTGTCACCCTACGGAGGTGGGGGCCGGGAGCACAGGGCCATGCCTAAGGGAGAGGACTACACTACAGAAAGCGCCCTGGCCTAATGTCACCCCCAACCCTCCTCCCCCACCCAGACGCCTCCACTGCGCAGAAAGATAGCTGAATGTGCTGATACTCACCCCCTTGTGTCTGCTGTGATGCTCTCAAGCGCCCATCCAACTCCGGGTAGGCCACCGCCAGGATCCGGGACATCAGGGGGGTCAGGGTACAACTGGCACCCCTCCTAGGTTGGGAGGCCATCCCCAGCAGTGACTCGGCGGTCTTCCTGGTTCCGCGGTGGATGTCCTCCCACCTCTTGCGGCAGTGGGTGCCCCGTCTGACGTGGACCCCCAGGGCCCGGACTTCCTTGGCGATGGCACGCCAAATCCCGACTTTCTGATGGGCGCTGACCTATGTGACATGTACAGGGTGGGAAGGAAACAATCATCAACTTACTGCATGTTAGATGTGATTGGCCCCCCTCCCCAACCTTGCAATATAGCACATGCTCTCATCTGTCGTGCGTTGCACTCCTCATTCGCCCCCCACCAACTTACATCCACCCCACTCCACACAGGCATCGCCCATTCCATGTGCACCCGGTGTACTCACCTGTTGGTCTGGAGGACCGTAGAGTAACGCATACTGGGGGAGGACCCCATCCACGAGCTTCTCCAACTCTTCAGACGTGAAGGCAGGGGCCCTTTCCCCAGTCGCAGCAGCCATTGTCTCTTCCAGACCGAGTTCACAGCAGCACTTGCAGTATAGGTCCTCTCCTGTGGATGATCAGGTCTCGAGTGATTAAGCAGATAGAAAATGGCGGTCACGCCCACGGCGGTGCGTACCACGGCGGTGCGTACCGCGACCGCCGGTGCACATCGTCATTGGCTCCTGAAACCCATAGGCTTCAATGGTATCCAATGCGGCTCCGTATAGCGGTCTTCGACCGCCTACCGCCACGGTGTGCTCCGCCAGCGCAGTGACCTCACATCCCATTGTCCCACTTCACAGGTCAGGCAGCCGCCATTTCAAGGGCCCACATGGCATAATTTCTACTGCGACACACAGGCCTAGGCCTGGCATTGCCACACATACACGCCTTTCAATACCTAGATAACCGTGTGCCGTGCAAGCAGTGGTGAACGTACCAGTGATTATCTTGACTCTGTGCTCCATGTTGTCCTTCCTAGGCACCGTCCGCTGGGATTTGCGAGGAGAAGGATGAATCCTCGCGTGTACCGACCGCTGGTGGACCTGTCGACAATGGAAGAACACCACATCATACTACGATACCGACTTGACCGTGCCACCATCCATGAACTGTGTGCCCAGCTGGAGCCAGCCCTGATGTCCCCCATCCGCCAACCCACAGGAATTCCCCCTCTGGTGCAGGTGCTGTCAGTCCTCCATTTTCTTGCAAGTGGCTCATTCCAGACAACAGTGGCCATGTCATCTGGAATGTCTCAGCCAATGTTTTCTAAGGTGTTGTCTAGAGTGTTGTCTGCCCTGACGAAAAAACACATGCGGAGTTACATTATATTCCCAGAGGAGGTTGATTTGCCCACTGTGAAGGGTGATTTTTATGCCCTTGGACATATTCCCAACATAATTGGTGCCATTGATGGGACCCATGTAGCCTTAGTCCCCCCAAAAGACGATGAGCAGGTGTACAGAAACAGGAAGAGTTACCATTCGATGAACGTCCAGGTGGTCTGTTTGGCTGACCAGTACATCTCCCATGTGAATGCCATGTTCCCTGGGTCAGTGCATGACGCGTATGTGTTACGTAATAGCAGCATCCCTTTTGTGATGGAACAGCTACAGAGACAACGTGTGTGGCTAATAGGTGACTCTGGTTACCCCAACCTGCCTTGGCTATTGACCCCAGTGAGGAATCCCCGGACCAGGGCTGAGGAACGGTACAATGAGGCCCATGGGCGAACTAGGAGGGTCATTGAAAGAACCTTTGGCCTCCTGAAGGCCAGGTTTAGGTGTCTGCATATGACAGGGGGATCCCTGATGTACTCACCAAAGAAGGTGTGCCAGATCATCGTGGCCTGCTGTATGCTTCACAATCTGGCATTGCGACGTCAGGTGCCTTTCCTGCAGGAGGATGGTCCAGATGGTGGTGTTGAAGCAGCTGTAGAGCCTGTGGAGAGTGAAGAGGAGGAAGACTCAGAGGACGACCCAGACAACAGGGACAGAGTTATCCAACAGTATTTTCAGTAGCACACAGGTAAGAATCACACACGCCATTTTAATTTTCCTGACTGCCTCGTTTTTCTCAACTTTGTCTATGACCCCCCAGTTATTTGAAACTGATGTTTGATTCTCCCTTCCCTTTTCAGTGCTGTATGACCCACTGCGTGACTTCTGCTTGGTTAGCCCATGGACTAATGCTTATTGATCTCGGTATGTGTTCAGCACAAAGTTTACAGAACATAATTGATTGGTAATGTGTTTTACATTTGTAAATAATACAGCCTGACTCCAGCATGATTTCAGTGCATTGAGTGATTTATTTTTGGTGCTAGATTATGGTACATGATATAAACACGGTGATGGGTGGGGGTGGAGTAATGGCCATGGCAGAGTCCAGTTCTCAGTCTCACAGGTGCATTGTCCATATGCCTGTGGAAGGATGGAGCAGGGGCAGTTCAAGGTTGGACAGGGTGGCAATGTGGGACAGTGGGATGACTTCAGGGGGTATCTCATGCTGGCGGGGGTCTTGACATCCTACTCTGTCGATTTTTTTGATCTCAGGCTCCTCTTGCGGGGTGGTTGTTCTTCAGCAGGAGGTGGGGTTCTGGTGGCCTGTCGTTGTGGTGGGGCCTCCTGTCCACTAGCGCCGGCAGAGGTGGTAGGCTGTTCCTGGTCCGGGCTAGTGACAGGGGCCCTGTGTGGTGCCACATGGTCCCGCAACCTGTCTTCTATCCGGTGGAGGGCCTGGACTAGGCTCCCCATGGCGGTAGAGATGGTGGTGAGATGATTGTTGAACCCCATGTAGCGTTCCTCCTGCTGTGCCTGGATCTCCTGGAACCTGGCCAGTACCGTCACCATCGTCTCTTGTGAGCGGTGGTAGGCTGCCATGATGGTGGTGAGGGCCTCTTGGAGAGTCGGTTCCCTGGGCCTCTCCTCCCCCCCCTGTCGCACAGCAGCCCTCCGAGTTGCCCTGTTTCCCCCGGACTCTGTCCCCTGGACGGTGTGCCCACTACCACTGCCCCCAGGTCCCTGTTGTTGTTGGGGTGGTGGGTTAGCCTGGGGGCCCTGTAGTGGCAGACACACCGCTGATTGACCTGTCCTAGAGACAGAGCCATGGGCCCGCTGGGTGGGAGCTGTGCTGTTGTTCCCAGAGGGGGTTGGGTCTGCTGTGGCCTGTGTGTGGGGAACCGACCGTCCAGAGGTCCCCGATGGTCCAGGCTGGTCGTCAGGTTCCAGGTCGACAGAGCTGCTGTCATCACTGGGTGCCTCTTCCGGGGGGGGGATGGACATTTCTGGACCCTCCTGGCCGGTGTGTTGGCGTTCGGGTCCTGCATGGGGTAAGAGAGTATGGTTATTGTTTCTGTGTGTGCTATTGTGTGCGATTTATGGGTGCCCTTGTCCCCCAGTGCTGTCATTCCCTTGGGGGAGGTGTTGTGGGGGTGTTGGGGGGGGGGGTATGTGCAGTGGTCATGCTTAGGTGATGGGTGTCCATAGTTTGTGGTGGCATGCAGGGGTTGGTGTTGGGTGGGTTGTGCTGGGGAGACATTCTCAGGGAGGATGTGTGATGGGGGGTTGGGGTGAGGGTGGTGGTTGGCATGCTGGGGGGGAGGTGAAGTAGTTGAGATTGTACTTATCAGAGTCCATTCCTCCGTGTACTCCAGCGAGGCCATCAGGATGCAGGATGTTTAGTACCTCTTGCTCCCATGCTGTGAATTCGGGTGGTGTGGGTGGGGGTCCCCCGCCAGTCTTCTGCACTGCGATGTTGTGTCGCGAGACCATCGAGCGCACCTTTCCCCGTAAGTCGTTCCAACGTTTGCGGATGTCCTCTCGATTTCTGGGATGCTGTCCCACCGCGTTGACCCTGTCCACGATCCGCTGCCATAGCTCTGCCTTCCTGGCTATAGTGGTGTGCTGCACCTGTGAGCCGAAGAGCTGGGGTTCGACTCTTATGATCTCCTCCACCATGACCCGGAGTTCTTGGTCCGAAAAGCGTGGGTGCCTTTGGGTGCCATGGGGTTGTGTGGATGAGGTGTGGGGTGGTGTATATGGTGAAGAGTGTGTTGGTGTGTGGTGCTTTGTGCTTCTATGTGGTGTGTGTGATGGTGTAGTGTGCCTCTGTGTGATGTAGCTCTCTATTCTGTGATGTGTCTCTCTCTCCTTCGTCTATGATCTTCGGTCGTAGGGGTTTGTGGGTGATGTGGGTGTGTGTTTTATAGTTGGTTGGATGTGTGGGAGTGTTGTTTGTATGTGTGTCAGGTGTGTGTATTTCAAATTGTCCAATGTGGCAGTGTTTTGGAGCTGTGTGTGTATTTTGACCGCGGCGGTGTGTCCCGCCAATGGAATACCGCGGTTGAAAGACCGCCGCGTGGATTCGTGGGTCAGAATGGCATGGGCGTGTTTGTGTTGGCGTGGCGGTGGAGGTCTGGTCATCTCCAGTTTTCCGCGGCCCGCTGATGTGGCGGCCTTCCTTGGATGTCGGGATTTTGGCGGTTCCGCCGTTGTGGGTCAGAATGACCGTGGCGGTTTACCGCGGCCGCGGCGGTAGAATGGCGGACTTCTGACCGGCGGTAAGGGCCTTTTACCGCCGAGGTCAGAATGACCCCCTATGTACTACTCCTTTGGAAAGAGAATCATTAAGTAAATGTGTCAGCATCGGAACAATAACTTCCGCCCCCTGCACAAATATGTGAGGAGCGGCAGGGTCCAGGGGGGATCCTGATTTCAGGGCACTCAAGAAATTTAACACTTGAGTTTGTGAAAGAGGGTTAAGGTGAGAAAGACAGGCTGTATTAACACCATTAACAAACTCCTCCTCCTTCAGTGAAGGACTTTTCTCCCCAAAAGTGGCATAGATGTCCAACATTTTTCGGTGGAAAAATTCAGCAAGTAAATTGCTGTGTTCTATGGAAGCCTCTAACGGATTGTCTTTCACCGGCGCGTGTAGAATATCTTTTAATATTTGGAAAACTACTTTGGGGAACCTGCCGCTCCCTCAATTTTCTGCTGGTAGAAAACCCTCTGTGCCTCCTTAATTTCAGCATGATACCTTCTGATAGCCCCCTTGTAAGCTTCCCTATCTGCTGGAACAAACAGCTTTCTTCAAGTTCTTTCTAACTTTTTACATTCCTTTTTTAGGAGAAGTAATGAGGGGGTAAACTAAGGGGCACTAGTTGTTCTACGCGGACCAGACTTTTTCCTCAGGGGAAGAACTATGGCCAGATTTTCAGTGATCCAGTCACTGAAAGCTTCAGCTCCAGATCCCCTCTTACTCATGACACTGGACTTAAGAGATTCCAAAGTGACTAAAAAATTCTCTTCATCCAATTTATTCCACGATCTCCCTACCTGAACAACAGGCTTACTCCCATTCACCATTGTACCCGTGGCTAATTCAATAGAAATAAAAAAATGATCAGACCACGCTAGTGGGGTCAGAGCCCTACATGTCAGGGCAGGAGTGTTACTAAACACTAAGTCAATAGCATGACCCATTTCGTGGGAAGGGCCTTTAACAAGTTGGGTCAGACCCATTTCTTCCATATCACCAAGTAGGCGCCTTGAATCTGTTTGTTCTGGGATCTCACCATAAATATTAAAATCTCCTAAGATTGTAAGATTAGGTCTGGCACATATCAAATATGCTGTACAGTCCAAGAGAGAGTCTAAAAAAAATTCCGAGGGGCCTGGGGGGCGATAAATTAGGATCCCAGAGAAGGTATAACGAGGGTTAAGAGCTAGAGAAAAAAACATCCCTTCCCCCTCCACTAACTGAAGAGGCTGAGGGGGACTGTTGCTTGTGACCTGTGTTTAGGGTCCCTGTAGCCCTGATTCCTCTTTTGGGCTATTTGTTTTGGGGTTCGTTTTTTGTGACGGCCCCCAGTTTTTCCTTGCTGCCTGGTTCCATTTGCGGCAGCCATCTTGGAGGGGTTAGTGGTCCAGTTGTTTTTTGGATCACTAATTGCCTCTTTCAAGGCTATTTTAAGCACGATGCGGCGAGCGCACATTGGACCTTGTCCATATGAGGGGTGAGAGGGCTAATCGGCCCAGAAATCTGCTAAGATAAATTTGGATAGTCCTGATCCGTGTAGTTATTAATACTGAATTGGGTTTTACTATTTTTACGATTTTTATGGTGTTCATATTTTTTTTTTAAACGTGTGAATCTGGTTTGACTTTTTTTTTTGCTGAGGGGGACTGTTGCTTGTGACCTGTGTTTAGGGTCCCTGTAGCCCTGATTCCTCTTTTGGGCTATTTGTTTTGGGGTTCGTTTTTTGTGACGGCCGCCATTTTTTTCCTTGCTGCCTGGTGCCATTTGCGGCAGCCATCTTGGAGGGGTTAGCGGTCCAGTTGTTTTTTGGATCACTAATTGCCTCTTTCAAGGCTATTTTAAGCGCGATGCGGCGAGTGCGCAGTGGGTGCGCGCAGCGGGCACGCCGCTGGCTGCCGTCTGCGCCCGTCCGTGCCAGGTCGGCCTGGGGGCCTGCTTCCTTGATTGCTAGTGATGCCCCTTCTATCTACTGTTATTCCTCTAAGGAACTGCATGACCTGAGAGTCTCAGGGAACAAGGAATGTATTATATGTAGAGAGTGTACTAGAGATACATGGCGCTGCCCTGCCTGTCACTGGACTTTCAATCCCAGGGGGGTTGAGTTGGAGGTAGGGGGTAATCCTCTTACCTCCTTGCTCTACACTAACTGCCGCTCATTGGTCGCCCACAAACTTGATATTAATTTACTGTTAACTGAGGTCTCTGCTACAGCATTGTTTCTAACCGAAACATGGCTGAATGATGCTTCTGATCCCGATATTAGCCTGGCATTACCTATTGGGTATGGATTTGCCAGATTAGACAGAGGGATGGCAAGAGGAGGGAGTATTGCAGTCATTTATAGGGGCTGTTTGAACCTTACCTTTCAGCCTCTTCAGTTAGCATCACAGATGCAACAGACGAATGCCTACCTGGAAGGCATTCACTGTGCCCTGACTGGCCTGCAGAGATCCTTTCAGGCTCTGGCCTCCTCATTGATGGTAGCCAGTGTCCCTTCGTCTTCCAAACCCCTCAAACTACTTGTGCCCAATCTCACACTCCTCTCCCCACACCAATCCAAAGCATACAGTCAGACCACCATTCATCCACCTCAACAGACACAGTTCACAAATACAAACACAGGCACCACAAGTCACACTACCGCCATGCACACAGACAACAGACACATGCAGACACAACAGCATCCACTCCCTACACAGACTCCCCACCACCTCCTCCCTCACAGACACTACACTCAAACCTGCTACACCACATCAACACTCCCAGATCCAGCCAGTCCCCTCATGCCTACCATAACCACAATAGCAGACACCCATACCCCCCATATACCACATGTGCAATCACCATGACTACCAACACCCCCACATGCAGTACATCCAACTTACCTGCTCACACCACCCCCAACAGACACTCACACGTCCACCCTGGCACCTCCCTGCATCTCCTCCCCATCCTCCCAGTACACCTAAACCCACCCACGCACACCCACCCAACAGACAACCAGCACACACATGGTATCCACCCACGCACCAGCACCCAAGGCACATACCTGTACATACCTCTCAAGCACTCCCTCTCCCTCCACTCCCAAATGTTTTTCCCATGACCGCCCCTCTGTTCCAAGAAAAAGATTATTGTATGAGTGTGCCCTATTCCCTCCCACTGACCAAGTCCCTGTTTCCACCAAGCTCCCTGCTACCCTTCCCAGACCCAGTCCTTCAAACTTTCAGTCCCCCCATTATCCCGCTGGTGCTGCCCATGTCCCTATCACACCTAAGACTTTGACCCCTACAAAAGCTTGGGAAAGCCCTCCCAAACCCAAAACCAAGAGCTCTATCCCTAAGTTGAGGTCTAAGGCCAAGCCCCCCTCCAAACCTAAACCAAAGGAAGGACTCCCCTCCCAAACCCAAGCCCCCACTACGCCCACCATCACCCCGAGGTGCCTGCTTGCCTCATTGATGCCCTTGCCATGTGGAGGCCACTTTGCAGTCAGGAGTCAAGTTGGGCTTAGAGACATTGCTGAGTGTGCCAGGGGCACTAAGGACTATTGGACTGGCCAGTAGGCCCATTTTGTATAGTTTTTTATACATCTACTTATATATTTTAATATATCTGCACCACTTCAACGTTGGTGTTGATGGTTACAAACTTGTCCTGGCTTTCCTTCCACATGTATGTGTTGTACATGTGCGATTTGGTGTGTGTCTTCTATGTAAGTGATGTGTTTGTGTAGCAGCATGTGTGTGTGTGCGGTGTGGTGTGTGTATGGCATGTGTATGTTGGCCTGATGTGTGTTGTTTGTGTGTGTATGTAGATGTGTTTGTGTGTTGGTACAGGTGTGTGTTTGCGTGTGTGTCCGGCCGTGTTTAGCCATGCCAGGGTTGTGTGTTGTGTATGGGTGTGTACTAGTGGCCTTCCCTCCAGTATGCGTTATGTGGGTATACTTCTGGTTCTTGTCTTCGTTGCCGTCACTGGTTCTGGAGTAGTATAGTCAGCAGGAGCAGTGGGAAGATTTCAAGTTTGGGTTCCATGGTGGCTGCAGACGTGTCTATGTTCCTGGAGTGTCTCCTTTTGTATTGTTCTTTTCTGCCAGGCTTTTCATGGTGGTGTAACTGCCCCGAAAATCCTGGCGGTGTGCAACCTTGTAATATGGTTGACAGAAACATGGTCTCTGTGGTAGTCATGGGACCGCCAAACTCGCAATCAGGGCCTCAATCTTGAGCCCAATGCCCGTACCTGTATCCAGACCCACATGAGTTTCTGTCAAGTCCTGCTCTAGCAGCTTCCCTACACTCACCTCCTGAGTCACCTGGATAGCTCTCTTCCTGTTAAGTGCAAGTTTTGTCCCTGCACTCATCTCCTGAGTCACCCGGACGATCCTCGCTTTGTTCCTTCTCAACCTTGCTTCTATACCATCTGCCAAAAGGACTTTTGGCAGCATTTCCAGCAACCACACAGACAAAGCTGCTCTCTGCTGATCAATGGCTAAA
The DNA here is from genome assembly GCF_031143425.1 of Pleurodeles waltl. Classification (NCBI taxonomy): domain Eukaryota; kingdom Metazoa; phylum Chordata; class Amphibia; order Caudata; family Salamandridae; genus Pleurodeles; species Pleurodeles waltl. The sequence goes on from NC_090440.1 coordinate 145,388,522, forward strand.
CCCAGAAGCACGTGTCCAGAGATATACAGCACTAGCTGCAAATACTAAGGTGAAAAACTACAAACTACTTTATGGAGTAATGATGAATTTGAACTGCATTTGTCATGATGCAATGGGGCTGACTGCATGCTGGAGTGTGAGGCAGGGTGCTCCCATCTGTTTCCTGTTTAAGACAGCTACCTTGAGCCAGCGAGTTGACAAGCTCTTGTTGAAGCATCTGCGTTCCAGTGAGTGGTACATAAACCTGAAAGGGCTGTTGGCAGCATTTCCAGCAACCCCACAGACAAAGCTGCTCTCTGCTGATGAAGGGCTAAACCCAGAAACACGTGTCCAGAGATATACAGCACTAGCTGCACCTAGTAAGGTGAAAAACTACAGACTACTTTATGGAGTAAAAACTAATTTGTACTGCGTTTACCATGATGCAATGGGGCTCAATGCATGCCTGAGTGTGAGGAAGGGTGCTCCCATCTGTTTCCTGAAACAGCTCACTGTCTGCCTACATAGATAGGGACTTCAGTATGAGGGCTGTTCCACATACATGTAACATGCAACATGCAACAAAAAAATAACACCTGCAATGCATATCACCCTGGATACATGTGAATATATCTCAAGCCAGTTTTGCAGATTCTGCATGATGTAAAGGCACACAGCCATGCATGGTAGGCAGGAAATCTGGTCAACATCACTGTGTGAAAGGGAGGTGTACCATGCCCACTGGGGGGGCGTTCAAATGCAACACACATAGGCCATCACCCGTGTCATAGCTCACACACCACAAACTAGGTGCACGCTGAAAAAGCATGGCTCATGGGCAGGTGATATGTAACTGTACAAATGTATAATAATCACCAACATTACTCACTTCTCACATGTGTGATGAGTAATGCTAAACACATTCATCAATCACTATGCCTCTGAGGCAGCAGCCTTGGCTGGAAGTTGCACCTGCACACACACATACAATCCTGCAAGCAAAGAAGAACCCCTAAATCCCCTGTTACAATTGTGAATGTGTGCAAGACTAGTTAGAATGGACCACAAGGGTGGGGGGCCACAAATATTGTTTAGCAATTCCCCTTCACAGAGATGTTCTACAGTGCCGGAAGCTATGTAGATGGACTGCTGAGGACACTCACAAATCTACATGGTCCATGTGTTGTGTGCACAATTTGTTCACAATGATGTCACACATGTACATAACGTTCCCCCGCCGTGACATGCAACCATGGATGGGGAAATGGCAGTTGTGACATAATGTCACTAAGCTGGTATTTGGGAGTGAATATTGTGTGGATGGTATCAAGTCAACTGTCCTGGACAATACTGATCAATCAAAAGCCTGGGCCAATGTAATGTAGTCCAACACCAAAATCTGGGAATGACCATGGACACATGCATGTATCTGTGTCAGTCATATTCAGTATGTTAACACCTACATAGTCAGGACCTACAAAAGTGATTCACATCCACATTCTGGGGACTAGAGCAATGGAAAATGGCCTCCACCAAAATAAAGATATGAAAAATGGCAGTCTTGATGTGGATTGTATGATGTATCTGCTCATGCACTGTATTTGAGATCCCACAGATTGATTGAACAGGCCCCTGTAAATGTCATGGCACATGCATGATTCACACATCATGTGATCATAACTGATAGAACAGCATGAAAATACCACAACACATAACACACATGGGCAGGAGTTTAGCAAATACGTATTGCATAAAGTCTGATACTGTCTCTTTTCTTCCATTTCAGCTGACCAAGGATATGGGATCCAGCCATGGCTTATGACCCCATATGCTACCCCACAGACTGAGCCACAGAAGGCCTACAGCCAGTCACACATTCGCACACATAATGTTGGAGAGCAGACCTTCAGTCTTCACAAGGCCAGGTTTTGTTGCCTGGATGTTTCTTGGGGTAGACTGTCAAATTCCCCCAACCACCCAGTTTCTAAAATTATTTTAGTATGTGCAATACTGCACAATATATGTGTGCGCAGTAATGTTTCCTCGGATGAAGAACTGGAAGACCCAAGGGAGGAGAAGGAGGACAATGCACCAGCACATGATGGTGAAAATCAGAACACAGCTGCTGGTGCATGTAGGCGCACGCACACTGTGCAGAATTTCTTTACATTTGTACATGTCAGTGAATGTATGCTAGTGCATTGACATATAAATAAAAGATTGATTGCTACATAAGTTTTGGAGTTTATGTCACATTCCAAGTCAAAAACAGCTCACCCACATCCAGGAAAACATAAGCAGGCCATAACAGTTGACAATCAAGTGTGAACACTGTCATGATCAACCAAGTACTAGACACAATGCCCTGATCAATTAAATGTGTGGTGTGTAGTGTTTACATTGTCTGTTGAACAAACATGTTGAAAACACACATATCTGCCAAATATGCCTTAGTAAGAGAGCCACACTCATGTCATTAACATTACCAGGTACATTTTGGAAGGGACTCACAGACTACCCAAGTGCTACTTTTGGATTCAGGATATGTGTGGGGGTCAATCACTCAACTCACCGGCAATGGTTACTGAAGTAATACTAGTGTGCTGCATATTGAAGAATATATGTGCATTGGCAAACATACCATGGGAAAATGACAATTAGGAGCATGAAGAACTAGACAGTTAGGATGAGGAAGATGAGGAGCAAGTTCAAAATGTCCCAACAGTAGCAACAATATGGCTGATGTACTACATAGTAGAGAATCTGTGTTCCACTTGTATGAATAACTGTCAGAATGTCACAAGTTTAATACACAAATCATCATTGTACCCATGTAATGCATCACATATAGGCACACCCATTATGTAGCAAACTTACCTGCCCAGTCACAGTGTGAGAAAGGTCTCCTGCCAGCATGGTCATCCCAATACATATAACTGGTGGTAGCTGACGCTGACTGTACCCTGGGTCTTCTAACCCAGCCCCGTGCCAGTACTCTGAATAAAATGCAAATGTGAAAGTGGTACCACTACCATTCCCAATGACAGACTCCTGTAAGAACCTATTAGGTAATAGGCAAGGGGGATTAAAACAATATCTAAGTCCCTAGTTTATAATAGGACAGGGGTATCTAGAGGCACAGTAGAATGCCTGCACTGGATTGTGCACAGCTGTTTTAGCCTGCCACACCTATCTGAAGGCAGCCCTGCCTTGCAGACTGTCTTCAAAAAGTGAAATGTGTGCCAAATCTACATAGTAAAAAATTGTACTTCCAAAGTGTTAGGCCAACTTATTTCAACATCAGATTCACCCCTACTGTCTCCCCTAGGCGCCCCAGTGGTGGAGTGTCATATAACTATAAACAGGAACAATCCAAAAGATGTTTGAAAAGATGGGGAAAACTGCACCTCAAAATATTTTCTCAGTGTAGAAACTTTGCTCCATATGCTAACATGGGTATTACTGAAAAGCTAAGATATTGCTATGTAGGAGCTCAATGATTCATGAAAGGACTCCAAAGATTGGTAATGAAATATCAAACAACCTGCCACTGCAGTAGGCATCATAAATAAACTAGAAAAAAGGCATAAGACTCCCTTTTCTGCAATCCAAAACACTGGCTGCTAGTGACCTCATCTAGGATGGCAAGTCATACAAATACGAGCATGGGTACCACACGCTAAGGACGCTGGTGTCACCCCTCACAAGGACCATCTGGTGGCACAAGCCTCTCACAAATATCCATGAGTCCTGCTGTGTGGCCCATCATAGACTCATAGCTATGAAGTAAATGATTGCACCCCAAGAGGTTTACATGCCCCAACAATGTCCCTGCAATAAACCCATTACACCTAGTGGTGTAATGGGTTTATTGCAATGACACTGTTGGGGCGTCAGTGCTGGACAACACACTTGGATGACCTAGATGACCTACGTAAACAGGTTCATGTCAACAGGGGGCTGTAGACTAGGCCCACATATACATGCTACCTGGTGGCATTGTGTATCACAGTCCACTCAGCACCTACATGCACAAGTAACATCCATGTCTATTTCCAACATGGCCAATGTGAGCTACATACAGCAGGATATATTGAAACTAATGGGCCAAGGACACATCAATTGGTATATCCACGTATATGCTCTACTGAGTATATCTGACATGCCTGGGACTGTGCCTGGTCCTCGTGAGTCCCATTATCTTTCACAGTGCAATCCTACCTGGATATTGCATTTATACACCTCTTGCAATGCACAAGCAACACCATCCTGATGCAGAGTGTAGTAACGGTGTGATGTATGCTACCACACTGTTCTTAGCATGAATGATAACCATGGACACCACAAATCATGTGAAATGGACTACTCAGGGCACCTTCACATGCTACTCCAGTTAAAAATGGCACCTGAAGTGCAGCAGTCACAACAACAAGTTCTGTGTGGTATAAGTATTGCAGGTGCACAATGGCCCCTTGCAGGTACTTTGTAGCATCCTGGGGTCCATGGCTATGCCTGAAGGGGCTGCACTTGTATGTGCTGACCTTCATGACCAAGCTGTGGTGTAGGGAGACTCACAGTGGCTTAGACATCAACAGAGGGTGCACCCACTTGTACAGGGATGTGTGGGCATCTGCCAATAAGAACCCCAGTCCGATTTGGATCGTAAGTTGTAGGAAGATGTGAGCCCAGGGGCAAAGTCATTCTCTAATGGTGCATTGGCCATGTGTCCCCTGATGATAGCTTCCTGGAGGGGAGAACGTGGGCATATGGCACTATCTATACATCAATTCACATGTGTGTCCAGGCTATCACAACACTTGCCTGCAGAAGAGACTGTAACCCCCCATGTTGACTGACAGCCTTCTGTCTGCACCTTAAGACCCAGCACAGCTTTGTAGACATCTGCGCTGTCCTGGATGTGGGTGTGCTGACCCCATTCAAGGGCAGTTTAGGGCATCCCTGGGGGTACTCTTAGCAATGAAATCAGGTGCCAATACATAGTTGCCACATGGGGCAACCATTAGAAGGTGCACTATTACACAAACATAGGGATTGATCCCTATGCATAGCCTGCTCCTGTTTCTGCATGTCACATATGTACACTCCCAAAACAGACATTGGACACAGAGGAAGACAGGAACTAGCTAAACCTAACTATTCACAGGCAACACAGCAATCCCTATTAGTTCTTACATGCATTCCACATCAGACTATACAAAAAATACAAGTTTTCCCCATTGAGTAAAAATAAATGTTGCTTGAGGCAAATGCATAGTTTTTCAGCCATCACGTCAGGCAAAAATGACACTTCATACCCGATGCATCAGAAGTTCCTTATTTTGCTTTGACCTGCTTTCTGTAAAATCCGCGCTTTGGCCCGAAGCGTCAAAAAAATGACACAGTGGCAGGAAACGTGACGCATACACACAGATGTGATGGAATGGATCAGCCATGCTGCAAACCAAGACTGTGAAGTTACTTTCACTTTCTCTTCACCTCACAGTCCTTGTGTATGTGCTTGGTTGTGGCTGCGTTGTGCTGTTGGTGGAGAGAGTCATGCTGTTGAGGAGTCTGTTGTGCTGTCTGCTGTCCCTGTTCTGTCCTTCTTGTCACAATTGTCCTTTGTAATAGTTTTTTGTATTGGAGCAGAGGAATGTCATGCAACATGCCAATGACCAATCCATACTCAGATAGTGCTGGCCATTTTAGCCTGCAAAAGTACTACAAACAGGTTCATACTAGGAATACCATTAGCCGTTGCCATCCTAAGGTCCCTGTGCAGATGAGATTTAGGACAAGCAATGCACACACATCAAATGGTTGTGCGGACTGCTGGTGTGCAGCTAGGTTACATGCATATCTGACACATATGTACAGGCAATGGTATGCATAGTGGGACACATGCAGTTACTTAGGTAGTATGCAAGAAGTTGTGGCACAGCACACCATGTACTAACAAGAGTCAATCATGGAGTTGTTCCTTGCATCTCTGTGCAATGTACTATCCAGCCCTATTATGATATAAGATACCCGGCACATGTAGATCCTATGTATCAATGTGTTCTGATATGTGTACTCAGGCACTCGATGTTGTGACACAATACATGTGACTTGCTGTCCCTGTTCAACTTACTTTGGCTGATGCTAATGCTATTAATAGTGTTGCAGGATGCAGAAGAGACACTGATGGTCAATACAACATGAAGATTGTGACTCCCATGGTCACAAAATAGCGTTCTTCTTAAGCATACCCAATGCTGACTTGGTCATACCATTATGCAACATTAGTTCAGCCTTGGGCCTTTATCCATGGTAAATTGCGTGATGATGGATATAGTACAGATGCATGAGCACTTTAACCTTCAAGATGCATTTGTGACGTGTCAGGTGCAACATCTGAAGTCGGAAGAAAGTATTTGCATGGCATGGTTCATGTACATTTACCAAGTTGACCTATGTATGACATGTTTTCTTTATATTTGCGCAGGGGACATGACCCCAGCCGAGAAGAAACACCACCAGTCGACGGTGGATTGGCACAGGCACATACACAAGCTGTAGCAAGCCTATGAAAACATGGAGAAGACCTACAGGCGAGAGAAGGCATTGGAGTCCTGGATGGCATTTCCCCAAGGTGCTCTGACACTGGGACAAGCTACAACCAGCAAGGCTCCGCGTGCAGACAAGGCTGGGTCTGCACGAGCAGAGCCTTCCACATCTACCACCAGTAACACCACACCAACAGTCTCCCATGCTCCACCACCATCACTTCCACATGACTTTCAGCAAGATGTGTGTAAGGAATTGGCAGATTTAAAATTGAGAGTGGCAAGACTAGAGCACAAACTGGACAGCATGCACATCCTGCTCCATGAAAAAAGCAGGTGGTGCAGAGACACTGAGGGGCATGATGAGCCCAATGCACCCCGCCTTCCTTTTCCGTTGTAGATAAGTGTTAGCATTGTAGGTTTCATTAGATAGTTTAGTGTAGGTAAGTTGGTTTAGTGTAGGTTATTGTTAGTATTTTGTAGTTTATATTGCGGTGGGTCCATTTTTAGGTATTTTTAAAGAAGTTTTAGGGGTGGTGGGTTGGTGTGTGAAGTATCTGTTTTTGATAAAATAAAATAAAAGTAAAAAAATAAAAAAATCCATGAAAATACAAAAAATCCATATTTGTTCAGGCATAGTGTTTAGCTTGTTGTTGTATGTATAGCTGTAGTTACTGGTGCCCTTGTCTGCAGATGTGTTTTAAGGGGGGGTGGGAGGTTGTTGTTTATCATGTGGCATTGAATGTATAGGATAAATTAGGTTAAATTAAATTAAGATAGTCATAGGTAATAAGTGGGATTAGTTAGTGTGGGTTAGGTTAGGATAGTTAGAATAAGTAGTTTCGATATATTTAGTGACAGATATTTAGGCCCTCATTATGATCTTGGCGGTTCAGACCGACATGCCGGCGGCGGCAGAAAAGACCGCCACCTGCATGGTGGTCTGACCCGCCATATTATTAACACAGGGAGGGCCGTCTGTGGCAGCCCTCCGCCACCGCCAGGCTACCACCGACAGGCAGTCTGGCAATGGTGGTTTACATTATCTGCACCCACCGCACAGCGGCATTGACGGCCGTCAGCAATGTCCCGGTCTGCATTCTGCTGGGCTGGCAGGTGGAAACAATGCTTCTGTCCACCGTCCCAGCAGAATGTCCTTAATGCGGCCGGCAGGGTCTCAGGGGGGCTGGCAGTCTATGGAAAGACCGCCATCATGAACACGGCGGTGTTTATCACTGTGTTCATAATGACCCCATTAATGTTTATTTAATTTTGTTGTCAGCTATATATGAATCTCCATCTTAATTTACTGTGTAGGAGTTAGCATGTCTGGTCAGGTATTGCTGGTACATGCCTTTGGCTTCGCTAGTAGTATTTTGCTACAATTGTGATTAGGTGAATTCCCTATGGGGAGGTACTTGTCCGGTTGGGCATGGAACCGCATGAGCCATCTGCAAACATCATTGAGCAGTGCATGTGACAATATGGTTGTGAATATATACACATCCCAACACAGGTATTCATATCCAGTTGAACTGTGTGGGTAAGTTGTGGGGCTTGCATTGGTGGGATGTTGTGCTTCTTGAAGTCATACTAACTCTGGGATTTTTACTCACACACTAATACATGCTCCTTACAGTCTCACACTTGCATCATTTTGTTGTGACAGCAGTGTTGTTATCCAGGGGTAGACCAGCCACCTGTGATGTGAGCCACAACGTCTTTAACAGTGACTGCGTGATACCTGTTGCACTACATGCTTGAGGACCTCAGGAATTGCTTGCTAGTCAACATACACATCATTTTCATCAAATATGTTTCACTCAGTCTGTGTGGCTTTGTCTCTGACTCCAATCCACATATGTCCCTTTGGTCAGTAGTCAGTGTATTTTCTTCTGACAATCCAACATTTTTCAAATGGTCCTACTACAACACACAGATTGTAGTTAGTGGTTTTATTTACAGGTGCAAAAATGACGTGATGTACTGATGTACATTTCATGAGAAAACAACCCTAACAGATGTATTAAGCCATTGGATGCTCAGAGTCCATAGCGGGAACACATCATGGGACATGTGTAGGAGAGGAGAGCTCCAGTGAGGAGGAGGACCACATTAGCATTAGCAAAGATTGGCCACAATGATAATCCACAAATGTGAGAAGTCAAGACAGGGAGAGTCAAATTGAGGACAGGTGTTTGGACACTGGCATGATCTTAAGCACAGGGCAAAGAAGAAAGTAGTTGTGTGTCACAGGGAATTGCTACCGGGCTGTTTTTCTGCTGAAAGGTGTGAAGTCCATATCTTCTTCCTCTGATGTATGCTGTGCCTCCCATGACAGGGGTGTTCTAGGTGTTGAAGTAGAGGGAGGCACACACACAATCTGCTGGTTTTGTAATACAGAAGCAACGTCATGGTGGCAGGAACCCAAGCTGGCAATGATGTAGTCCAGCTTCTGCTCCATGTACTCCAAGATGTTTTGTAAAACCCCCAGTCTGTTAGCAACCTCACTGGTGTCACTTTGGTAGGGCATTTGCTCATGCCTCTGCCTCATGACACCTGTGATGTCAGCCCAGTGCCTTGTATGGCAGTCATGTTGTTCCTATTTGGACTGAGGCACCTATGGACTGCATCTAGGATGCCCACCATGGTCTCAATCCCCACCCGCACCTGATCTGCCAGCTCACGCTGTACTCCTTCAGCAGACTTTTGGACTATCAGTTCTGGGTCCTGGGAGACCAAGGCTCTGGTTGGGCTGGCAGGTGATGTATGTTGAATATCAGATGGATCATCTGGAGACCTCACAATGCTGTCAAGCCTTCCCACAACCGGAGATGGTATCTGGATGGCACCAAGGATTTGCTGGAGGGGGTAAGATTTATGGTTTGCAGCTCGTCATCCGCATCATCTGAAATGTCCAGGACAGTCAGCTGGCCAGGAGGTATGGGTTCATCCTATGCAATGAGATAGAGATATGGAAATGGTGATCTCTGGTAGATGTTGACATGAGTAATCAGGTTGACATTCACGGTTCCAAATATAGCACTTTCAGCACCTCATTTAGGAGGCTCTAGCTGCACACTGCAACCAGAGTGTAATTGCTTTTGGTGCTCTAGTGGCACAGTGTCTTGGCCCATATTTACAATTCCACACAAAGACCCCTTGTGTGTCTTTTTAATGGTCTTATAAATATGGACCCCTTTCACACACACTAAATGTAAGGTGTGTTCCATGGGTAGTGCTATGAGTGTTACAATGCAACACCCATGGAACAAAAAGCAATCTGACACATTCCCAGACCATGGGCTTGTAAATATGGACCCCTTTAGCACATGACACTGCATGTAAGGTGTGTTCCATAGGTAGTGCTGTGGGTGTTCCTACACAACACCCATGGAATTCAAAGCAATCTGACATAATCTCAGATTTACAACTCTGAGAATGAGTCTGATTCCTGCACCATCTCAGGGATAGTATTGAATTGGCCCAAATGAGAAGAATAGCATTTTTCTCCACATTTTTTACAAATTATATATGTGTGCTGCATTCTGAAGTGCACATTGAAAGAGGAATACACCATTAATGATTGTTTGTGCGCAGGAATGTGTTCCTTCCAGCACATATTCAATTGTCCCTGTAACACTGGCACTCTAGCAAGGGTGCCTGTGTTGGCACTAGGCAGCAGATTGTGCACCTGATCTGAGGGAACTATAGGGATGGTTTGTATTCTGAAAATACATCACATCTCTGCACTTTGAAAATGATGCAGCACCACACAGCAAGATGTAGCCCTCAGTTCAACATTGAGTTGTAGTGAACCTGTTAGACATGGGTACTGATGCACAGTTTCACAGAATTCCATTATAAATGGCAGTAGCGCAGCATTTTTCTCACAAGAACTATGTACCTACTCTGAGGGGATGGGCCCTGTCCTACTGGGTAGTTTAATCTAACTAACATTCCTCCATTTTCATCATGGTCAGAGTTGTTTATCTGCAGACTGTAACATGTCATGTAACTGAGGCCCAACCCATTGTATGTGTACATGCCTCCTCTGATTACCCACTTTTGGGTAATGGGACACTGGTAGGTGCCACACAGTGATCCTACCCATAACATATTTACTTCTCACATGTGGAATATGTGTGCCCATATAAAATGGTGCTACATGTTGCTTTATTATAGCTAGGTGCGGCCTCATCCCACATGGTAGTTGTGGTATGAATACTGGCAAGTACCTACAGATGATTCCAACATCAGTGGGCCCACTCACTTCAGCCTGGGGTCTTCCATGATTCTTGTAATTTGTGATGGCTATGTTGATCTTGGTATCCCTTGTTGATTCCCTATTTGGCATTGTTGGAAATGGCCCTTTTTGCAGGGTCATCCCCAGTCTTATTGCCTCCTGCCTCCTATTTTTTCTGACCTGCTGCTGTTGGCTTTTGAACTCTGAGCACTTTATCACTGCTAACCAGTGCTAAAGTGCATATGCTCTCTGTGTAAATTGTATGTAATTGGTTTACCCATGATTGGCATATTTGATTTACTAGTAAGTCCCTAGTAAAGTGCACTACTGGTGCCAGGGCCTGTAAATCAAATGCTACTAGTGGGCCTGCAGCACTGGTTGTGCCACCCACATAAGTAGCTCTGTAATCATGTCACAGACCTGCCACTGCAGTGTCTGTGTGTGCAGTTTTAACTGTAAATTCGACCTGGCAAGTCTACCCACTTGCCAGGCCTAAACCTTCCCTTTTCTTACATGTAAGGCACCCCTAAGGTAGGCCCTAGGTAGCCCCAAGGGCAGGGTGCAGCGTATGGTTAAGGTAGGACATATAGGGGGTCATTACAACCTCGGCGGTCTTTTTACAAGACCGCCGAGGGACCGCCGTGCTGAAGACCGCCAGTGGTGGCGGTTTTCCGCTCGGCGTATTATGACTGTTGGCAGCTCTACGTCGTTTTTCCGACGGAGAGCCGCCAACAGCCATGGACATATGGAGTTTGGGGTCTCTGAGCTCACAATTTAAAAATACATCTTTTAGTAAAGTTGATTTTAAGATTGTGCGTTTGAAAATGGCACTTTTAGAAAGTGAGCATTTTCTTGATTATACCATTTCTGTGACTCTGCCTGTTTGTGGATTCCCTGTCTGGGTCAGATTGACAGTTGGGCTGATTGCACCTCACACTAGACAGTGACACAAAAGGAGCTGGAGTGTAGTCTGCATTTACTGCTGAGCCATCTGTGCTAGGAGGGAGGGGAGGAGTGGTCACTTACACCTCAAAGGGCTGTGCCTGTCCTCACACCATGCCGTCTCCGACCCCCTGGTGAGTGTCTGGGGCCTGGCCTGGGAAGCGCAGGATTTCACATTCAAAAGAGACTTTACTTTGAAGTAGGCCTACTTCAAAGGAGAAATTGGGTATAAGAAGGGCACCCAAAACCACAGACTTTAGAACACTTCTGGAAACAAGAGGAACCTCTACCTGGAGAAGAGCTGAAGAGTTGAGGAGAAGTGCTGTCCTGTCTGTGACTGTGCTTTGTGGAGCTATCCTGCAGTTGCTGCTTCTGCCAGAGTAAGAGGGCAAAGACTGGACTTTGTGTGCCTTCCATCTTGTGAAGAAATCTCCAAGGGCTTGATTTAGAGCTTGCCTCCTGTTGTTTGAACTCTCAGGGACAGCAAAGACTTCTCTCTGCCAGCACCTGGAGTCTCTGGAGAGACTCCTGCTCTGACAAGTGGTGCCCTATCCAGTCCCTGGGCCCTTGAAAGGAAAGCTGGTGGAAATCCAAGGAAATCGACTTTGGACGACTTCGGACTGACGCCGCTGCTGAATCCGGTGACGCCGCCTGCACCCGACGCTGTGACCTTCGCTGGAACGTGACGATCTTTGCAGGCCCAACGCTGCTGCAGCCCCGCTGAAGTCCGTGACTCCATGGAAGTCGCTGCATCACGTCATGACCGATGCCGCTTGAAGTGTACGGATTCAACGCTTCGCACAGATGCTGCGATCCCCGACTTCGCGTATCGACTTGTTTTCATTCTTCACCAAAGGTACTGAACTTGGGGGTCTACTCGACTCCGTGTCTGGCACCGTTGGTGTCAGCTTGTTGGGAACAACTCCGTCACAACCCTGTGTTAACACCTCATCGAAGCATTTTGTGTTTCTAAGCACTATTCTTGAGTTTAATCTTTAAAAATTCATAACTTGACTAGTATATGTCGGATTTTTGTCGTTAGGGTCTTGTTTTGTTTAGATAAATATTTCCTATTTTTCTAAGCTGTTGTTGTGTCATTTTGTAGTGTTTTCATTAAGTTACTGTGTGTGTTGGTACAAATACTTTACACCTAGCACTCTGAAGTTAAGCCTACTGCTCTGCCAAGCTACCAAGGGGTTAAGCAGGGGTTAGCTGAGGGTGATTCTCTTTTACCCTTACTAGAGTGAGGGTCCTTGCTTGAACAGGGGGTAATCTGACTGTCAACCAAAGACCCCATTTCTAACAGACATCCTATGTCTTTTGCATGTGGCAACATGAGACAATGCTGCATCATACTCCCTCCTGACATGGCTACATGTCGCTCCCAGGCCACATGACATGTAGGTTGTAGTCCCCCAATGGGCAGTTTACTGCCATCCCTCCCCAGTCAGACCCAGCAGTGCATTTGTATTTGTGTAGCCACATGTCCATTCCCACCTCCCCAGAATGCACAATCCCCCATTCAAACCACATGTAATTTGGACATGCACAGTCAGCACCCACAATGTAAAGCAGTAGTAGTGTCCGACCATGGCCACATATCATCTTTAGTTTGTGCACACTTGGTCCTGTGGTATACATCTCTTACATTCCCCCAACCCTTCAATTGATTATTTTCAAGGAGATCCTGTGGTCCCTTCCATAGCGGCTCACATCTGTGTCCACTCACCCTGCATGCCAGGTCAGCTGGGTACAATTTAGTTCCATGCGGGGTACTATAGACATGTATCTTGCCATGTCCCTATGTGTTGATACCTCCCACACCTGACTCCCCTCTCAGATTAGTTATTTATCCTGTGACACAACCATTACATTCTGAGGCTTAAAATTCTAGATTAGAGTACACAGGCCCAAGTGAGACCAAGTAGCTACATGGTACAAGGCATTCTGCATTGTAACAGTCACGTTGTGCAGGGTGGCCATGCTCATGCTAGCTGTGTATTGTGAAAGTTGCACTTGTGGTGAGTACTGTTGTACATTGCACTGCAAAGTTAGGTAAACATTGACTGATACTGCACTTCACATAATGAAGAGAGTAGGCTGACGGTTCTGGACTGAGCTGTGCAAATTGTGGGTGGTCAGTGTGCATTACATGCCTTTGCTGTTTAATCACAGACGTACTAGCATACTGCCCCTTGTTTTGCGGGCAGTGCATTTTAGTGATGGGACATAGCTGCCTGCATCTTATGACATTGCCTAGTTGCCACATTGCCTCTCTCTGCGACTTGTTGTTCGTCATATGCGCACTGTCCTGTCTGGGGACTCCTATCACCACCGCGCAGGGATGACGACTGCCACCACCTCCTCCAAGTCATCAACTGCTCCTGGAGCACTGGACTTCCATCTCCAATCTGCAATGCTGCCTTTTTGTTATTAGCCAGTTTCTCCATTGTCCTGCACTTTAATCATGCCAGCGCTTTTTACAATCGATCACTGTCCTCCTGACATCTGCCACACTCTTGACCTTGTCGACAATGGATGCCATATGTCCTCTTTCCTCCCTAATGGCAATTTAGAGGTGGCAAAGATCAGGTGTTGATGCTCCATCACCTCAGTGATCAGGATGTTATTCCACTCCTGACTAACCTTGCACTTCCTCTCCCCCTTCTCATAGGACTCTGTCTGGACATCCTGGCTGGTAGTTGGGTTGTTGGGGTTTTCCTGGGTTTTCTGGTATTCTGAGTTCTCCATACGTGCTTCTGGAGTGTCTCTTGTTGTGTTTTTTTTTTTAAATGCAGTGTTTTCCGACTGTTTTTTATGCTTGTGGTGCGCAAAAGTGATGCTAAGACAGCTTGCGTCACATTACATACTATTTAACCTAGTCTCATTTTTGCAGCATTAGTGTCATTTTTTATTGTGATGCAGTGCACAGTCTACTGTCATTTTTTTTAATAGTTCCAGAAACCTAACGCTATGGTGTGCCATTATAGTGCTATCATGGCGTTAGGATCTGTTGAATCGAGGGGGAATTTTTTGTGTCTCACTGCTGCACTGCAGCAGCAGTGCATCACTTCAGTGGTACCTTATGCAACACCCATCCTTGACTGTAAAGGCTTCCTCAGATAGCACCTGCTTCATTGCCCTGCTGAAGGCTTTTGGCTTCCAGAAGAAAGACTGAGGGCTCATTTACAAGTGGAACTGGTGCACTTAAAACCACTCTTTGAAGTCTTGCACCACTTCAAAGGCATTTTTGGGTATAGTTATACTGGGTATCTGACCCCACCAAATCAGACACTTCTGGACCCATACCTGGGGTCTGTCAGAGGGACTGCCGTGCTTCCCAAAGGACTCATCTGGACTGCTAAGCTAGAAAGACTGCTGACCTGAATGTTGCCCTACTGCCAGCTGGCCCCTGACTCTGCTGGAAGGACTCTGCCTTTCTCTAAAAGTGCCTTCCAAGGGCTTAGACTGAGCTTCCCTCCGGTTATGAAGTCTCAGGGACAGCAAAAACTTCACCAAAGAGAAGAAAATCCAGTGTGTCTAAAAATCGATGCAACGCCTGCAAAATTTGATGCAACGCATGCCAGATCAATCCAGCGCCTGTCTCATGGCTGAAGAATCACTGCATCGCCTGCGGGATCAACACAGTGCCTGTTGCCTCTCATTGCAGAGAGGGCCCAAGGCTGCTCTCCTAGAAACTGACGCATCACCTTGCCATGTAGAATGAAACAATGCATCACCTTCACTGCACATTGCTATACTTTCCAACGCATCTCCTCCTCTGCGTTGTTATTTTTGACACTTCCTAGACACTATGGGGCAGATTTTTAGAAAGTGCCACTGCATAGAGTGCAGTGCCACTTTCCCTGTGCCCCTTAGCACCCCGCTACTGCCACCATGTGTGCGCCATATTTAAAATAGGGTGCACCATGCCACATGATAGGGGGCAATAGCGTCATTACTCATGATGCTATTGATGTACTCTGCAGGAGTAGCGCCAAAATATTTGTGCTACTCCTGCAGAGTACATAGAGCCCTATTCTAAAGAATGAATGCCCCCTTTTAAAGCCTGCTCTTGGCAACTAGAGACCCAATTTCTAAGATTGATGGGGTTTTTTCAGCAACTTTCCCTGCTTAACATTTTTAATACATCCTATATATCATGTCTCTGGCTAGTTCTACAAGTGGAGCCATGGAGTTTGAGCTGGCTAAGCTGGAGGATTACACAGTTAACCACTTGAAACAATTCTGCAAAGTGATGGGGGTACCTGCCCGAGGAGCCACCAAGAGGGTGGAGTTTCAAATGGCAATGAGGGCCTGGGCAGAGGCACGCTTCCAGGAGGATGACAAGTTGGGGAAGCATGTGAATGGCTCTTCCAAGGCAATACCTGCAGAAGTTGAGGGGGATACCCCTGAATTTGTGGTGCCTGTGAGGGCAGGAAGCAGAGTCTATAGATATGACCTGACTGCAGAGGAAAGGAGAGAGTAGAGAGTAACATTTAAAAGAGGCTGAGAGGGAAGCCAAACAAGCTAAAAGAGAGGCTGAAAGAGCCTTAGCAGGAAAGAAATTGCTTCTGGCTCATGAACTGAGTTTACAAGAGCTGGAACTCAAGGCCAGGCAGGCGGATTACAGCAGTGATGGTGGCAGTATACATACAGTACCTAATGGAAACAAGAATTTTTGTATACCCAAAGTCTTTTCACCCAGTTATGTGGTGGGAGATGACATTGACAAGTGGTTTTCTGCTTATGAACTTGCACTGAGCACTTGCATGGGGTTCCTGAAGAGAACCAGGGGGTGGGTCCGTGGAAACACATGCAAACACATTAGAGGGACACACTTCTAATATTAGAGGTTGGGGACCAGACCAAGTACACTCCCATGAAAGCCATCTTGATTGCCAAATTCTGACTGACCCCTGAGATATATCGCCAAAGATTCAGAGACAGTCACAAGCTCCTCAACCAATTTTGGGTAGATTCAATTGATTACTCTAGTCAGGCAATGAAAGGCTGTGTGCAGGGCATCAAATGTAATGATTATGTTGGGCTATGCAATTTAATCATGAGAGAGCACCTGCTAGGTATCTGTTTTACAGAGTTGCACCAGCACCTGCTTGACAGTGAGCTCACTGATTCCAGGAAGCTTGCTAAGAAGGTGGACCTATTGGCTAGCACTAGAGTGTCCAAAAGGTTACCTCAGAGTGACCCCAAGAAGGGTGGTTCCAGTTCCCCCAGCAGAGTGAGGGGGAAGTTAAAGATGACCCAGACAAGTCTGAGAGTAAGGGGGGAGGAACGAGTTCCTATGGCCTATCTGAGAAACAGGGTGGTGGTTCTGGTGGATGGTGGCCCAGGGCAACCCATTGCCAACCCGCTGCTTTGAGTGCTCCCAGCTAGGACACAAGCAGAGGGACTCTGTCTGTCCAAAGAAATCCCCCACTGATGGGACCTCTACAAGAGTGGCCACTGTGGCCTTAGCGGAAAGTAATCCCTAGGAGCAGGTAAAATTCCATGCCATAATATCCCTCAGTTGGGAGACAGACTCTGAGGGTGAGCTGGTGATCCCTAAAGGTGAGAGTCGTCACTTCCACCAGGTGGAAGTGAATGGGGTCCCAGTCACTGCTCTGAGGGACACTAGGGCTAGTCATAACATGATGGTGGAGAGTTTAGTTTCCCAAGGGCAATACACTAGCCAAGTGTGTAGGGTGACTCCAGCCCATGGGGAGAACCTTTTCCACCCTATGGCCCTGATATCCCTGGAGTGGGGTGGGGAGGTGACCCAGAGGAGGGTCATAGTTAGTCCCCAGAGGCCCACAGACTGCGTTCCCAGACTTCTAAACATGAGAATGCATCAGATTCCTTCGGGTTCCATGAGTGTTTTGTGGGAACACCCCAAGCAACACCTATGGAACTCCCCTTTCATGCAGCGTTATGCATGACAGGGTCCATATTTACAAGGCCATGAAAAGTCACACAAGGTGGCTTCTCATGACCTTGTAAATATAGGCTGGCACACTGCGCCACTGAAGCGCAACAACAAAATGATGCTCTGGTGGTGCAGTTTGCTCGTAAATGAGGCCTTAAGCCTCAAGGTAAAACATCTGACCAGGTCGAACCTGGTTGGTTTATGTGATCTACACTCCATTGCAGTTGGCCTGAAATCACACCTAGGTCCTGGTCTATTGTGATCATTGAATTTCATGCTATATTCCTTAAATGTTTAAAAATTCATGTCTCGGTAGGTTATCCTTATTAGATTTTTGTAATTGTGGTGTTATTTTGTTCATTAAGATGCACACTATGTTTATTTGGGATTTTTATTATTTTGTGTCTTTGATGTTTTAGCTGTTTAGGTATTACTAAATGTACTTTTCGCTAAGGTAATCCTGGCTGGTCTGTACTACAGGTACCAGAGTTTGAGTTAAGGTTTAATTATCTGAAACCTTTAATTGGACCTAGCAAGTTAGTGTCTTACTTGTTAATATACTTTTACTAATAAACCACTTTCTCACAATCACCAACACACATGTATGCCCTCATATACCGTTTGACCCATCACCATAGGGCAACATAAGCACCATCATATGTCCAAACACCTAACATTCTTTTCCACGTGGCATGGGCTTTGCGTCGAATTCCGGCACGCAGGCTTGAATCCTCTTTGCGATGCAGGGTCTTTTGACGTCAGGGATGATGAGTGGAAATCCTGGGTGCGCTGGATGAAGTCACTGGTGCTGCGTCGATCCGGTGGGTCAAGCATCAGAGTTTCTGTCGTACGGCAGGTGCTGCGTCGATTCTTCACGCAGGAAGTCGGGCTTCGTCGTTCCAGCTCGATAATGCATCAATCAGGTGGGCTCTGCGTTGAATTTCTGGTCACAATGCTGGTGCTACATCGATCTCCACTCGGGGAGCCGGGCTGCGTTACGGTTCCGCGATGCAGTGATTTTTTCACCGCTGGACAGGCTGTGTGTCGATTCCGGCAGACTATGTCTTGATTTTTGCCACACAAGGAGTTTCCTGGCAGAGATTAAGGCCCTCATTACAACATTGGCGGTAAAAGCTGCTTACCGCCGTGCAGAAGACCACCAACACACCGCCGCGGCCGCGGAATTCCGCCACAGCCATTATGACCCACAGCTCGGAATCCGCCAAAATCTAGACACCCACACAAGTCCGCCACACCAAAGGTCAGTGATAAACTGGCGATAACAAAACCGACACCATCACACCAACAGGAATACGCCCAAACTATCATGACCCACAAATCCATGCGGCGGTCTTACAACCACGGTATTCCATTGGAGGTACACACCGCTGCGCTCAAAATACACACACATTTACAAAACACTACCACGTTGGACAATTCAAAATACACACACCTGATACACATACACACACCACTCCCACACACCCAATACACCATAAAACACACACCCACATCACCCACAAACCCCTACGACAACAATTGCGACAGAAGGCCAGAGAGAGACACCACCAGAAAGAACAATAGCAATCACAGGCACTCAACACCATCACTCACACAACGCACCTCACCCAACACACCTCTTAATATCACCCCACACATCACAACACACACATCACCCACACCACCCCATGGCACCGCAAAGACACCCCAGGTTTTCTGAGGAGGAGCTCAGGGTCATGGTGGAGGAAATCATCCGGGTAGAGCGACAGCTATTCGGATCACAGGTGCAGCACACCACCATAGCTAGGAAGATGGAGCTATGGCGCAAAATCGTGGACAGGGTCAAAGCAGTGGGACAGCATCCAAGAACTAGGGATGACATCAGGAAGAGGTGGAACGACCTACTGGGGAACGTGCGCTCCGTGGTCTCAAGACACCAGACTGCGGTTCAGAGGACTGGCGGCGGACCCCCACCTCCTCCCCCAGAACTCACAACATGGGAGGAGCAGGTCTTGGCTATACTGCATCCTGAGGGCCTCGCAGGAGTAGCTGGAGGAATGGACTCTGGTAAGTCAAACCTTTAACTACTTCATCCCTCACCCACCTGCATGCTATCACATACCCCCACCCTCGCCCTCACCCCATCACTCCAACTCCTCACACATGTCACACTATCACAAACCACACATCCCAAACCGAAGCCCTGCATGTAACACCAAAGCATGGACACCCATCACCAAAGCATATCCACTGCACATACCCATACAACCCCCTAAACCATTATCACAGAAGGTCCCACACAAGAATGGAAGAACTGGGGTACAGGGTCACCCACCCATTGCACACCATGGCACACACAGATGCAATAATCATGCCTTTGCACCCCTGCAGGACCCCTACCCAACGTCACCGGACAGGAGGGTCCAGACATGTCCACTCCACTCACAGAAGAGGCCCACAGTGATGACAGCAGCTCTGTCCAACTGGATCTAGATGACCGGCCCTGCCCATCTGGGACCTCGGGACAGTCGGTTCCCCTCACATTGGCACAGGCCACTACAGAGCTTCCCCCCTCTGGAAACACCATCACAGCACCCCCCCAGTGGGCCCATACCTCTGTCACCAGGACACATCAAGCAGCAGTGTGTCCACCACTACAGGGAACCCAGGCTAACCCACCAACCCAACAACACCAGGGACCTGGGGGCAGTGGTAGTGGGCACACGGTTCAGGTGACAGAGGTCCAGGGAAACAGAGGAACTGGGAGGGCTGCTGTGCGACAGGGGGAGGACAGGTCCAGGGAACCCACTCTCCACGAGGCCCTCTCCAACATCATGGGAGCCTACCACCATTCCCAGGAGACGATGGAAACGGTACTGGCTAAGTTTCAGGAGACCCAGCGGCTGCAGGAGGAACAGTATTTGGGTTTCAGGGAGGAACTCAAATCCATCAATTCCACCCTGGGCACCATTGTAGGGGTGCTGAAGGAACTCATCAACACCAGGAGGGACACTGTGGCACAACAAGGGGCACCTGACACTAGCCTGGACGATGAACTGCCCACCACCTCTGCCAGCGCTAGTGGACGGGAGGCACCACCACAGGACCACGACACCAGCACCCCACCCCCTGCAGATGGAGAACCACCCCCCAAGCGGTCCCTGAGATCCAGGACCAAGACAGAAAACAATGCCAAGACCCCCACCAAGAAATGAGACCACCCTGATTGTCATCCTTCTGTCCCACTTTGTCACCCTGTCCATACTTAAACTGCCCTAGCTCCACTTCCTATGCCCCTTTGGACAATGCACCTATGAGACTAAGGGCCAGATGTAGCAAGAAAACATCAGGAGACAGCAGACCACCATGTCCTTGACTGCTTTTTGAATAAAGCAGTTTTTTTTTTCTTTTTGCAGCCAGTTTTCCTAAAGGAAAACGAGCTGCAAAAAGAAAAATTACCGAAACCATTTGGTTTCAGTTTTTTCAGAGTAGGCAGTGGTCCATAGGACCACTGCCTGCTCTGAAAAAATATTTTTAGAGCCATTCACAAAGGGGAAGGGGTCCCATGGGGACCCCTTCCCTTTTGCGAATGAGTTACCATCCACTTCAAGTGGATGGTAACTGCGAGTTGGTTTGCGACCGCATTCGCGGTCCCAAAGCAACTCTGCATGGCGATGCGGTCGCAAATAGGAAGGGAACACCCCTTCCTATTTGCGAGTCGCAGTCTCAAATTGCGAGTCGGTACCGACTCGCAATTTGTGGTTGTGCATCGCGTTTGGCCTTTTGCGCCTCGCAAACTGCAAAAGGCTTGCTACATCTGGCCCAATTAGACTGGACTCTGCCATGGACTTTCCTCCACCATAACCCCTGACCATTTTACAACCACTTCCACTATTTAGCACTTAAATAAACACCCTTAAATTATAAAACAATCTGGAGTCAGTCTGTGCTTTCGAAAATGTGTTTTAGCAATAACTGTGGCAAAATGCTATATCCAATGTAATGTCAACATACCTATGTCACACAGCTATAGTCCATGCGGAAACAAAGCAGAGGTCACACAGTGGGACCCACATCTGTGAATTCGAAAGGGAAAGTGACAACTGAGTGTAATTGACAGACAGATGAGAGGTAGAATTAAATCAGATGTAGCAGGCAGTGTTGTTTTCTTACCTGTGTCTTACTGGAAGTATTGCTGGATCACTGTGTTCCTGTTGTCTATGTCCTCTTCTTCTGCTTCCTCGTCTTCACTGTCCACAGGCTCCACAGCTGCCACAACACCTTCATCTGGACCATCCTCCTGCAGAAAAGGCACCTGTCATCGCAAAGCCAAGTTGTGAAGCATACAGCAGGCCACGATGATCTGGCACACCTTCTTTGGTGAGTAGAATAGGGAACCACCTGTCATATGGAGGCACCGGAACCTGGCCTTCAGGAGGCCGAAGGTTCTCTCTATAATCCTCCTAGTCCGCCCATGGGCCTCATTGTATCATTCCTCTGCCCGTGTCCTGGGATTCCACACTGGGGTCAGTAGTCATGACAGGTTGGGGTAACCAGAGCCACCTGCAAATGGCGAGGGACAACTGTTAGACACACACTAACTCTTAGGGACATCCCCATACCCAGACATCTAGTCACACTGTATTGGGTCCATGTCCTCACCTAATAGCCACACACGGTGCCTCTGGAGTTGCCCTATCACATAAAGGATGCTGCTATTCCGCAGAATGTAAGCGTCATGCACTGAGCCAGGAAATTTGGCATTTACATGGGAGATGTACTGGTCGGCTAAACACACCATCTACACATTCATAGAATGGTAAATCTTCTGGTTTCTGTACACCAGTTCACTCCTGCGTGGGGGTACCAAGGCCACATGTGTCCCATCAATGGCACCAATGATGTTGGGGATATGTCCCAGGGCATAGAAGTCACCTTTCACTGTAGGCAAATCCTCCACCTGAGGGAAAACGATGTAGCTGTGCATGTGTTTCCGAAGGGCAGACAACACTCTGGACAACAAGTTGGAGAACATAGGCTGGGACATCCCTGATGCTATGGCCACTGTTCTTTGAAAAAACCTGCTTGCTAGGAAATGGAGTACTGACAGCACCTGCACTAGAGGGGGGATTCCTGTGGGATGGCGGATAGCTGACTCAGGTCTGGCTACAACTGTGCACACAGTTCCAGGATTGTGGTACGATCAAGTCTGTAGGTGATAATTACATGTCGCTCCTCCTTTGTCGACAGGTCCACCCGTGGTCTGTACACCGGAGGATGCCACCATCACCTCACCTGCCCCAGCGGATGTGCTCTATGGAGGAGAACAGCGAGCAGAGAGTCAACCAACACTGAGGTAGGTAAACACAACTTTATCGGAAAATGTTTGAAAATCGACATATGGCTGTATTAGTGTTTAAGCAAGGCCTATATATGTGTGACGCAGTCACAATTAATGCCATGTAAATGGCGTCTGCCTGACCTGTAATGTGGGACAAGGGGATATAAGGTAACTGCGCTGGCGTTGTACACCGTGTCAGTAGGCGGTCGAAGACCGCGGCGCAATCCTGCATTGGTTAACATTGGACCCTATGGGTCCCAGGAGCCGATGACGATGTACGCCGGCGATGACGGTACGCACTGCTGCGGACGTCACCGCCATTTTCTCTCTGTACAATCATTTGATACCTGATCTTCGACAGGAGAGGACCTACACTGCAGGTGCTGCTGTGACCTCAGTCTGGAAGAGACAATGGCTCGTGTGTCTGGGGAAAGGGCCCCTGCCTTCAGCACGGAGGAGTTGGAGAAACTAATGGATGGAGTCCTCCCCCAGTACATGCTACTCTACGGTCCTCCAGACAAACAGGTGAGTACACTGGGAGCATGCTATATGGGCAATGCCTGTTTGGAGTGGTGTCGATGAAAGATGGGGGGAGAGAATGAGGCGTGCATGATACGACTGTGAGTGCATGTCCGTCATTGCAAGGGTAGGGATGCGGGCCAATGACTGTGACGGTGCGGACAATTATATCTTCTCCTTTTCCCCTGTACTATTCCTGTAGGTCAGCGCCTACCAGAAGAAGGATATTTGGTGTGCCATCGCCAAGGAAGTCCGGACCCTGGGGGTCCACCACAGACAGAGCACCCACTGCCGGAAAAGATGGGAGGACATTCGCCGCTAGAGCAAGAAGACGGTGGAGGCCCAGCTGAGGATAGCCTCCCAACGTGGGAGGGGTGCCCATCGCACCATGACCCCCCTGATGTTCCGGATCCTGGCGGTGGCGTATCTGGAGTTGGATGGGCGCTTGAGGGCATCACAGCAGCCACATGGGGGTGAGTACACTCTCACTCTGCTGCTTCAGCGTGCATTGTAGGTGTCTGGGTGGGGGAGGTGGGCTGTGGGATCCAATAGGCCAGGGAGATTTCAGTAGGCTAGGTCCCTTCTTAAGGCAGGCCCTGTGGCAACCCACCCCACCTGTGTTCAGAGCCAACTACACCTAGTCAGGCTCCTGGAGAAGTGTGGCACAATGGTTAGAGTGGCAGACCCTCAAGCAGAGATCTGGCTCAGGACCAGGGTTCAAGTCCCACCTCAGCAGGACTTGGGCTCAATTCCCTTGGACCGGATAACTCTTGCCTCACTGCCCAATCTAATTAATGGGTCCCACTCTGTAACTCTGGGCAATAGCTTGCTTAATCTCCTCAATGGCCCCAACAGCGCTTGGATGCCTGGCTTCACCCTGGGGGTTCCAGGAGTGGGCACCTCACAGGGAAAAGCCAGGAGGGGTTCCATAGCGGTATGCGTACAGCACCTTGAGACCCTAACGGGTGAGTAGTATGCTATACAAGTGTAAAGTTTACAGTTTTTACAGTTCCTGTGACATCCATGTGTGCAGCAATCGGGCATAGGCCTTGTAACCCATGTCCCTGTGATTAATTAGGGAACTCTAAGTGCATGGCGTAGTGCAGGGGGCTTCTGTGTCTGTAGTGTCCGCCAGCGGTAGCAGTATTGGATGCATTCAACATGTCTTTCTTCTGTCTTTTCCCCCCTTTTTGTGGTCTCCCTGTTCTTGTTGTGCATTAGCATCATCAGGCGGAGGAGCAGTGCCACCGGAGCAGGAGGGAGCTGCATCCCACATGGCCCTGGAGGGTGACACAACAGTGTCAGAAGCCACCAGTGGGACGGAGGGCGAGGGGAGCCCCACGGCGGGGACAGGAGCTGAGACCAGTGACACCGACTCATCCTCTGATGGGAGCTCCCTTGCGGTGGTGGGCCCCTCTGTGCCCCTGGCATCTACAGGTACAGCCGCCACACCCCCTACCAGCACGGGCCTCCCAGCAGC
Organism: Pleurodeles waltl; assembly: GCF_031143425.1. Taxonomy (NCBI): domain Eukaryota; kingdom Metazoa; phylum Chordata; class Amphibia; order Caudata; family Salamandridae; genus Pleurodeles; species Pleurodeles waltl. Next base: position 145,413,503 of record NC_090440.1, read on the forward strand.
CCCTCAGCGTGTGCCCCATGGTCGCTCACCCAGGAGGATGGGCATCTCCTTCGCACCAGGCACCTCAGCCCCTGCCCCAGTCAGCCCTGCTGCCCTCAGTGAGGAGGCCATTGACCTCCTCAGGTCCCTCACTGTTGGGCAGTCTACCATTTTGAATGCCATCCAGGGTGTAGAGAGTCAGTTTCAACAGACCAATGCATACCTGGAGGGCACTCATTCTGGTCAGGCAGCCCAACAGCGAGCTTTTCAGACTCCGGCCTCAGCACTGATGGCAGCTATTGTCCCTGTCTCCAGCCTCCCCCCTCCAACTTCCTCCACCCCGACCCAAAGCCCTGTACCTCAGCCTATCCCAAGCACACCATCAGACTAGCATGCACACATGTCAACACAGAAGGGAAGCTCAGGCAAACATAAGCACCACACATCCTACAGGGACTCATGCAAGCTTCATACACATGCAGACATACCAACAGCCACTGCCTCCACTGTGTCCCCCTCCTCCTCGTCTCCCTCCTCCCTCCCAGTCTCGTCTCCACTCACACCTGCATGCACTACATCATCAGCCACTACCTCCATCACCAGCACACCCACCACCACACTCCTGCTCATGTGCACTCACCACCCCCACTACCATTCACACATCCCCTGTGTCCTCTCCCAGTGTGTCTGTGAGCCCACCTCCCAAGGTACACAAACCCAGCCACACACCCACCCAGCAGCCATCCACCACACGACAGCCTCCAGCCCATGCACCTTCACCCAAAGTCACCAAACGTACACCTCCGACAACCACTACTTCTTCTTCCACTTCCAAACCCCCTCCACCTACCCATCCCAGTGTGTCCAAAAAACATTTCCTGTCCAACCTTGACCTCTTCCCCTCACCTCCCCCACCTCTTCAGTCTCCTAGGGCCCGCCTTTCCAGGTCCCAACCCAGCGCCTCAGCCACAACATCTGCGGGAACAGTGGTGCCAGTAGTAACCGGCTTCTGGAGTGCACCAGCCAGCAGGGCAGCCAGTGGGCCAAGGAGCCAGGCCACAGACAGTCCCCCACCTCAAAAGCACAAAACGTTGGCCAGTGCCCGGCGGGAGAGAGGCAAAACATCTTCCACCAAAGCCTCTCCCAGGGGTACTGTTGGGAGTGTGAAAACAGCTGCGCCACCATCCAAGGTGGGGAAGGGGCACAGTAAAACAGGCAAGTCTGCGAAAACCTGCACGGTGGACAAGACCGCCACCAGCACCGCGGAACAGGACACCGCCGCCACCAGCACCGCTGAACAGGACACCGCCTCAACAAGCACCGCTGCCAAGGACACCACCGCCACCAGCACCACTGAACAGGACACCGCCGCCACCAGCACCGCTCAACAGAACACCGTCGCAACAAGCACCGCTGCCAAGGACACCGCCGCCACTAGCACCGCTGAACATGGCCACCGCCGCAACAAGCACCGCAGGCCAGTGAGCGCCAAAGCTTCCGATGCTACTGAGGCCGCCACGAGCAGAATGACGCACTCTGGGCACAAAGCCCCCTCCAGAACCAGTGGAGATTTACATCCACTACCTCTATCCTTGGCAGGATGTAGCACTCTGGGCACAAGGCTCCCTCCAGAACCAGTGGAGATTGACATCTACTTGAGAGACTGTGGCTTTGCACTCCCCAGGATAAAGCAGTGGGTAAACCACCCACTGGAGAGACTTGAGAGACTGTGGCTTTGCACTCCCCAGGATGCAGCAGTGGGCAAACCACCGACTGGAGAGACTTGAGAGACTGTGGCTTTGCACTCCCCAGGATAAAGCAGTGGGCAAACCACCCACTGGAGAGACTTGAGAGACTGTGGCTTTGCACTCCCCAGGATGCAGCAGTGGGCAAACCACCGACTGGAGAGACTTGAGAGACTGTGGCTTTGCACTCCCCAGGATAAAGCAGTGGGCAAACCACCCACTGGAGAGACTTGAGAGACTGTGGCTTTGCACTCCCCAGGATGCAGCATTGGGCAAACCACCGACTGGAGAGACTTGAGAGACTGTGGCTTTGCACTCCCCAGGATAATGCAATGCAGTGGGCAAACCACCCACTGGAGAGACTTGAGAGACCGTGACTTTGCACTCCCCAGGATAAAGCAGTGGGCAAACCACCCACTGGAGAGACTTGAGAGACTGTGGCTTTGCACTCCCCAGGATAAAGCAGTGGGCATGGAGCCCCCTCGTGGATCTGGCGTCGTGCACTCATCCGGCTGAGGTGCCGCCCCTTCCCTTCCCCCTGAGGTGCCTGTTGTATTTCTATCTGATGCCCCAGCAGTGTTCTCTCCGTTTTGATCGGGTATTGAGTGTGGGCCTCGCCCATGCATTTTGGGCCCAGTGGTCCACGGACTATGATAGTGGAATACCTTGGACTTGTATTCTTGGTGTATATATTTGTTTCTAGTGTAAATAAATATATATGTATATATTTTTGATTACTGTATTTGAATAGATTACAAACGTTTGTCTCATTTCCTTTTGTCCTTGCATTCTTCCATGGGGGTTTGGGGGTTGTTAATGTAATGTATCAACATGTAGTTGTGTGTGTGTTGTAGTGGGTGAGGGTGGGGGTGGGAGTGTTGCGTGTTGCGTGTGTCACTCTTTTTTCCCTCCCCTGTGTCGTAGGTGCAGTACTCACCATGGTCTTCGCCACCGTCTTTGTTGTTCCTGGTAGAGAAGCAGGAAGATAAAGGCTGGGAGTATCTGGAGCTCGGGTTTCATGGCGTCCTCATTCCTCGTGGGGTGTGTAGAGGTGAGCGTTTTCCCTTCCAAGTCCTGTTTCCGCCGTGTTTTTGTTTGTGGTGAATCCGCCCCGGAAAAGGTGGCGGATTGGCCTGTTGTAATACAGTGGGCGAAACCTTGTCTTCCGCCTGTCTGTTGGCAGTTACCGCTGCGGTGTTTGTTTTTACCGCCTTGGCGGTCGGAGTGTTAAAGTGGCTATCTATGTTGACGGTTTCCGCCACGGTCGTGATTCCAATTTTTTTTACCGCCGACCTGTTGGCGGTTTTACCGCCGCTTTAACACTGACCGCCAGGGTTGTAACGACCACCTAAGTCTTTTTGGCTTTGAGACTTCAGGAACAGGAGGCAAGCTGAATCCAAGCACTTGGAGAGCACTTCTCAGCAGAGCCAGAGGCCATCAAGGCAGCAGTCATTACACCAAAGCAGTCCAGATGAGTCCTTTGGGCAGCCTGGCAGCTTCTCTTGGCAGGTTGCAGGTTCTGGTGCAGTGTCTGTCCCAAGAAGTGTTTAAATTGTTAGGGTCAGGGACCCAGTTTATATACCCAAAAGTGCCTTTGAAGTGGGGGAGACTTCAAAGAGTGGTTTTGAAGTGCACAAGTTCCCATTTTATTACAATCCTGTCTTCCAGGGTCCCAGTAGTGGGTTTCGCAGTCCTTTGTGTGAGGGCAGCTCACTGTTCTTTGAAATGTAAGTGTTAGGCCCTCCCAGCCCTGGAAGACCCATTCAGTATGCAGATGTGTGCAGGTGTGACTGAGCATCCTGGGTTTGTGGTTGTCTGGTTGAAATGCACAAGGGAGCTGTCAACCATCCCAGCCCAGGCATGGATTGGAGACAGGCTGTAAGGCACAGAACGATTTTAAATGCAGAGAAGTGCTCACTTTATGAAAGTGGCATTTCTACAATAGTAATATAACATTCAACCTCACCAGTCATAAGGATTTTGTATTACCATTCTGGCCATACTAAATATGACCTGTCCACTCCTTTGTGATAAGAAACTACCACTCAGTTTATGAGGGTAGCCCTAATGTTAGCCTATGAAAGGAGCAGGCATCACAGCAGTGGAAAATGCTTATTGAATCTTTATCATTTTTACCTTAATTTAACCAGATAAATATCTTAGTTACGACTGACTGCTCAGTGCCAGCTACCAGAAAAGATAATATTAGAGAAATATACTCAAGAGTGTACAAAGATAAACAATGAGAGAGGCTGAAACAGAACATTTGTAACAATTTTAATTACAAATCCGAAAATTCAACAGTGGCGTCTATAATTTGGTAGTGGAAATCACTGGTGACAAATTACTATGAGTAATGGAAAGTGTAAAGAGAGTAACATTTAATTGCAATCAAGTCTGTGATGCTGAAACATGTTGATCTGTTTAGAACTCCATGGGTGGTAAATAAAATGAGGTGTATAAGCATCAAGAAAAGACAATTATTCTAATTTGGAGAAGTTTTCCGAACATTATAAGCGGGTGAATCATCCAGCGCAGGCACCAACAAAATCCGCTATGTACGACAATGTCCATGGAACTGAAATTAAATTATTTTTAAGTATATGCAGCATAGGAATGTATAGTAAATGCTTGGCATCACATTGTTTTTTTCACCCGCACTGAGTCTCAGCCAACACGAATCATGGATCTTTTTTGAGAGGCCTGCGAAAAAGTAAGATTTGGGCTGTGATAATGAACATGACCGAACTCCTAATTTGTTCAATCAGTCTTTTGATCTCAAGAAGAGTGCACAAGGTGTCAGCCCCATGGCAACATTTTCCAGGTTCAACGAAGAAGAAATATAGTTATAAAGAATTGGTCCCATGAGAGATAAAAGATCGTAACATCAATAACTAGAAGGCATGGAAAAATATACGCAATGTGTGTATTCGATGTGTGTACCTGTGATTTACTACTGTAAGACTCCTAGCTACCTAGGGAATTTCAGGAGTAAGCTAGGAGCACTACAATAGTACGTCACGGCATCTCACATCCAAATCTTTGTGAATCTGTTCATGACGTTCAACTATGCAATGCAAGTGTTTACTAATAGTCTTCTGCCATAATTTACACTGGACTTACCTGATGCCATGTGTTCGTTCCAGCAAATTACTCTACCTGGTACAGGCTTGGTTTAATGCTATGCGTACAGTAAGATGGTCCAGGGGAAGAATAACTGTGCTGCCATTGTTCCTCTTCGAGGTGCATTGCTGCCTCAACCAGGGCACACAAATGATAAATATAGTGCCAACCATAAGAACCGCAAAGAGTGTAAAACAACCCTGGAATAGAGCTTCATGGGCTACTTGCCATGCAAATAAACACAAAGTGCAGGGAACCTGGCACCAAGCAGATATTGCTATTAAATGACAAAAGAATCTCACACTCAGTATTATTCCACTGTTATTACAACTTTACATATATGTGGGTGTGTCTGTATAGAGGTAAGTAAAGATAGAGACGTATATATATAGATGGAATGTTTTCTACTGAGATATAATGCAGAGAAACTAATTCAATTTTATCAATTTAGAGGTAAAAATCATCCAAAATGACAAACGCAGAAATAGATAATAGAATTTGTATTATCAGAAAGATTTGGTGCATTTCAGCAAACTGTGGGCCAGGTATGATAAGCAATTTATTGATCACAAAACCTGTAATTCACAAAATCACATGGTTTGCAACTGCGAAATGTACAAAACCAATTTTATGAGTTAGATCAGTTTTTCCAACTAGCGACAAGAGTTTTACCATCTTTAATGAATCACAGTTTGGGAGCGGCATGAAAGGGGCATGTCTTCGAATGTGTAATCCTGTAGGGCAGTGGGTCCCAACCTGTGGTTCATGGCATCCCTGGAGGTCCACAAAGCCTCCTCAGGGGTCTGCGACTGCCTAGAAAATTCATGAATATGAACAGATTAGGTCTGCAGCTTTCAGTAATGACTCAGTGGGGGGTCTCCGCATTCCAATTATGATTCAGTGGGGATCCCAGGGTTCCAGTATTGATAAAGGGGTGGGTCCACAGAAGTCAAAAGGTTGGGAACCACTGCGGTACAGTATGCATCAATGGTTTTGCAACTGCATTGCTGGCCGCAAACCACTGACCAATTACCACTGCCTCAGTGGTGATCTAATCAAAAGAGGAAGGGGTATTTGTGGGAGCCCTTCTCCGTTAGGAATCAATTTGACAGTTTTATGGGGAGTAGGATGCCGTGCTGGGGTCTATGCCTGCACTCCCTTCTGCCTACTTAGACAGGACATTTTTATTTCTTTAAAGCATCACTGGGTTTTTAAGGAACTTGGGCTGCTTTTAAAAATATTTCCGTTTGTGAATCCAGATACAGGATTGGTGGTCTGCTGTTCCCTGCATTAGTAGGCAATCAAAGGAGGTCCTAAATTGTCACCTGCATAATTAATATGCATTGGGCAGGTTGTTCGATCCCTCGCAAATGGTGATTTTGCGAACCAGCCTAATAATCCATAGGTCCGCTCACAGAAATCAGGGTTCTTTCGCAAAAGTCAGTGCGCAATTTACAACCACTTTTTGTGAATGGACTCTTAATATAGCAAGCCCTAGATTTACTGAAATGTTGCAGAATTCCAAGCACACAGAGATTTCAGTAGCGGGTAAAACACTTGTAAACACGTTTTTTACAATAAATCCTGACTATCAGCAATAGCTTTTCAACTTTAATTGTTTATCAGTCCAGAAAGTTAGACATAGAAATGTATCTTCAGGCACCAAATGTAACCTAATTGAAGAGGTCTAATTGATTTCAAATGTATCCACAGAATTTATAAGCAATGATCATTTCTGCTGGAAAAATACACAAATGCATACAGTGCACGAAATAACCATACTACTCAGACATTTTTATGTCTGCATCAGTATTCTGCAAACTCTCTTCTCAGGTGAGCTTCCTCGCTATTGTCGCAAACATTTTTAATTTGTGTCACCAGAAAATGATTGCGTGCGTGAAGTGAAATTCTAAACTTACAGCATAGCAGTTTGAAGGAACAGACCTGGTCTATGCATGCGTGTTTCAAGGCTTGTTCTTTCACCTACTTGTTGAAGACAGGATTGTTTTTTCTCAGTTCGAGCTTATAAACTCACCTTTGTTGAATTTTCAGCGTCACACATACATATGTGTCTGTCATTGATAAACAGAAAAGTGCACACCATATCACATGATAGGGGACGCTACCATTCTTCAAAATAAATTGCCTGGCACCACAGTGCATTGTCAGTCCAGCAGATTGCACGCTGCTATCCTGGATTGGCACCGTATTTTAGTAGGCATGTTGCCAGGGCATGTCCTACAGAGCTGCACTGGCTCTGACCCAGTTCTTTCAGGATCTCCACAGCTGCTCTGTGGAAATGTAGTAGCATTTCTGTCTTGTGGAAAAACTCTCTATGAAAGACACACATTGGCCCTGTTCTGCAGGGGGTTTTGTCCTTTCAAGAGTACCAAAAGTACTGCAATTTTGTAGTTTTAGAAGCGACTGCACAAACTTGTTTTTGGGAACGGGTTAAACAGTGTTCGCGGCAGCAACGCTTAAAATACAAATCCTGGACAAACGTGCACAGGAAGAAACAGAAGTTGGTCCTTTTTGTGACCTTTTCAAGCAGTAAAACAGTGAAAAAGGCTCCTATGATCATGGAATGAACAATCACATAGTCCCAATGTGTTCTCATAAGTGGGCGGAATATTATCACTCTAAACAAATGAGATAAAACGTATTCTGCTTTTAGGAAACTGACTTTTATACGCATTGAGGGCCATATTTACAAGGCCCTAAGCTACTAGTGTCCTTTTTTATGATGCTAATATGGCTTGAGGAGAGCATTTTCGCCATGCCAAATTTACAAAGTGGCGCAAAGCATGTAGCGCCACTTTGCAAACCCTTGCAGCACATTATGCATGCATCAGGAATAATTTATGCAAGTGGGTATTCCGGCATTAGGAGGCCCGGAAAACTGTACAAGATTTCACCTTGCCATTTTTGGAGAAATGTTTAAACGCCTGCTTAAAGCAGGCGTTAAAGTGATGCACCCATTTTAATCAATGGGTCTACTTTCACTTTGCTGCACTAGCGTCAAAATTGTTGATGCTAGTGTTGCAAAGCCCCACAATAGCATCAAAAATGTTGACGCTATTGGCCTAATGTGCGCCATGGTGCACCATATTTACAATGGTGTGTGACAGGGGCAGACAGTGTGAATTCCGAGGGTGGTGGCAAGGGGGCCCCCAGCACTGCCTTTCTGCCAGCTTTTTTAAATGCGGGACCCTGTCATGAAAATGCTGGTGGAGAGCAAAGTTGTGATTAGCACAGGTGAACTCATCACCACCATGGCTGACCACAACTTTGAGCGCCGCCAATCCATTGGGATCCCTGATCCTGGTGGAAGCAGCAGTCTCCTGGCCGTCTGACAGCCAGGATCGTAATCCGCGTTTGGACTTCCAGGATTGCGGCAGTCCAATTGTGACTACGAGTTTGGCGGTCCGTGGACCACCAAACTCGTAATTAGACCCCTAGTCTTCTTTGTTTTCTGCACGACTGGATATTCATTTCTGTAAAGCATTGCCAGTGACAACTATTGCAATCCTGTGCAAAAAGGTTCAGTCAGTGCAGCTGCAGGATTATTCTGCAACTAAAGTGAAGACAGTATCACTGAACACGACCATTCCCGGTGTTTTGGCCTAGAGTCCTCCATCTTCAAAACATGACTTTGCTGAGCAGGTTTTCTTTTCGATTGCCCTTTTCACACTCTGGGGCATATTTATACTCTGTTTGTGCTGAATTAGCGTCATTTTTTTTACGCTAATTAAGCGCAAACTTAACTCCATATTTATATTTTGGTGCTAGACATGTCTAGCGTCAACAAATTGGAGTTAAAGTCATTTTTTGCCTCTGGAAAACTACCCCGCATCAGTGAGATGCAAGGTAGGCATTCCTGAGCAAAAACTGACAATATAGCCTCAACGCCATATTTATCCCCCCATCCTAAAATCAAGCACAGGGGGATGGGGTCTTAAATAATGGCGCTAAGGAGTATAGATGTCTAGGCACTATATCCAATATTACCTCACGCCTAACGACAGCTAACAACGAATAGAGAGGTGTTCCAGGTTCTCCAAGTCACCTTTAGCTCCAAATGTGACAACCTAAAATGTAATAGGACGGGAAAGAGAAGGAAAATTCTAATCTAAAATAGGTGAATCGATAAAACACATCAAATGTTCAAATTAACAAATCAAGAATTGATTAACTGTAACCTAAAGGTATGGAAAAGTGGCCAGTTGGCAATATGCCCTGAGGAAATGTAATGGATTAACACAGGATTATTTTAGGGATTGATTAAACCCTATTGGCAAAGAAACAATGACTCAGGAAATGTTGGTTTGGGGGTTTCCAGTGGAACATGGCTCAGTCCCAGCCGTGTGTGGCGTTGACCTAGCTGGTTTGTGATAGTGTGTTCTCCGACTCGGTATAGGTAAATGTTAATGCTGGCATGTCACATTCCTTATACAAACTGTTGGAAAAGTGAATTGTCATGGTGTTAAATTACCAAATAAATGTCGGTTCTTAATCCATGTTTGCAGAGTTTTAAACCCCAACGATCTACACCATTCATTATCCAACTACAGAGTTTTATTTTGAAATAAATAGTAAAAAGGGTGCTAGCTACATAGAGTCTCCAGTTGCAGTGTAACACTTGCACTGCTCAATGCAAGTATCGTAACCATGTAATTTCATTCATTTATATAGGAGTTACCAGAATGTGAAGTTCACGAGTGAGTGAATAAAAATATATACTCACATCCAAATACTTTTTAAATGCCAGTTTCCCGTTAGGATAATGCTGATATGATGAGGATTAGGCTGACACCACAGCCCATCTACTGATGGGGATATGACGATTATGTGTGCGAAATCCCTGTGTTAAAGAGGTTAATTACACTGCAATTCTTGTAGAAACTTTTCATGTGTAATACAGCGTTATATTGATAAGCGACAGAAAATTATAACAATTGTAGCATCCTGGTGTCCTTCTGTGTCTGCCTTCAATGTCTATAGTTTGGATCACCTCCTTTTGCATCAAGCAATCCCTTTTTCAAAAAAATTATTTCTGTATTCACTATATCGCATATTTTATGGTTTCTGGTTGTCACAGGCTTCTAAGTGTAGCCAATGAATAAACCTGTCAGAAACGTTCTTGTTGGAAATGACCGTCTTTTGTGTGGTATTCCGCCATGGTGTAACAAAATGTGAGGGGACCCCCCTACAAGATATGCTGAAGGGGCTCTCCACACTCACATCACTAGGGTGTGAGGGGCTGGGGCATCTGTTATACCACTGGTATTCCCACAGATTTGTTCCCTGAGTGTGTAGTTTAAGCTGCTACTGTGACCTCGCAAAATAAACCTTTTGCCTGGCCTAAACCTTTCTTTTTAATACTTATAAATAACCACTAAGGTTGGTCCTAAATGCCCATAGGAAAGGTTGTGGGTATTTGAAGAGTAGGACATGTTCTTAATGTATTACATGCCCTAGAATTGAAAAATCTCCAAAGTTAGTTTTTCACTGTGGAGAGACTGGCCTCCTATTAACTAAAACTGGTATATTCAATTACATTTACAACAAGCTAAATTTAGTTTGGGAGTAGCTAGAAACATATTTTAAAGAATCTTTTTATTAGTAACTTGAAATATGACCTAATGGTAAAGTTGGATTTAAATTTGCTATATTAGAAATGGCACTTTTAGAACATGGACATTTTCCTGTCTAAACCTAAAACTGCATTACTGCCAGTACCCTGACCCCCTACTTGCTCCCTGGACTGAGATGTGTATTGGTGCCAGTCAGTGGACAAAGGGCTTGGGTGTGGTAGGTGTAGGTCTTTCTGACAGAACGGCTTGGGAGGACATATGCCTCTGCCCTGATTAGACTTCAGAGGGACCTGCCATGGCAGACAAATAACAATCTGACACCAGGCCGGCCCCAGACTTTGTTTCACAAGTCATCCTGGATCCAGATCCACAGGAGAGGGCAGAAATGACCAGAAACAGGTAGTAGGTAGACAAAGGATTGTCCCCCACCCACAGCCTGACACTGGGCAGGCATGCAACTGGCATCCCTAAAGCCTGAAATCAGAGCACTCCTGGATCAATGAGGACTCAGAAGAAGGACTGCTCTGCTTGCCTTAAACCCAGGACCCTAAGAATGACTTCAAGAGTCAGTCAGCTGACTGAGTGCAATACAGGGATACAAAAAGTTCCAGAGGTCTTTCTTGCTTTTGAGCTGACCGCCCTCAACTGCCCCTCAATTGGTCCCATCTTCTGGCCTCTATGGAGTGAGTCCTGACCCCCCCCAAGTGCTGTCCTCTAGGTCCTTGATTTGTGTACTTCTCCCTCCCTATCTGAAGGTTTCACCAGATCTGACACACAGCCCAGAATAGCCACATAGCTGCTAACTGAAAGTTCACCAGAACTGACACTGGGCAATCTGAGCAAAGCAGAGCCACATAGTGTGGCTCTGGACTAAAAGCTTCACTAGCCATGATGTAGAAAGATGCAGATGCCATCAGCACAGCTCCAACATCAAAACTTCATTGTGCCCGATGCACAGAGATGTATAGCAGCACCATGCAGTCCCCACACTGAAGTCCTCAGGTAAAGCCTCCAGCAGGATGAACCGGATCCTGTACCTGACCCCCGTTTCATTGTTGTCAACCTGAACCTATGCCTTTGTACCGGTTCCACCCGATCATATATTCAAAGTTGGCACTTCGCGTGTCTTGGCAATACTTTTACCAGAAAATTAAAAAACTCTCTGGTTCTACTTATTAGATTTTGTTAGTGTCATCTTGTTATTTAAAATAGTGTCTATTTTTCTTAATTGGTTTGGGATTCTACTACAGGGATAAGTAAAGGTTTATTTAGTGACTTACTCCAATACCTCGAGTCTTACACTTTCTAAAGAGGAATAAACTATTGAACATGGATTACTAAAATCATATTTTAAGATAGTACATTCCTCTAAATTAGCATTTATATCTTTCTCATGTCTGTCAACTTACTGATTGTGATTATTCTGCCCCTGTGAGAAGCAAAATAAGGTTCATCTCACCAGTGTATTAATCACTTTTCTAATCAGGTCCAGAAGTTTATCTTTATGTCCCAGAATAATTTTATTTTGGTATTTAAATGTTTGAAATGTTTTTTATTTAGATCAACATGTTTAGAATTTGTTAAAAGAGTTTCATACCCTCCCAAATGTAAATCATGGGACATAAAATAATTATCATAGCATCAATCTCTTAATTACATATTTAATATTAGTAGTCAGGGGCGTCTCCTTCTCAATGGTGAAGGAGCGTCACCCCACTGGTTGAGCCAGCAGGTGAAAAATAAAACCATATTTTACTATTGTTTTATTTTTCAGCTGCTGGCTCAGCCAGCATGAGCAGGGAGGGGTGGGAGTGGGCCATGGGAGGGAGGAGGAGGAGTGGAGTGAGTGCACTAAGGCCCATATTTATACTTTTTCAGCACCACATTTGCGTCATTTTTTGACACAAAAGCAGCGCAAACTTACAAAAGTATAAATATGGGCCTAAATGCGCATGTCAGTTTGGCCGGCTGACTTAGGCCAGCCACACTGACATGCATGCTTAGGTTTCTCCAGCCTAGCTGTGTTGCAAGGCCGGGTGGGAGAAACTGCAAAGACTCCAGTGCACTGTCCGAGCGGCAGACCAAGCCGCTCAGACCAATCCTGATGATGCTTTCATGCTGAATATAGCATGAGAGCAACACCAAGATTGCAAGATTGCCTGTGCTGGTGTCCCCGGGGCTGCTGGGTCACCAACACCATCCCATTGGAAGAGGAGCGAGGCCGCCGGCGGAAGCAGACACAGGTACGTTTAAAAAAAAATATATATTTTATTCTCTCCCTCTAACCCCCCGTCCACGCACCTTTCCTTGAGATTTGCAGCGCGCGCCATTTTTAGTAGCAGTGGAAAGGAAATGCGCAAATTAATTATCTGTTTGCTACATTTAAGTGAATCTAGGCAGTGCATCCATCAAGACATGCATAGGATAAACAAGCTAACCAGGATACGTGGTTAGGAATCTTTAATTGACAAAATTGCACAATGCATCTGTTTCCCATGTCAAAGTTAACAATGTGAAGATGATGGTAACTTTATCAGTCTAAGTGCAACACTTTTTTAAAGTGCCAAAGAAAAATGCTTGGTTGCATAACTGCCATCTTTCATTTATAATTTAAGGCACATAATTCAAAGAATAACATTTGCTTTCTGAAGCTGAAAAGTTGTCTTCTTCTGCACCTCCTACAATCATTGTGAACATTACGATAGCTGCTCTCAGTTGGTGAAGTTTTCTGTATGCAGGGTTTAATGTTAACATTCGGACACGTATATCCCCTTTAAGCTATTTCAAGCTAAAAAAGATCACCCAAGTAATTTCAGTGTCAAAGACGTGAACAAGATGTTTTTAAAGTTAACACGCAAGAAAACAGCACAGTCTCCTTTGTGGTGTGAGTTAAGTGTACATGTGGAGTGATGCAGCTTTCTAAGCTGCCCTCTAACTATAACATGTTAGCATATGTAGAGTATTGCCGGTGGAAAACTGTTGCAAAATAATTCCACTGCTTTTTGATAAAGCTTGCAAATAACATTCCTCTGATCTGGTGAAAATGTAAGCATCATTCCCGGGTGGAATTTATTTTAGTCCCGATCGGCCTATTTCTATTAGGCTAACATGCCCCCCAGGTGGTGGCAGAAACCACTAGACACCAGGGATTTGTATTTTTTGCATCAATTTCATACAAGAGGAGCCACCCCGTAGGCAAGGGTTGTTCCCCTGGGGGGCACATTTATTTTAGGCCATTTCTGACCCCATTGGGGGCAGGTCAGCCTATTTTTATCAAGCTGATCTGCCCCAAGGGGGGCAGAAACCACTAGGCACCATATTATTTTTTTTTTTTTACAGATGAGGAGCGACCCCTTAGGCATGGGTCGCTCCCCTGGTGGGGCAAAGTTATTTTAGGTCATTTCTGCCCGCATTGGGGGCAGATCAGTCTATTTTAATTAGGCCGATCTGCCCCCAAAGGGGGCAGAAACCACTCTGCACCATGGATTTTTTATTTTTTTACTGATGGGGAGCGACCCCTTGGGCAAGGGTCACTCCCCTGGGGGTCAAATTAATTTTAGGCTATTTCTGCCCCCCTTCGGGGAAGATCGGTCTATTTCTATTAGGCGTGTGTTTTGTTTGGGGATGCAGCCCCTGGGCAAGGGTCAGACCCCATGGGTGACCATTACTGTTGGCCATTTCTACCCCCCTTGGTGGCAGATCGCCCGATTTTTGAAAGGCCCATCTACCCCCAAGAGGGGCAAAAAGCCCACTAGACACCAGGGAATTTATTTTATTTTTTTAAAGAGGCTAGGTGTATGGCCGTACACCCACCCCAATAAATGGGGGCAAAGTTGTTCTACCCACCAGTGGGCATATAGGGGAAATTACCCCCAATCCACCCCCCGGGGGGACAGAAAGCCGACTAGATGTCAGGGAATTGAAAAAAAATAGTGGGATGGTGGCAACCAACCAGTATGGGCATGGTTATGCCCCCACCGCCAACAGTCTTTCAGCTCTACCCCCGCACACTAAAACATCTTATCCCACGGCAAGCAAGAGGACATTTTATTATTCTGGGTTTTTGGTTTTACGTTTGGGCCATGAGAGCTTGTCTAACTCTCAAAAGCCTCCCACTTGGAATGGAGAGGGATGCACTTTTTGGACTTTGGGATGCTGTCATGCAGAAAAATCTATGATACTTAGACACATCTGAAAACTAAACATCTGGGTGAGTCTAGGGCGGTGTGCTTAACTTGCACCCGCACCATTTTATTACCCACAATGCCCTGCAAACCTCCAACTTTGCTTGAAATCAAACATTTTCCCCACATTTTTGTGAAGGAATCTTCCGGAATCTGCAGGAATCCACAAAATTCCACCCTGCTTTGTCGCATCTCTACCGATAAAAATTCTGCCCCACTTGCCAGCCTAAAAACATTCTTTTTCAAACTGCCCTTTTGGACCCACTTCGGTTCCCCCTCATTTTCAACATGTTTTTGGCTTTTCCCTGTCACAGGCACTTGGCCCACTTATACAGTTGAGGTATCATTTTTATCAGGAGACTGAGGGGAACATTGGATGGGAAAAACATTTGTGCTGGTGCAGTGATCCCACACAGAAATGTGGGATTTTTTGTTTTTTTTAGCTAAATTTGAGGTTTGCTGAGGATTCTGGGTAAGAAAACGCTGGGGGATCCACACAAGTTAAGACTCCCTGGACTTCCTCGGGTGTCTAGTTTAAAAAAATGTTTGGGTTTGGTAGATTTTCCTAGATGGCTGCTGAGCCCAGGACCAAAAACACAAGTGCCCCCGCAAAAACAGGTAGTTTTGTATTTGATAATTTTGATGTTTGCACACAGTGTTCTGGGGCATTTCCTGTCGCGGGCACTCAGCCTACCCACACAAGTGAGGTAACATTTTTATCGGGGGACCTGAAGGAATGCTGGGTAGAAGGAAGTTTGTGGCTCCCATCAGATTCCAGAACTTTGCAGCACCGAAATGTGAGGAAAAAGTGTTTTTTGTTGCCATATTTTGAGGTTTGCTAAGGGTTCTGGGTAACAGAACCTGTTGAGAGTACCACAAGTTACCCCATCCCGGATTCTGCCAGGTGTCTAGTTTTCAGAAATGTCCAGGTTTGCTAGGTTTTCCTAGGTGCCGTTTGAGCTAGAGGCCACAATCCACAGCTCAGATTTCAATGTAAAAATGTGATGTCTCCATGTTGCGTTTCCTGTCACAGTAACTTGGCCTACCCACACAAGTGAGGTACCATTTTTATCGGGAGACTTGGGTGAACACAGTAGAGAAGAACAAGTTTTATTTCCCCTTGTATTTCTCTACATTTTTCCTTCCAAATGTAAGACAGTGTGTAAAAAAGACATCTATTTGAGAAATGCCCTGTAATTCACATGCTAGTATGGGCACCCCCGGAATTCAGAGATGTGCAAATACCACTGCTTCTCAACACCTTATCTTGTGCCCATTTTGGGAATACAAAGGTTTTCTTGATACCTATTGTTCACTCTTTATATTTCACCAAATTAATTGCTGTATTCCCGGTATAGAATGAAAACCCATTGCAAGGTGCAGCTCATTTATTGGCTCTGGGTATCTAAGGTTCTTGATGAACCTACAAGCCCTATATATTCCCGCAACTAGAAGACATAATGGTATATTGCTTTTGAAAATCTGACATTGCAGGAAAAAGTTACTGAGTAAAATGTGGAACAAATGGCTGTTTTCTACCTCAATTTCAATATTTCTTTATTTCGGCTGTTATTTTCTGTAGGAAAACCTTGTAGGATCTACACAAATGACCCCTTGCTCAATTCAGAATGTTGTCTACTTCTCAGAAATGTTTAGCTGTCCGGGATCCAGCATTGGTTTCTCACCCATTTCTGTCACTAACTGGAAGAAGGCTAAAAGCACAAAAATAGTGGGGTATGTCTCAGTAAAATGCCAAACTTGTGTTGAAAAATGTGGTTTTCTGATTCAAGTCTGCCTGTTCCTGAAAGCTTGGAAGATGGTGATTTTAGCACTGCAAGCCCTTTGTTGATGCCGTTTTCAGGGAAAAAAACCCTAAGCCTTCTGCAGCCCTTTTTTCCCCCTTTTTAGAAAAAAAACGACATTCTAGCTGTATTTTGGCTAATTTCTTGGTCTCCTCCAGGGGAACCCACAAACTCTGGGTACCTCTAGAATTCCTTGGATGTTAGAAAAGAAGGACACAAATCTGGCATTGGTAGCTTATGTGGACACAATTTATGAGGGTTTTAGCGTGAACTGTCCGAAATAGCACCTGAGGGGGAAAGGCCTGGAAGCAAAGGAGTTAAAGGCCTTCACTTTGTTTGTTATTATTATTATTATTTTTATTATTATTATTATTACTATTATTAATATTATTGTTATTAGGTACAAACGTTTGTAAATTTCAAACCTCGAGAATTCACTTCGGTTTGAGTTTCTTGAAGCTGATTTGTTCTCCTTCCTACTGCAGTAATTGGTTTGCTTTGTTCGAGCCCTGTTAAATTTAATCTACGTCTTGAGACATGCAGAAGTTTTGTTTTTAGGCTTTAATTATACCCATGGGCACCTATTCACAAAGGTATTTTGGGGAATGTAAAGTAGCATCCTGGCTTTACCTTTTATGTACACTATCATGCCCAACAACATCTAGAATAGAAATATTCATGGTATGGTCAACAACAATCAATGCAAATTGAAAGGATTGTGCCCAATCTGCACTGGAAATTGGACTTTCCTAGTCCTATTCATAATGGCATGCAGGAGTGTGTAAAAGAGAGTCTTGTAGGAGCATTTCCCATATACACAAATGCTTTTGAGGGTCAGAATCCTGGTGTTTTATATTTTTCAGTAGATGTAAATCAGTCAGCCTAGGCCCATGGATCATCTATGCATTCACAGATATGTACATACACACACATACACATGCACACACATAAACAGCCTATTTTTTTTTCTCTCACTTTCTCTCAATCTCTGTCTTTATTTCTCTCTTTCTCCCTTGGTTTTTTAACTTCGTTGCTCGCTTTCTATGTCTCTCTGGACATATATCTATATAGTGTTTTTTCTCTCTCACACCGTTTTTCTTTTTCTTTTGCTCTCTCTCTTCTTCCTCTCTTTCATTTCAGTTACTACTTTGTTGGGAAAATAGGAATATGTTATACGTAATACAAAAGTATGAAACACATATTTCACAGATTAAACATGTGAAAATTAAATAATAACAAAAAAAATGCAAACAACTGAAACTCACAAAGAAAACAAAATATTGCCAAGAGTTGATACAATTCATTTTTCCCTTTCGCATTATGGTAACAGACCTAAAATCATAGAACAAAGGGTTTCAAAGAGCTGGAACACTGAGGCAGCATCTTGGACTGGGCGCGCGGATGATTTCCACATTTAAATTAAACCAGTTCAAGAGCTGAGATGGATCTGTGTATGCAGTTTGCAATAGAACCTGTATTTCTTTTTGACAGGAAATTGATGATTCTACAATTACTTTACCTCTGCTTGACGTGGGTGGCTAAGAGTATATGAAAGCCCGCTTTTGATAGATTGAAAGAACTATGAATAAATTGGGCTGCCTCGTCCTTCAGATCTATTATAGAATTCGCATATGTGACCTTTAGAGTGCGACGAAGGTCATTGATTAACTCTGCTTGCTTTGACATGGGCTTTCTTCACAGTGTTATTTCCCAAGCACTTCTTTTCTTTAAACATTAGTATTATTATTTGCAGTAGTAGTAGTATCTTATTAATGACAATCAATGTGTAAAAAATAGGTGCAGAAAACAATTGATTCCTAAAATAAAGTGTTCCATTGTGGTTCACAGATATAGCTGCTTAGTTATTTTGTGTTTTTGCTTGTTATTTTATTGCACGATTTCCTCTACCGTGCCGGGTACTAGATACACCGGTATATCTGGACGTCTTTTCAGAAACATCCTATTTCAGTTAAATGTCAAAGTCTTGGCTTCTCTTCCCAGCAATCTCTTCTCAATTCTGCTGGAGTCAAATTACTCATCACCATGTTTTATACAGTGATTAAAACTGCTACTGTACAGTGTACTTCAGTCAAGCCATAGGGGGCTTCTGAGCAGAGGAATTGTCAGAAATTCGGTTACTGGTTGACTAGGGTGTGAGCCCTGATCAAGCAGCAACCACAATCCTCGTCAGGCTAAGGCACAAGCAAACCCCAAATTAACCTGTGCTCAACAACCTCACCCGCATGACCCCCGTAGCTTTTCACAGAGCGGTCAGGCTTAACTTAGAGGCAATGTGTAAAGTTTTAGTGCAAAACTTCAAACAGCAAAACAGTGAAAACGCCACACAAGAAGTATCCCACACCAGGTTAGAAAAATAGAGCAAAATTTAGTAAAGAAAACCGGACCAAAACAAAAAATATCTCATCTGTAGAACCAGAGTTATGAACTTCTAAAAAGAATATAGTACTATAATATAGTGCCTAAAAGCATAAAGTGCCAACTGGTCACGCTAGAACTGGTCAAATTCAAAAGTTAAAGTCGACTGTGATGGAGCGGGGGTTGGGTACTGTTAGAAATGGGGTTTCTGATTGCCTAGGGTATGCACCTTAGACAAACAGAACTCACCTACTCTAGTCATGGTGAGGGAGTTACACACCCTATATAACCCCTGCTCACCCCCTTGGTAGCTTGGCATGAGCAGTCAGGCCTATCCCAGAGGCAATGTATAAAGCGATTATATAACACACAAAACACATCAGACGTACTATCCCCACCACAAAGGAAACACAACAGCAAGTTAAATAAAAATAAACTGTATTGTATGCCACATCATTGGATCAAACGCAACATGTCAGTAATAACCTGCTACCAAAGCAGTTGTCAGAACATTACACAGTACTATTACGCTGCAAAAGCCAGCAGTAGTCACATAGAACAGATAGGTTACTGATTATCTGCAACATAAGCAGTAGTCAGCAAAACATTACTAAAATAATGCACATGTCATAAAACCATCATAAATGCCCGTAAAAGGAACATCAGAAAACCAATGGTAAGTCACAAAAACATATTATCGTAAATGCCCCTAACAAGAAAATCAGAAGGTCATAACCCCATCATCAAGAATGCACATATCCTGGTAAAACACATGATACATCAATGTGTCAACCCAGTACAAAAGGAGTCCAGACACTACCCTGAATGCCCACATAAAAAGAACACTTCTCCAGAGCATAGGTCGAGTCACAAGAAAACAAGCGCACATACCACGATGAGCATATGTCCAGCATAACAGGTCACTAGGGGAGATGACTCAGTAACTCGGGACTCACACTTGGAGCTCCTGCCCTCTGATCTTTATGTAGGGGTAGGAGGCCAGGGACCTCCATAGTGGGTCACTTTGCCCACCTACTTAGATGCTCGAGAGGCAAAGCAATAGGGGGCCTCGCCCAACCCTCGCGGGGCCAGTGGGCCCAAGGGCCAAAAGCACTATGGGAGCATTGATGCCCCTAGCACAGTGACCGGGGGAGAGGGTCTCACCCTCGCCCCTGTGTCCTGCTTCTCCAGTCCCCCTCCTAATCTGGGGACACTTTCTACAACCTCCCGGCTGGGGGGGGACCTCTGATGAGGTTGTCTTGCTGCCCGGTAGGACAGGGAGGCTCTGGCTGCCTCTCGCTCCTCGGGGGACCACACGTCTCACCCCCTAGTGTGCCCTGAAAACGTCGCGGGCCCTGGAGTGGCTCTGGGAGGAGGAGGGACCTCCGATGAGGTCTCCTTCCCTCCTGGACTGTGTCTCTGCACTTGCACTCACCCGCACTCAAACTGGTGCGCGAGTGCTACTTGGATCCCCAGGCTGCAGCTGTGAACTCGCATGCATGAGTGCCTACTGGTGCCCTAGTGGCACTGGGTCCAGTGCTGGTCACCTCAGGGGTACCGCAAGGAGCGCGCTTGTCCCATTCTTCGCCTTCCTGTGCCCTGGGGGCAAACAACACAGCACGCTATGGACGTGCTTCACTCAACAAGCCACCCGGGTCACAGGGGTGAACCTTCCAGTGACAATGCCAGGACCGCGCTTCTGAAGGCACGTTGTATATAAAAAGAAAGCGCTCTCAGGGAGATAGGAATAAGTCAAGAACAGTACTCCTCCCATGCTCCAGCACCGGAGCCTACAGACAAAAACCCTCTTCCTACACAATGTGATGCGCTCCGAGTGTGCTCTTCCTACCCACTTTCAGGACAGGGAAAAAGGTTGCAGGGGAACCCAGGCCACAGCACCCAGCCTCTAGGGACACCAATGGAGCACAGGGCGGCAGTGCCCAGCAACGGACAAGCACAAGGGGGATGCAGTCAGTGGCAGTTCCTCCTAGCGACCCAGCAGGTCACAGGTCAGCACAGCAGCAGCAGTCCAAGGTGGTTTCTGGTGAGTCCCTCCAGCAGCATTCTGCATCCATATCCTTAATATGTTTCTTGTGCACATTTTATGGGGAAAAACCCCTGTACTTATACTCAGTCTTGCAGAACACTCTCAAAGAGAGGGAGAAGAGGTTCCAACCAGTTACAACTGGTTCTAGGAGTGTCCCCTCTCTCCTCCAGCACAGGCTCCAGACATCAGTTGGGGGTAAACAAGCCCTTTGGGTGAGGCCAGGGCACAGCCTTTAGAAATGCAGGTGTGCCCCGGCTCCCCTTCTCTCAGCCCAGGAAGACCATTCAATATGCAGATGCACCTCTGTGACACCTCCACCCTCCCTGTGTACAAGCTGTCTGAAAAGTATGCACAAAGCCCAGCTGTCACTCTGCCCCAGATGTGGATTGGAATCAAGCTGCAAAACACCAGAATCAGAAGCACAGAAAAATGCTCACTTTCTAGAAGTGGCATTTCTATAATGGTAATAAAATATCCACCAACACCAGTAAGCAGCATGTCCCACTACCATTACAACCATACCAAACATGCCTACTCCACACCTCATAAATCAGGCAAATACCCCCTAGTCATAAAGCAGAGTATTTCCAATGCAATCCTATGAGCAAGGCAGCACTCAAAGCAGTGAGAAACCAAATAGGCTGTCACTACCAGGACAGGCCACACAACCAGCCACATATCCTGCCTTCTACATACATATCACCCTGCCCATAGGGCTACCGTAGGGGTGACTTACATAGAGTAAAAGGGGAGTTTCGGGCCTGGCAAGTAAATTTAGATGCCAGGTCCCTGTGGCAGAAAACTGAGCATGCAGGCCTGTGCTAGCAGGCCTGATACAGGTTTGGAAGGCTACTTCTGTGGGTGGTGCAAGCAGCACTGCAGGCCCACTAGTAGCATTTAATTTACAGGCCCTGGGTATAGAGATACCACTGTACAAGGGAATTACAGGTAAATTAAATGTGCCAATTAGGTGCAAGCCAATCATACCAACTTTAGAAGGGAGAGCATCTGCACTTTAGCACTGATCACCAGTGATAAAGTGCTCAGAGTCCTAGAGTCAACAGCAAGAGGTCAGAACAGTTTGGGGATGACCCTTCAAAAAGGGCCAGGTCCAACAGATACAGCCCCAGATTAGCCCCACCCACTGAAGGTTCATCTGCTCAAGTTTCATACCAAGAGTCCAGTTCATGTGAAAGAAGTTCACCTGTAGAACAAGGAGAGCCTCTCTGGTAGTGGTCACCGTGGCATAAAGAGCAAGCCGGGCATCAGGGACGGGTAGGCTGATGCTTCACCTTTACATCCATGTGGCTATCGATGCTTGCTGTCCAAAGAGACCAACTTGCGGTGGCTCATGCTGATTTTCTGTGAAAGCGGCAAGGTTCCAGTGTCCAAAAGCTTGATTTGCAGAGCGAGAGAGCCACACCAAGGGCCCAGGACCTAAAAGGCACCTCTTGGGGGTCAAGACCTCGCTTACGATGGGTCCAGAAGCTGTTGGGGAGCCTTTTATGTCCCTGAGGCTTAGATCAGGAGGCCAGCAGACTAGCCCTTTGAGTAACTCTGGGGTCCTGGGTGCAAGATGGAGATGAAGGTCCAGATCTTCTTCCCCAGGCAAGAGGGCAGTCCAGCAGAGTGGCAGTCCTTTCAGCACAACAGTCCTTCCTTGCAGATTATCCACAGGTCCAGAAGTGTACTGAAGTGGTTGTGTTTGAGGTCATCCTTTTAAACACATTTGTGCCTCTGAAGAGTGGATAACCTTCTAGAGGCATGCCTTTGACGTACAGAGATACCTTGCCTTCCGTAAGTCCATGATTACTGACACTGCAGGGTCATTAGGCCCTTTCCGTGGAGACAGAACACATCCTATTCAGGTGTAGGCGAGGCTGGGCCCAGCTTCTCCTTCCCATCCTGCCAGTGAACGCCCATCTACTCACCCCTAAGCTCCTATTGTGTGTGGCATCTAGGAGGAATACACAAAGTTCAACTGCTAACTACACCCAGTCCTGTGACCAGAGAGAGACTGCAGCCAAAAGACGGGGCACCTCGTAATCCCTAGAACAACGGCAATAAAGCACAAAATAAACAAAGTAAAAAGTCAAAAACAGTGAGCCATAACTAAATAAATGAAAAAATAAGCAGATATGTTTACAATAGGTACAAAAACAAGGGCCAAACCCAAGGATCAAAAGTATTACAAACACAATGCAAACAACATTTGAGTTGCAGTATTCAACATTGTATGATCTGGGTAGGCCCAAAATCAGTGGAAGTTTTGACCCCAAGTAGATTAATCCTCCGAGGTCTTCATCAGGACAAAAATAAGGTATCCATTAATTCTAATAAATCAGGGGCTAGTTCCAAAACAAATCTTAAAAACGTATAAATCTTCCTGTCACGCTTGTAATGCACAAGTCACGTATACATGTGCTAAATGCATATACAACAACACACTTCCAACCTGCTCCAAAGAAATAAACAGCCACTGTGTACTATAAATGACCGTCAGTGTCAGTGTCTAGCCCACATCCAGATCTCCAGGTATACGTGACCTGGTCATTACAAATATGATGGGAAGATACATTGACTGACATTTATTTGTTATGGCGCACTGATCTTCACTTTTCACTGAGCATCACTTGGAACACATTTGGATTATGTGGTCAGTCTCCTATGATCTTCTATTGCAATACAAAATTGAAATATCCATAATTTGGGGTGTACAAATGATTGATGTAATTCAGTTAAATTATTGAAGCCCATGCCCAAAAGATGGCTAAGGCATGACAATGCCAACTTTCTAAAAATGGCATTTTCAGAATTGTAATTTAAAATTGGATTTCACCTTAAATTAGGATTTTAAATTAGGATTTTAAATTAGGATTCCAGAGACATCAAACATGAATCAATTATCTATTCCAATGTTATTCTATGGGAGAGATAGGCCTTTCTGCAGTGAAAAATTAATTTAAGAGTGTTTCACTACCAGGACATGTAAAACGTAAAAGTATTGGGACGCGGCTGGATGGCCAAGATGATGGGCGGACTTTGCTAAGCTCCTGCACCGCCACTCATGATGACGCCTCTTTGGGTGCTGGAGTGCATTTGAAGGGAGGCCCGCGGGCCTGACAACTTGACGAACCTGTGGGTGCAATCAGCATCACTCTTTTTGGTGGATGGGGTAGGCTTTCAGGGCATGTGAGGAGATTGCTGATAGAGGGTCCTGGAAGATGGCGGTATGCTGGGACGAGCCCTTCCTTCCTCTTTGGTTGACAGTCAGGTTACCCCCTGTTCAAGCAAGGACCCTCACTCTAGTCAGGGTAAAAGAGAATCACCCTCAGCTAACCCCTGTTTACCCCCTTGGTAGCTTGGTAGCTTGGCAGAGCAGTAGGCTTAACTTCAGAGCGCTAGTTGTACAGTATTTGTACCAACACACACAGTAACTTCATGAAAACACTACAAAATGACACAGCACCGGTTTAGAAAGATAGGACATATTTATCTAAACAAAACAAGACCAAAACGACAAAAATCCGACATACACAAGTCCAGTTATGAATTTTTAAAGATTAAACTAAAAAATAGCGCTTAGAAACAAATATGCTTCGATGAGATGTTAACACGGCGTCATGACGGAGTCGTTCCCAACAAGCCGACACCAGCGGCGCCGGACACGGAGTCGTGTAGACCCCCAAATATAGTACCTTTGGTGAAGAGTGAAAACAAGCCGATGCGCGAAGTCGGGGATTGCGGCTTCTGTGCGAAACGTTGAATCTGTGCACTTTGAGCGGCGTCTGTCATGACGTGGTGTGGCGACTTCCACGGAGTCGCGGACTTCAGCGGGGCTGCAGCGGCGTCGGGCCTGCGAAGAGCGTCGCGTTCCAGCGAAGGTCACGGCGTCGGGTGCAGGCGGCGTCACCGGATTCAGCAGCGGCGTCGGTCCGGAGTCGTCCGAAGTCAATTTCCTTGGATTTCCACCAGCTTTTCTTTCAAGGGCCCAGGGACTGGATAGGGCTCCACTTGTCAGAGCAGGAGTCTCTCCAGAGACTCCAGGTGCTGGCAGAGAGAAGTCTTTGCTGTCCCTGAGACTTCAAACAACAGGAGGCAAGCTCTAACTCAAGCCCTTGGAGATTTCTTCACAAGATGGAAGGCACACAAAGTCCAGTCTTACTCTGGCAGAAGCAGCACTGCAGGAAAGCTCCACAAAGCACAGTCACAGGCAGGGCAGCACTTCTTCCTCAGCTATCAGCTCTTCTCCAGGCAGAGGTTCCTCTTGGTTCCAGAAGTGTTTCTAAAGTCTGTAGATTTGGGTGCCCTTCTTATACTCATTTTAGTCTTTGAAGTCACCTTTCTTCAAAGGGGACTCACACCTACTTGTGAAATCCTGCCTTGCCCAGGCAAGGCCTCAGACACACACCAGGGGGTTCGAGCCGGCATTGTCAGAGGCAGGCACAGTCCTTTCAGATGAGAGTGACCACTCCACCCCTCCCTCCTAGCAGAGATGGCTAATCAGGAAATGCAGGTTACACCCCAGCCCCCTTTGTGTCACTGTCTAGTGCGAAGTGAAAAACAACCCAACTGTCAAACTGACCCAGACAGGGAATCCACAAACAAGGCAGAGGCAGAATGGTTTAAGCAAGAAAATGCTCACTTTCTAAAAGTGGCATTTTCAAACACACAATATTAAAATCAACTTTACTAAAAGATGTATTTTTTAATTGTGAGTTCAGGGACCCCAAACTCCACATGTCCATCTACTCTCTAGGGGAGTCTACACTTTAATCATATTTAAAGGTAGCCCCCATATTATCCTTTGAGAGAGACAGGCCGTGCAACAGTGAAAAACGAAATTGGCAGTATTTCACTGTCAGGACATATAAACCACATTACTATATGTCCTACCTTACCCATACACTGCACCCTGCCCTTGGGGCTACCTAGGGCCTACCTTAGGGGTGCCTTACCTGTGAGAAAAGGGAAGGTTTAGGCCTGGCAAGTGGGTACACTTGCCAAGTCGAATTTACAGTGTAAAAATACACTTACAGACACTGCAGTGGCAGGTCTGAGACATGATTACAGGGTTACTTGTGTGGGTGGCACAACCAGTGCTGCAGGCCCACTAGTAACATTTGATTTACAGACCCTGGGCACCTGTAGTGCACTTTACTAGGGACTTAACAGTAAAACAAATATGCCAATCATGGAGAACCAATTACGTACACATTTTAAACAGGAGCACTTGCACTTTAGAACTGGTTAGCAGTGGTAAAGTGCCCAGAGTAACAAAAACAGTAAAATCAGAGTCTAGCACACATCAACAACCTGGGGAACAGAGGCAAAAAGTTAAGGGAGACCACGCAAAGGATGAAAAGTCTAACACCACTTCATAGACTTTTCCTGTCCCCCACATAAGCCTGCCACCTGGGGACCAGACGGCCTTTGATACGTGGCTGGGTGAGACCCTTGCCATACTTGCCTGTGCGCCTGAAGCCAACCTGGCACCCCATGCCTAGGAGGCCTGCAAGCATCACAAGGTAGGCCCGGGTGAAATGAGCAGCTGGATTTGGGTCCAGACCCTGGCACAGTGGGGACACAGCGTATTGGTCCTTGACAGTTGGACACCTTGGTGGCAACACGGGAGGCATCCTGCTGGCCTCTGGTTGCTGGGGCCTATTGAGCTTTGGCTCCCCTCTGGATGGCTTGGGCAGAGGCCGGATACACCATGTGTGGCTGCTTGTCTACGGCAGCAGGGCGAGACACCATTAACACTATGCGCACTGCAGTGCTTGATTGCATCCCCACATGACGACCACACCCTACACCTGGGCCCTATGAGGTGACTTTCATGATCTGCATTGAGTGGGTGCTGGAGGAGTTGTGGGCTGCCCGGGGCTTTCAGAGGTGGGAGTGGAGCTGACTGCTCATGCTACCCAGAGGGCCTGCTCATATAGCTGGTTCCCTCTGGTGCAAGCAGGTCAGCTGTCACTCCCCAAGCTGACACAAGTACATCGCTGCCCCGGAGGGCCTTGGGGGATCCCAGGTGAGGGGCGCATTACTGCACCAGTAATCATTCTTCCCGCCTCTGGACAATGCCATGGGGAGGGACAAGGTTTCAGGGGGACAGACTAAGATGGGTAAGTACAATGCCCTGGTGGGCAGAGCAAATGGACCCCCTGAGGGCTCCACTGGGGTCGAACCACCGGCAATGGGCAACAGCACAGCTCTCATTCTACAGGGTATCCGAGATTCTAAGGCAGCATTTGAGGTTAAAATAGGGTAGGTGGGTGCTGACATGTCCCTGCTCACCAGGACCACTCTCCCACAGTGGAGATGGTCTTGAAGGCAGAGAAACAGATAACCACCCTCAAAAGCTTAGTTAGACAACTCTTGTCAGAGGTCACTCACCTGACCAAGGATGTGAAGGGCCTACGAGAGTGGATGGAGGATGCTGAAAACAGGGCCCAGCGCAGCAACCTCAGATTTGTTGAGTTCCCGGAGGGGGCCGAGTGATCCTCACCTAAAAGCTTCCTGGAGCAGCGGCTCCAGACCTGGATGGATGCCTCCAACTTGTCCAACTGTTTTGTCATTGAATGGGCCCACCACTCCCTTGTGCAAAGGCCTCTTCCTGGGGCGCCATCGGGGCCCCTCATTGCGGGCTTCCTCAACTATAAAGACCAAGATGCAATTTCTAAGGGCCTGCAATTCACCAAGGAGCTTCTCTACCAATCTGGGTGCACAGTGATCTTTCTGGAATATAGCCACAGGGTACAGACCCAGCGGAAATCCTTTGACCAAGTCAAAATCAAACTATGAGCCATGTGGGTCCCATATATGCTTTTATTCCAAGACACCCTTTTTTGAAACACCTAGAGAAGCACAGACTTGGCTCACTGAGCAGCTGTCACTCACCCCCAACCCGCTTTCTCAATGGGGTTCCTCGGAATCTTACCCGGATACCAGCCGAGACATCACCAAGCCAAAGCAGAAACATCAGCGGAAAAACACGCAACAGCCTCCAATGGGACATCATGACTTGTATCTGGCTTCAGACTTGGAGGGAGTGAGGGGGCATTTGGCAGCAGACCACAGTTGGCCACCCACCACGATCCTAGCACACCCTCCACTTGGCCACGGACCATTCTTTCACCCATGGATTTCAGTATCCTGATATTGAACTATTCTATGGTATATAGGAGTGGCGGGGAGACACTTCTTGACATGTGTGGCTCAACCTTCCCCCCTTTGTTAGATAGTTTGTTTTACTGTCGCATAGGCTCTCATTATTCTAATGAGACTACTGGATTTGAGCGGCAGAATCACCTGCGGTGTAGGAGATTGAGTCTTAACCCACTACAGGTGACACCTGTCACCCCAATCTGGGTTTTGCTCCGGCTAATTAGCAGTGCCTTATCTCTACCCAAGAGCAGGGATGATTGGGCAGCCGAGCGCATGACACAATTGAGTCCTCAGGGAAATCGTGGGCACTCAGATCTCATCTGTTTCTCTCATTTACATTAGTCTCACATATACAAGGACAAACAGAGGCAGTATAGGTTTCAATAAGGTTTTAATGAAGCAACTGCATCTTAGACAATAAAGCACGTACTGCAATAACCAGGACCATAAAGCTTTACAGGATTAAAATTGTGATAAGGAGAGTAATGCATAGAAATAACACTACCATATTGTCACTAGAGCCAATAGACTAATTCCTACCAAGGCTATATTAGAGCACAGCATGTTAAGCTCTAGTCCAGCCCATCAGGTTCCCCTGGGAAGACATCATCTCCCATACCCGAGAAAAGGCCTGAAGTCTGCATAAGCAGCTGTAGCGAAGCAATCAGCATACAGTCGTGGTCATCTGGCTGGAATCTCCCTCTAACGTGTATGGGACAGGGAAGTGTTTTTATAATAAAACAGCTGATGTTCTGAGAAAATGTCCCTACGTAAGGATGTGTATGTTTCTATGAATACCAGAGATAAAATGTTCCCACGTTTACCGGCAACCTATCTTACTGCAGCCTTGAGAGAAGCACAGAGTGAAAGAAATATCTTGTTTTAAGAATACAGTGCTGGCCTGAACAAAGAACAGCTAGATAGAGAGAAATAAAACAAGAATGCAAATGTGGCTATTGGTAAAACAATGAACAAGGCTGAATAAAATATATCTAGGTTAAAGTGCACAGCGGCAGGCCTAGTGTGCTAAAATAACGTACATGGACCTATAACTAAAATGGCTACACAACACTACACTATGTTGGGATGGGGCGACAGATGCTTCTTCGGGGCGGGAAGCATAGGGAGGGGGGAGTAGGGGGCTTGTTTTTTTTTGTTTGTACTGTGTTCAGTTGTTATTATTGTTTTTTGTCTCGCCTTGCGCATTCAAACCACTTAGCCCCTTTGACGAGTCCACTATGGCAGATTTTTTACATGTGCACTCGCTCCATGCAGTCACACAGCAGCAAGCCTGATCCCGCCAACAATCACTCTCCTCTCTAGACATCAACATGGCCCACTCTTATGTGGTTCTAACTTAGAACATTAATGGCCTCCTGGACAAGATTAAGAGGGGGCATTCTTCAATTTATCCAACATAATTCTCCCAAACTAGTACTGCTGCAGGAGACACATCCACTTCCTTAACCACAAAGGGTATGACAGGGTGTTCTACGTGGGCTACGCTAGGGACCCGAGAGGGGTGGCCTTCCTCCTGCACAAATCCCTGCCATTGGCCATGATCAAGGTCACTAGAGACACCCAGGGTAGATATATCCTTTGTGGAAAGCACTATGGTTGGCATCCTGCACTATGTTTTCAGTGTTTATATCCCCTGACACTACACCAGCCTCTCCTTAGAGACTTGGTTGCCACACTCCCTCAGGAATGGATGCTCTTACGGGGGGACTTCAATGGCATAATAGGGCAGAGTGACTGCATGCTCTGAAGCACAGGGCCCCGGACGCGGCTGGGGTCTGACGGACTGGGTGCAGGGGCTTGGCCTCACTGACGCATGGCAGGTGTGTAACCCTTCGGATCTGGGCTTCACCCTTGTATCAGCCACACACGGCTCACTATCCCATATTGATTACTTGTTTAGGCCAGCTGTGTCCCTCCTGCGAGTGTAGGATCCCAGATCCTGGTCCAAGGAATCTCTGATCATGCCCCAGTCTTACTTCGGTTTGACATGCCCCCCACGGCACTCACACGTTGTGGTGCCTCAATAAGTAGCTCCGACATGACGATAAGTTTGTGGAACACTTACAGGGCAAATTTAATTCATTTGTTGGGGCGAATGTGGGATCAGTCGACTAAGCTGGGACTCTTTGGACAGTAGGCAAACCCTACAGGGGGATGTGGCTTGCTCCTACATCAGGGGAGCAGAGCACAAACCACTTGTCAGTCTGGCTGACCTTGAACTCAATTTCGATTCAGGGCCACAGGGCACATGGATCTTTGGGTGAATTGGAGGTCAGACAGCTTGAGCTAGACCACACCACGCTCTGCCAATTAAACCTGGATGAGACCTGCAAATGCTAGATGGCATTTATTTATAGGGTCAGTGAATACACTGGCTCTCCACACATCAGTCCAAAAAAAGGTAATACCCGACATTCGGAGGGGATTGTGAGAGTGGGTGAAGGATTCCCTGGGAATAGTGGCCACCTCACTCAATATTATGGGGAGCTCTATGCATGCTCTAGGCATACAGATTCCAAAACGTTATGGCTGTTGGTAAGGGAGCTCCCCTTACCCTGCGTGACCCCACAGGAGCGAACTGCCATAGAAGAAGTGGGAGCGGCGCTGGCAGACCTTAACACATGCAAAACACCGGGTCCCGATGGCTACCCTGTAGAGTTTTACTGCTCTGACCCAACATTATTCCGCCCCTGCTCCAATTGGACACTGAGGCTGTGGCTAGGGCCTCCTTTTCCCGAGAGATAGATCAGGCCACGACTATGGTCCTTCCCAGGCCCGGCCGCCTCCCAACAATGTGCCCATCTTTCCAACCTTTATCCCTCATTAACAGCGAGCTCAAGCTGTATGCAAAGCTCTTAGTGATCGGACTGTTGATGGTTCTTCCCAGAATGGTCCATCCCGACCAGTACGGGTTCATGCCGAGATGTAGCACTAGACACTGGATCCAGAGAGTGTACATCGTACTGTCCTGTATCCGGGATCTGGGTGGCCAGCAGCCTTTATGTTGATTGATTTTGAAAATATCTTTGACAAGGTCGACAGGCTTTATCTTGCTGAGGTGCTTGAGGGAATAGGCCTGGGACCTCACTTTTGGGCATACACTATAGCTCTCTATGCGGGCACCCAGGCCTGGGTGAGGTTGAAGGGTCATTTGGGGGAACTGGATGAGGTGGACTGAAGGGATGTTGCATGGCCCATCATACTTTATCGATCTCTGCTAGACTCCACTTCATACAGTTTAAGTATCTACGTCAAGCCTACATGACTTACGTTAGGATGCTGAAGGTGAGCCTGGCCTCTTCTCTAGCTTGCCCTTGGTGCTGAGATCCCTGAGGAGACGTCTTTCACATTGTCTAGCATTGTCCTGTAATACAAGCCTATCGGAATGGTATCTTTGCCGTTCTGTCTGGTGTATTGGGTGGCACAATGAAGACAGACCCCCGAATTGCTCTACTTAGCATGCTTGATGATATGCGGGGGAACCCCAGGGAGACAGAATGTTGGTAGGAATAGGCACATTATTAGCCAAAAGAGACATTGCTCATAACTGGACCTCTCCAATAGTTCATTCAATGGCGGCTTGGACTTGAGGCATGGATTTCTGTGACAAATTAAAAGAATCATTTATAAAGCTCACGGTTGCCCCTGCAGATAAAACAATATCTGGGATAAGTGGTGGGCCTACCATGTCCTGTTGACTGGATGACCATGGGGCACGGGGCAGGTGATGTGACAACGGAAGGTTATGTCATTTACCCATTTTGGGACCATTGGATGATTCCACTACATTGTGGGTTGCTAACTGTGTTCGCCAAGGCGATCATTACTATGTGAAAAAGCAATAAAGTGTTAGTATAAAAAACATTGAGGTATATGCCCAACTTTTTACATAGACTGCACCTTCCCTTGGGGCTGTTCAGGGCCTGACTTAGGGGTTGCTTGCATATATTAAAAAAGAAGGCCTAGACCTGGCAAAAGGTTTATTTTGGCAGGTCGACAGCATGTTAACACTGCATACACAGACTCTACAATGGCAGGCCTGAGACATTTTTAAAGGCCATAATAATTTCTGCAGGTCCACTAGTACCATTTATTTTATGGGCCATGGGTACATGTAGTACCACTTTACTGGGGACTTACAAGTGAATAAATTGTAACAATTAGGTACAAGCCAATGTTGGCATGTTTTGAGGAGAGAGCACATGCACTTTAGCACAGCTTAGCAGTGGTAAAGTGCACACAGTTTTACAAGCCAACACAAATGTGTTCAGAAAACAGGAGAAATTAAGACAAAACTTTTGGGAGAGAGGGCTTGGACCAACTCCACCCAATAAGGGGCACATACTGGCAAATGTCAAATTATAATTCCACAAAACTGCTCATTCTTGTGCCACCCTCTTAAGTAGCCTTTTTAAACATGTCTTACTCCTGCCATTGTAGCCTGTGTGTACAGTTTTAAACTGCTGCTTCGACCTGGCAAAATGAAACTTTTTCCAGGCCAAAGCCTTCCTTTTAATATATATATGTTGTTAGAAATGGGGTTTTTGGTTGGCAGTCAGGTTGCCCTCTGTCCAAGCAAGAACCCTCACTCTAGTCAGGGTAAGTCACACACAATCCAAAATCAGCCTGTGCTCACCCTCCGGTAGCTTGGCACGAGCAGTCAGGCTTAACTTAGAAGGCAATGTGTAAAGCATTTGTGCAATAAATCATACAACACCATAGCATAACACCACAAAAATACACCACACAGTGTTTAGAAAAATATATAATATTTATCTGGGTATCTTCAGGTCAAAACGATCAAAGTTGCAATATGAATTTGTAAAGATATCAATGAAAAATGATATAAAGTGTCTTAAGTCTTTAGAAAGTAAACAAAGTCTCTTTCAAACACAAAGTACCTGGTTTCTGGTGGAAAATCTCCTCAGAAGGCCACAGGAGAAGAGGTGCGTGGAAAACTGGTGCGTGCATCGATTTCTCCTCAGCACACACGGATTTGCGTCGTTATTTTTCCACGGGGGAGTCGTGCGTCGTTTTCCGGCGCGCGGACAGTCTCTTACTGGGGTTTGCGGGGAGTACCAGATGTCCCGGGTCTGTGCGTGGATTTTCCTGCTTGTTTTCCGGCTGCGCGTCGTTCTGCGGGGCTGCGCGTCGAAGTTTCGATCTCACGGCAGGCGTCGCGTCGATTTCTCCTGCGGAGTCGGGCGGCTTTGTCCTTGCGAGGCCGTGCGTCAAAGTTTTGATCTCACGGCAGGCGTCGCGTCGATTTCTCCTGGGAAGTCAGGCGGCGTTGTCCTTGCGAGGCTGTGCGTCAAAGTTTTGATCTCACGGCAGGCGTTGCGTCGATTTCTCCTGCGGAGTCGGGCGGCGTTGTCCTTGCGAGGCCGTGCGTCAAAGTTTTGATCTCACGGCAGGCGTCGCGTCAATTTCTCCCGGGAAGTCGGGCGGCGTTGTCCTTGCGAGGCCGTGCGTCAAAGTTTCGATCGTCCCGAAGACATCGCGCCGATCAGTGTCGGTGTGCGGCGTTTTTCTTGCCGCGGAACAAGCTGTGCGTCGAAAAGTTCGGCGCACGGAGCGTCCAAGAGGAAGAGAGAAGTCTTTTTGGTCCTGAGACTTCAGGGAACAGGAGGCGAGCTCTATCCAAGCCCTTGGAGAGCACTCTTACAGCCAGACAAGAGTTCAGCAAGGCAGCAGGCCAACAGCAAGGCAGCAGTCCTTTGTTGAAAAGCAGACAGGTGAGTCCTTTGAGCAGCCAGGCAGTTCTTCTTGGCAGGATGTAGTTTCTGGTTCAGGTTTCTTCTCCAGCAAGTGTCTGATGAGGTAGGGCAGAGGCCCTGTTTTATACTAAGTTGTGCCTTTGAAGTGGGGGTGACTTCAAAGAGTGTCTAAGAAATGCACCAAGCCCCCTTTCAGTTCAATCCTGTCTGCCAGAGTCCCAGTAGGGGGTGTGGCAGTCCTTTGTGTGAGGGCAGGCCCTCCACCCTCCCAGCCCAGGAAGACCCATTCAAAATGCAGATGTATGCAAGTGAGGCTGAGTACCCTGTGTTTGGGGTGTGTCTGAGTGAATGCACAAGGAGCTGTCAACTAAACCTAGCCAGACGTGGATTGAAGGGCACAACAAGATTTTAGTGCAAAGAAATGCTCACTTTCTAAGAGTGGCATTTCTAGAATAGTAATATTAAATCCGACTTCACCAGTCAGCAGGACTTTATATTACCATTCTGGCCATACTAAATATGACCTTCCTGCTCCTTTCAGATCAGCAGCTGCCACTTCAACAGTGTATGAGGGCAGCCCCAATGTTAGCCTATGAAGGGAGCAGGCCTCACAGTAGTGTAAAAACTAATTTAGGAGTTTTACACTACCAGGACATATAACTACACAGGTACGTGTCCTGCCTTTTACCTACACAGCACCCTGCTCTAGGGGTTACCTAGGGCACACATTAGGGATGACTTATATGTAGAAAAAGGGGAGTTCTAGGCTTGGCAAGTACTTTTAAATGCCAAGTCGAAGTGGCAGTGAAACTGCACACACAGGCCTTGCAATGGCAGGCCTGAGACAGGGTTAAGGGGCTACTGAAGTGGGTGGCACAACCAGTGCTGCAGGCCCACTAGTAGCATTTAATCTACCTGCCCTAGGCACATGTAGTGCACTCTACCAGGGACTTACAAGTAAATTAAATAGTCACTCATGGATAAACCAATCAGTAGTACAATTTACACAGAGAGCATATGCACTTTAGCACTGTTTGGCAGTGGTAAAGTGCCCAGAGGTCAAAAGCCAACAACAACAGGTCAGAAAAAATAGGAGGAAGGAGGCAAAAAGTTTGGGGATGTCCCTGTCAAAAAGCCAGGTCCAACATATGTCAACCCTAGCTTAGGCTCTAAACTGCCCATAGGGCAGGGTGCCATGTATTCAAAAGGTTGGACATGTACTTTTAGGTTTTCCATATCCTGGTAGAGAAAAACCCTCAAATTCATTTTTCACTATTGCAAAGTCTACCTCTCCCATAGGATAGCATTTTTTACCTGATTACATTATTTAAGTGATTACTTTTGTTCAGGAGAAGGTGGGAATATCATGTTTGGCGTCTGATGAATTGTAATTAAAACCCTTTTTAATGGTACAGCTCATGTTAAGACACCGTTCTGAAAATTTAACTTTTAGAAAGTTTGAATTTTCATGCCCTTCCATTTGGTGAATGCAGCCTGTTCCTGCATCACATGCCTAGCTGAAGGTGGCAGTACATAATAGAGGTTGTGGGTGTTGGTTGGATGGGGCATTATTACTTAATGAGAGGGGTGGAGCTGTCAACCGTCACACTTGCACATCAGAGACAGTGCCTCAGCTCACACACAAAGGACTTCATACTAGCCTATTGTGTTTGCAGACTGACTGGGACCAGGACAGTAAGGCAGGAAATTCCAGACACTTCTGTAGAGTGAAGACTCCAGAAGTTTAGTCTTCCAAACGAGTACTAGATATAAAAAGGGATCCTTCAGACTCACTCTTGAGTGCACTTCTTAAAATGTGGATACCACAGAGGAATAATTGCCCTGCTGCCAGAGGACTGTTCTTCTGCTTGAGGCCTGGCATGCTGTCTGAGAAGAGAGATTTGACATGTACTCTTCATCCCTGGCTACCGGAGTGACTCCAATGGATAGTTAACTGGTCTCTTGTTCTCAGGGACACAACAAGCTACAGAGCCCTCCCTGTAACTTCTCAGCTGACCTGCTGTACTGAGCCATCCTGTAACAGAAACTGGGCCTGCCTAAGCCCTGTTGGTCTCTCCTGAAGTGAATTCCTGATCCCCCAGATCCTGGACCCTAGGTTTGGCATCAGGTAAGCTCCAATTGGAAAAAACGGCGAAATCCTGAAATTTTGGCCTCTTCGTGACCACGAACAAGCCCGTTCGTGCCAAGACCCTCCAGCTTACACCATCTGCCACTGTGAAGTTCTAATGAATCTGACTCTTTGTGCTACATTGACTGGCAGCGGGGACTGGCAAAGCAAGATTCAGCAATGAACATCTGCAATGGCTGACAGGATCTTTTTGCAACATCAACGACCATCCACAACATCTGAAAACTAATATTTCTGTAAAGGGATGTAGCTGCTTTGTGGTTTGGGATATGCCACAGAAATTAGTCAACCACTGTTTTACATGTTCAATTAAACCAATTCAATGGTGAAGTTGAATTTTTGATACATATACTGCAAAACTACCTTTTAAAAATGTAGGCCTACGATCCCTGAAGCTCCAATAGGCTAATCACCTAGGCAAGCTTGGGGTCTGCCCTTTCATAGCTTAAGTTTAGAATGAGACCTGGGGAACAAAGGCCTCTTAGACCCCTGGATGAACTGTAGCCAGCTTGGCAACAGCCTTGTGAGAGGTAGAAAATGGTAACAGAGCCAGTTTGGAGTGGTGGGGACTTCTCAATTATCTAGAAATTTCTCTGGATTGGACATCAATCCAACTCAGTGTCAAAAGGGTCTGTCTGGTTAGATATTTCTTCGATGAGTGCACTGCAAAATAAACTGCAGAGAGGCAAATAGAATGTGCCAAAAAAGTGGGAAGGTTTGCTCACTGGAACCTTTCTCTCACTGGCTAGGGAGCGTCTAGGACCCCACTGGCTAGTAAATCCTAAAAAAGTGTCACCTCACCCCAGATCATCAGAACAGATCTCGACCTAGTATAGAACAGACGTGAACTGGACTTGCTTTCTGTGACCTGTGTGGAGACCTGAAGGGCTGGACCCACTTTTACCCAGGACTAAGAAGTGGAATCCAAGGGTCAGTTTACTGATCTCCTGCATGGCTACAGGGACAGACGAAGCTGCAAGAGGTGTTTTTTCCTGAGGGACCAGATGAACATTAGCAACTGTTCTTAGACAGGGACCTTCTGGTATCCTCCACTGGAGTGAGCCCTGGGCCCAAGGTGTTCTCCCTAATTTCCTGGAAGCCTAGGAACTGACTAAGAGGGGGTGCTCCAGAAAGTCCGGAAAGTTTGGACTTTCAAGACCTCTGAACTTCAGCTGGATCTTGCAGCAAAGGTGTCCAATTTCAAGAAGACCTTGTAGGATGCACCGTTAGGTTTGCCTCACTGGGGGACTTTGAGCTCCACAAAGGAGACTCAGAGCCTGATTTAGAATTTGGCGAACAAGGTACTCCATTGTAAATGCAATGGAGTATCCTATCCACCAAACCTTTGGTCCATCTGCTTCATTTAGAGATGGGAGGACCTTCAGTTTTCCGTTGACAGAATCAATTATGGTTTTATCAATGAACCAATGGAGTTAAGACTGCTGGAGGAAGGACATTACACCACCCATCATACTAGGGTGAATAGTGTAATATTTTTTTTATTTCTGTCCATCACCACCAGAAAATCCTCCACTTTGGAAATTAATTTCTAAAATTCAAAATAAAATTAAAGTTTGGTAAACTTTGTCAATTAAGCTTGTTGTACTGTAAAAGGAATCACTGTAACAGTTTGCACATTGAAAGGAACAGCTGTGACAGCAGATCCTTTGAGTGTACAGAGATGGCTGCTGGACTGGCAGTTATCTATAAATTTGATATCGAGTAGTCTGTCAGCACAGTAAAGGTAATATCCTCTGCCACCCTAACAGACAGAGTACCATCCATCAAATTCTAAATCAGGACCTAAGTCTGAAGAAAGCTTGACCAGGAGAAGGCATGAAAAGTATCCTCCCCGATGAGAGGACCACACATATATTTTCACCCTCCAAGATTTTCCCAGAAAGACCAATGGATTCTATGGGCCCTTGTTCAGTGGTTATCTGACTTCAGGAGGACTTTGCTGGATTCCACGTGCAACCTTGTCCAACAGAAGGTAACTTCACTTGGTTGTCATTAGTGCTGGTAAGTGTTCTAGTTTAATTGTATCCATCTTCTGTTGCATGCTCTTTCATTCAATGTTACTGTATGTGTTTTTCATATATTGAGGGTTTATTAAAATATACTTCTGCGCTGAGGTCTGTTTTAAGGTTAACTCAACTTTGCATTTGCTTGAGCTGAATAGTATACATTCAATTTTGGGGAATTCAGAATTAGTTTAGCAGTCCTTTTAGACCTTGCATCCTTGGCATGGTTTCCCCTAATGTTTTGCCCACTGACCTCCTGTTTTTCGGCATCATTTCTGTTGGCTTTTAGGAATCTGTGCACTTTACCACTGCTGACCAGTGCTAAAGTGCAGGTGCTTTGTACTCTAAAACATGGTAACATTGACTTCTCCACAGTTGGCATATTAATATTTGCCTGCAAGTCCCTAGTAAAGGGCACTATATGTGCCCAAGGCCTGCAAATTAAATGCTACTTACTGGCCTACAGCACTGATTGTGCCACCCACTGCAGTAGCACTTCAAACATGTCTCAGGCCTGCCACTGCAGAACCTGCGTGTGCAGTTTAAACTGCAATTTCAACTTGGCAAGTGTACCAACTTGTCAGACTCAAGCCTTCCTTTTTATTACATGTAAGTCACCCCTAAGGTAGGCCCTAGTCAGCCTTATGGGCAAGGCATGGTGCAGTGTATTTAAAAAGTTGGACATGCACTTTTCAGTTTAGCAGGTCCAGATAGTAAAAAACTCCTAAATTCATTTTTTACTATTGCAAGGTCTATGTTTCCCATAGGATAGCATTGGAATTACCCTAAAACAACTGTTAAGTGTAATTTCCAATTGATAAGCAATAGAAATATGGAGTTTGGTGTCTCTGGACTCACAATTTAAAAATCAGAACGTATGGTAAAGTCTGATTTTTAATGTAAGTCCAAAAATGCCACTTTTAGAAAGTTGCTATTTTCTAACCTTAAACCATACTGTGCCTTAGTCTGTCTCTGAATACACATCTGGGTTGGGCTGAGTGACAGCTACACTTTGTGAGTTCCCTCTAAACAGCTCCAAACACAGGATACTTGGCTGCTTCTGCATTCATCTGCATAATGATGGGTTTTCCTGGGCAGATGGAAGGGGAGGGTGTGACACTTACATTTCAATAGGTGGTGTCCTGTCTCCACACAAAGGACTGACCACCCCCCACAGATGCCTGGCAGACAGGGGTGAGATGAAAGAGACCCATATGCGCTTCAGATAACTCCTTTGAAGTCTCCCCACCTCAAATGCTTTTTTGGGATACATAATGGACCCAAACCCCTTGCAGATCAGATCTCTACTGGCCAGGAAGAAGGACTGATGTGTTGCCAGGAGGGACTGCCACTTTGCTGCTTGCTCTGCTGTCTTGACCTTTTGCCTGCTGCTTCTGCCCTGCAGTGAGCCTACTAGTTTGCCAACTGTTCTCTTCAGTCTTCGGCACATCAAAGGCTGATTGCAACTCTCCTGGTGCTGCTGGGCTCTGCCCATAGAGTCCTTCCCTTGCCTGAGGTGCCCAGCTCCAGTCCTGGGCCTCAGAAGTTGGTTCTGCAAATGCAAACTGTAAAAAGCAATGTTTTGTCCTTAGTGTGACAGAAAAATGGATGCACCACCTCAAGAAAACGATGCATCACATGTACAGCTACAAAAAGTGATGCATCTCCATGAGTGCGGCAGAAAAAACAATGCTTTGCATCCCCATCGATGATGCAACGGCTACTTGGTGACAGCTTCACCATTGCGCAACCCGATGATGACGCTATGTATAGCCCACCGACAATGCATCTTATCTACTTCTACACTACCTGACAACTATGCATCAGTCCAACTGCGGGAGAAATATTGGTGCATTGTACCCCCACCGATGAAGCATTGTACCTCCAAAGGTAGAATTGGGGTCCTTATTTGGACAGGGTGCATATCTCTGCCATCTAGAGACCCAATTTCTAACAAGTCCCAAGCAATGACACACAAGATTATGGACCAGATTTAGAGTTTGACGGGTGATATTTCATCAGCCAAGGTGGCATACGGCATTACGTCTGTCACCCTGATTGAGTACTGCTCACCATATGTAGAGATCACTGCTGGCCAGCTGTGATCTCTGTACCTCCAGAGCAACCACCATCATGAATGGGCATAGAAGTTGGATTACCTTTTCAGATGTAATTGAGTCGGTAGACTAAGGGTTTGACAGACATGGTACTTCTTCCCGTTTCTGACGCAGTACCCTTTGTGCTAAACTCTAAATCTGGTTGAATATCATTTAAGATTGTATGCTTGCATGTATCAATGTATCGCAGACCCAGCCCTATGCAGTAAGTTCATGTATCAGCTTTTATACCCTTTTGGAGCTCTACACGTAATCCTGCTTGGCTTTCCCGAGGATACTTTCATCCACATACTGAGAACTGGAGGCCAGGGTACATTTTAACAAAGAGCTGGCACTAATTGAAAGCATAGGTGCCATATGGAATGATTTCAAAGTTTATTTCATGATTTAGAACTCCGAGGAGGTCAACATCGAAAACAAAAAAGAAACAAGACAACACAGCTCAGAACACCGAAGGTATAAAATACCAATAAGCGGTAAGATTTAAAAATTATTACAAATAGAGTGCATCACTATAGGAGCTACCAATGAACACTGAGATGGTCTATATACATTTACAAATGCTTTAAAAAAATTAAAAGCTCAAATCAAAACATTTAATTGCATTGGTTATATAAAAATTGAACAGCTTCTCCTAATGTTCGCAAGATAAATTTAAGGAAGAACAGTTTCAACCACTTTTTACGCAATAGCAGAGGAAATAGACAAACAAATAGAGCATAATTTAGATCTTGAACACCAGTTTGACATAAGTCACAAACATTCAAAATGACATACCATCAAGACGTTAGTCCTTTTAGCTGAAGCATATCCAGTCTTAATAAAGTGCAAAAACTCCTCACCCATAAGGCAAATTCCATACTAAATATGGTTGCAGGTTTTTTAAAATAGCAGAATTAATCAAGACATAAAATCTCCTCTTTTTACTACAAAACGTTAAGTCCAGTTCATGGCTTTTATGTAAAGAAGCATGGTTTAGACAAATTTTTAACTGATAAACTAAGAATTGTATTTAGAACTAAAGCCAGATCCTTTTGAATAACAGTGTTCGGATACAAGTTGCAGAATCTTTGCCCAAAGAGAGGGTTTTTGCTTAATCACTGAGATTGGAACCTCATCCAGGCCCATTGCCCCCAAGGCTCACAATACTCTGATAGATGCTTCAAACTCAGCTACTGAGGGGGGGCATAACTGCCAGCTTCTCTATTATAATCGGTAAGATGTCTTTTTCAAAAGAGGTAGAATGAGAATTTTCTGCGTACAGGAAGAAAATGTAACCTCTCCACATCACCCCAGCGTTGGGAGGTGCAGAAGGGATCTTATTAGCAATGCGGCATTCTGCAACAATCGCTCAATATTTGCTAACATTTTTCATTGAGGCAGCTTCTTTCATGTCAATCCACCTCCGCTTGACATTCTGCTTTCTAAAGCCTACCTTCAGCCGCCATCTTCTTCTCTTTAATAATGAAATCACTCTGCCCCTTTCTTTTGAAAATACAATAAACTGTAGCCTAGTTAACCTGTTAATTTCCTTATTGAGGAGGAACACTGAAGAACACACTTTCTTATGGGGGGGCTTAGAGTGCACTAGGGGATTATCCTTTACAATCTGTCCCATAAACTCAGAGAAACAGTTATGGACATCCCTGTTCCAGTCATCTAAAAACAGAATAGCCCTCTCTAGACATTTTTTAATGAACTATTTTAGAAGGGAGCCAATGAGTTCTCCCAGTGTTCCTATTGAAGTTGGGCCCTACGCCAACAACATTCCAAGCTTCTACATTGGACAGGGTTATATTTCATGAAAGACGTAAGAAGCGACAAAATAGTCTATAATGGAACCTCCTAGCGAGGATTTATGAGTAAATTGGGCTGGCAAATCTAAATTGAATCTCCCATTTAAAATCATATAACCATTTATTCTCAGACAGCGTAAAAGCATATACCCTCTTTTATCCGTTCTAACATTTGGGTGGAAATAGCAAAGGCAGGATGTCAAATATAATTTCCTTCTCTGCATCGCAAAATAAATTTATAGTGTGATTAGGCACTTTACACTTTAAGTCACTCGCTAGCAACACTTCATATTCCTCTTCATTCATCACGATCGATGATATATGGTTAAATACATCAAAGAGATTTTGTTTTAACATTGATCCGGGGGAATATTTGCATTTACTACTGGCAGAGAAACTCTTCTACCACCCTCTACAGAGATCTTAACCCTGAGTGCCTGGAAAAGATTAGAGGGATCTGTGAAATTTTTGTATTCCCATTTTAACTTGTACCTATGTTGAATGAGAAACTGAAATGACATAAGTGTCTGAGTGAACAAACAATTTCAGATGAAGATAATCGTCTAAGTGAACAGAATCGTAGGGAATCATTGCTTAGTATGCTTGGGTATGTTGCTGATGTTGGGCACAGCATTGAAAGTATTTTCCAATGTGGAATGGAAGTTGGTTGCCCATTTAAGGATTATGTGCAACAACTATTAAGCATTTTTGCGGTGGGAAATGGCCGATCAGGTTATTTTCAACCTTTTTACTGTGAGTGAAGTGAGTAAAACAGTCTCTTCTGTGATAATGTTCTGAAGACTATTTGAATCTGAGGGAAAAATGTTTTATTGGATTGATGCAAAGGGAATTTTGAGGCAGATGTATTAACATTAGGAATACCTATTTCCTAATTGCAAATTTCTCCAAATCACAATTAGAAAATCGGTATTCCTAAGGTATGAATCTCTTTTGAGTTTCATTAGTGATTCCTAGTGGGTCACAGATAGACCTACCTTGTGCATATTAATGAGGTAGGTCACAATTTGCAGCCCACTAGGAATTGCTAATGAAAGTCAAAAGTGTTTCATACATTAGGAATACTGATTTTCGAATGTTAGTACATCTGACCCGTTATTGTGTGACTGTGGTCTTTGGGCTCGAAATCTGATGGTTTAAAGTGCGAATCACATCATAGCATTGAAAATATATATATATATATATAAATATATATATATATATATATATATATGTAGCTCACGTAAATGACAGTACAATAAAAGTGTAGGAAGAATGTTTTTACTGTGAGTGAAGTGAGTAAAACAGTCTGTTCTGTGATAATGTTCTGAAGACTATTTGAATCCGAGGAAAAAATGTTTTCTTGGATTGATGCAAAGGGAATTTTGAGGCAGATGTATTAACATTAGGAATACCTATTTCCTAATTGCAAATTTCTCCAAATCACAATTAGAAAATCGGTATTCCTAAGGTATGAAACTCTTATTAGCGATTCCTTGTGGGTCACAGATAGACCTACCTCGTGCATATTAATGAGGTAGGTCACAATTTGCATCCCATTAGGAATCCCAGTCATCACAGGGATAATGCCTGCTGAGGATCAGCAGACCACCATGTCTGTGATTGCTTTTCAATAAAGCAATCTTTTTTTTTTACGTGCAGCCTGTTTTTCTTAAAAGAAAACGGAATGTGTTTAAAACGAACAAACAAAAGTTTGCAGTTTCATTTTTTAAGAATAGGCAGTGGTCATTGCCTGCTCCTAAAAATATTATTATTTACATTCTGAAATTACATTCTGAAAGTACCCATAGGACCCCTTCCCCTTTGCAAATGTATTACCAGTTCTGGAGTCTAAATTATTAATGTTTTGCAACCCTAATTCGGTCACAAGACATAATACACAGCATTCTGATTCAGTATTTGGTAGAAACTCCTCTTCCAAATACTGAATTTGTATTTAGGGCCACATGGGCAACAAAATAATTGTGTCTGCAATTACCAAGTAGCGAATTTGTGTGATTCGCTATCTGGTTATCGCAAACAACAATGTACAAATGTGTGTTTTGCACATTTTGTGATTCCCAGTGGGTCACAAATAGACCTGCCTCATGAAAATTAATGAGGTAGGTCTTGGTTTGCGAATCATTGGTAATTGTAAAAAACACAAGCATGGTGGCTTTCTGGGATCAGCAGATCACCATGTGTGTGATTGCTTTGAAATAAAGCAATCATTTAAAAAAAATGCAGTTTTCCTTAAAGGAAAAGGGGATGTGATTCAAAAAGAAAAATTAAAAGTTTTCTTTTCTTTGCTTAAGTGTAGGCACTGATCTGTTGGAACAACTGCCTACTCTTAAAAGATATTTTTCCAAACATTCACAAAGGGGAAGGGGTCAAATAGGTGGTAAAATGTGAAAATGTTTGTGTCCGTATTTCAGTCACAAGACATTCTCACATAGCACTTTTAATCAGTATTAAGACCTAAACACACACCTTCCTAATACCAAATCCCAAACCCAATTTGTTCGCAAACAGGGCGGTTCTGCAAATCGGCTGGTTTGTGATCACAAAAACACTTGTACTTGTTGCCCTTGAGAGGAAACCAAAATTGTGATTCAGTAGCTCCCTACCAAATCACAGTTTTAGCGTGATACATGTCAAAAAATTTTGTCTGGTCGCAAACGGGGCAATTTGGCCCGTTTGTGACCGGAAAAAAGCTTGGTACATTTGACCGCCAATTACTATTCTTGAACTATTATCACAATAATTTTTTATCGACCTTTAACATAAAGGTCCAAGGAATTTTGAAAGGTTAGAAAATGTGTTTCATTACTGATTGATGTCAGTCAAACATATAAGTATTTTACTGGAAACAATACAATATTGTTTATTTGGTGAATACTTTCAATGTTATATTTGGAGTCAATGAGCGCTACTGTTATTAATAAAATATAACAAGTTGGTTTGTCTTTTTAGTAACAAAAAAAAAATGAATACATCTGCTTTCAGTTAACGAACTACAACTTGATGAGTATTAATTTTCCCTTTTTTGATTGATTCGTCAATGGAGGCGTTTGCCAATAAAGTCTAAATTGGTACTATATAATGTTCTGTTTTCTTTTGTG
The DNA here is from genome assembly GCF_031143425.1 of Pleurodeles waltl. Classification (NCBI taxonomy): domain Eukaryota; kingdom Metazoa; phylum Chordata; class Amphibia; order Caudata; family Salamandridae; genus Pleurodeles; species Pleurodeles waltl. The sequence continues at coordinate 145,458,466 of NC_090440.1, forward strand.
AATATAGCGAATATTGGCTTTTACTAAACTGTGGAAGTATTTTCCACCTCTTAGGAACTGAATGTTCTACAGACCACTATCTTGCCCTGCTGATGGCAGTAAATAAAAATTACTTGGACCTAAATGTCAACACGTTCAGAGAGTTTCCTCTCTTTAATTTTGCAAGATTAGATTATGTGATCGGCTGTCCAGTAGGACAATTTTCATTACATATGTGGAGATTTAACCAGTACTTTTTTGTCTGTGGAATGTAATATGATTTATTTTATGTGGCTGTGGTTTCTTTTCTCTGTTCTACTAGTAAACTTGTAACAGTACAAAGATATAAAATTTGGAAAAAGTGTACATTAACACAGCCTTGCTTAGGTTAGATTTCTAAGTATAACTGAGTATTATTTATAAACTTAGCTCTGCTTGTGAAGCAATAGTGTTATTGGTTTGTATATAACCATGCTCCTTTTGGTTAACTCTCTTCATGTTATAAAGAGAGAATTCAGACGTGTAACGTAATTAGTAAATACTTTTTTTCCTTGATCTTTCCTATGTATAGACAACGTTTTTTTGTCAATGGGGTCCTTGGAGTACCAGAAAGCTCAGTGGTTCGGCTTGCACTTTTGTGTTTTAGTTGCTGAGTGGGTTTTCACATGGTTATTGAAAAATGTGTTGAATAATGAGCAAAGGGTGAACACTAGGTCTGTTTGCTAAAGCTGTTACAGACAAGATCTAAAGATGGTTTATATGAGAAATGTGAAATCAATTAAAAAAAGGTCAGAAGAAAATAAACATGAAGCACCTTAGACAAATTTATTTGCTATTAAAACTATAGCATTGTATCACTATCCCAGCCTCCTAACTAAAATGGAAAATGATTTGTGGGAAGTGAATTGGGAAACACTGCATGGGGAAATTCTGCAGACTGCACAAACCCACTTAGTAATTGCATATCTTTCACTAGAGAAGCTATGGAAATTATCTAGCAGATACTCATCATCACAAAAGAGATCCTGGGAACCACTTCTGCCCTGGTGTAAGCTCTAGGACAGCAGCACACTATGGGACAGATTTACAAGAAAGTGGGGCATCGGTCCCAATGTGCCACTTTTCTTGCATTCCCCCTTGCTCCCCCTAATGACACCATGGTTGCACCGCATTGACAATATGGTGCACCATGGTGGTTGTTACCACAACAGTGTCATACTTTTGAGGCTGTTGTGGTGCTTTGCAGTTGTCCAGCAAAGTACAGAGAGGTTCATAGATTAGTATGGGTGTGTCACTTTAACCCCTGCTCTAAGCAGGCATTAGAAATGATGGAACAAATAGCGCAGTAAAATCTTGTAAATGTCACTGTGCCATTCAGGCCTCCCTGCGTGAGAATGCCCCTCTTGCACACATTATGTCTGATGCAGGCATAATGTGCAGCAAGGGGTTGCAAAGTGGTGCAATGCATGCATTGCTCCACTTTGTAAATATTGTGCAGGATAATGACCACCTTAACGCCACCTCAATGTCATAAAAATGATACTAAGGTGGTGTTAAAACAGCACTAGGGGCTTGTACATCTGCCCCTACATGTGCCATGATTCACTTCAGCAGCCGCTAACTCTACATCAATGACTAGATTTGAGGTTTTCCAAACCTTCAAAACTATTACTTAAAAATAATTTTCACCGCTTAGGATACACAGGTTAAAAACACAATCGTAAATGCCTTTTAACATGAGAATCTATGACCAAATTAGTATGTTTCTTAGTTATGTATAATTTAAAGTCCAGCTCGAATGATTTATAGGGATGTTTAGGATTCTCTTCCATAGCCCATAAATGGATCCTTAGTCCACAACTTCATCACTATACAGAGAGAATCTGCGTTATTCATTGTTTGGCCCTAGAGCTCCATTCTCAAGATGGCTTTGGAAGTGCAGTGGTGTCCCCATAAATAATGTAAACATGGCCATAATAGACAGGCATCCTCAGCAAGTGACTGATTGATGAGGCAAATGGCAATATTGACCTGGGCCCAAACCCTGCATCTAGGTAGGCAAAATGCAAATTAGTATTTTTTACACTGAACTAAATCAGTGAGTCATTTCTTTTAATGAAACGCCTTTCGCCATACCTCAAAGCAGTATTCCCATGTTTTTTTTGTTTTTTTGCCTTGAGCTGCACCTTCAGGGCAGCACTTCCCGGCATTGGTAAATTACAGCGTTTCAATCCTTATTTTAAAATACTTGGAAAATCTGTAATTTTAAAATATTTAAGGACTGGAGATGGAATAGTTATCAACCCTCATGCACTATTTTGGGTAAAGTTACGCTTTCTCCAAATATGTTAGGACTAGAGTTAGGATAGCAAATTTGGTGCTTTAGACAGTGTCCAGCGAGATCATTTGAAAGTCTGATCAAAAGTATAATTTAATGACGATTTCATAGGCTTTAGGGAGGCTAGATGGAATTTGTTTCCTCTTTCATTGAGCCAAACCCCCAAATAATTGGCAATGACTTTCAGACACCACATCTGAGCAACGATTTTTTCCTAACAAAAATTAGCACATTGATTTACTTGTATTAATTACCATTCGCTTCATTTCGCTATCTGCTTTAAGGTCAACTTTTAGGCAATGTAGGCCAATGACAGTTCTGTCAGACATTGCAGAGCCATTGGCATATGGACAAATAACCATTAGTTGAGGCCTCTCATTAATTACTTGGTTACCAATATTAGCAACACAGAGGTGAAACAATAGTGGATTACCAATATTAGCAACACAGAGGTGAAACAGTAGTGGATCATTTATATACCTCAGTTTTAAACCTTGATTGGCATACATTTTAGGGGCAAGAAGTGAGGAGTCAATTTAATTGTTGGCAGAGAGGGAACTATTTCGACAGTGTTCCCTCCTTGCCAACATAATTGTCCACCCACCCACCCGATTTAAATGCAGGCAGGCCATAGATTTAATCACAGCAGTGACTACTCCGTCTCCACATTGATTAAACTCCTCTGATGAACCTGTGGAATAATGGCTGTGGGAGGAAGACATGTGATTCTGTCCATCTGATTAGATGGACAGAATTTGTGGTCAGTTTTCACTGCCCGTTATCACCAAGGAAACCCTGGCGCTAAGGGGCAGTAAAAACTGCTAAATGCTCCCCTGACCATTGGAGAGAACTCTCACAGCAAGGGGAGTATTTTCGTTTATATTTTGAAAAACAAAATTTTCGCTTTGGGATTTTCTTTTGAAAAGAAACAAAAACCAATTTGGTGCAAAACTCCGTCATGTTGACGGAGCCCTGCACCAAATTGAGGAAAGCATTGACAGGTTTTTGGCAGAGCTTTAGAAATGGCCGCCTGCTTGGCAGTGATTTCTAAATTCGGTAGGGGACATCTCCATAGGACGACGGAAATATTAAATCCATCACCCTGGAAGAGAAATGGGTTAGCTGTCGAAAATGAAATTGGCCCCTTAGTATTATGATATAATGATCAGATCTCTCTGTATTGCAGCTGTGGTATATTGCAGGTGCCAAATTTTCAGTAGAGCCATCATATTCCTATGACATCAAATGCCATTTTGAAATCTACCAAAAAGATTTTTAAAAGTTATTACCAACACTAGTGTAAATGTCAATTAGCAAAGGCCTATGGGACCAGGATGTTTTTCTATGATCCCACTATCAGTGCTAAACTCGTGAGGTACCACAGCAGTAAGTCGTTTTCCTGCGTCCATTAGAAACTCTAACGAAAGTCTGGCAGTGTTTTCCTTCTCGAAGGGCTATTCGCCAGTAACAGCTAGATTCAGCTGTTGAACCCTTTTTGTTAGGCGGATGTAGCATGGAACCTTTCTAGGATTGGGGAACATGGCTGAGAAATAATAATCGCCTATCAGAGGGCACAGCCAGCTGGACCAATAATTTGGCTGATGCCAGATCTTTAGGTCAGGGAGATCCAGCAGACCTACTGCCACTATTGTAATTATTTTTGTTGTCGGTGTCCAGTTCTCATCAGCTACTAAATGAGCTGTTGTTTGTTTACATACAGACCTAAAGCTGACACAGAGCTGAGCTGCATGTTTCTCCCATTCCTACGTGCACACTCTATTTCAATGTATCCTTTCGTTGGTCCACTTTGTTTATAAAAAGTTGAAACTGCTTCTAGTTTCTCCGCTTACTGATTTGGTAAATCTCAACTCGTCATTTGGTGCTTGATAGGTGAATCTTGGTATTCACAGCAGCACACTAGTTAGCCGCCTTTTGTCCATCATCATGAATACACTGTTATTTGACAGAGATATATTTGAGCAGCCTTGCATCCCTGACAAATGTTTGCTCTTGAGTGTTAAACGCCTTATTAAACTGGTAGTTTTTCCTAATGAAAAAGATGGACTCTAATTTTCTAATGCCTGTACATTATAAATCAACAACGCATCCCTAGGACACTCTCACGTACATGAGGTGTAACTAATTATGGGCCTCAGCATTTTCTTTCCAGTTATTTAAATTAGGGATGGCATGAGAGCACTATTTTATTCTTCTGAGGTCTTGGAGCCCAGCCAAGAACACCAGGGGTGATGGAACACAATGTTCAAAGTTAATTAGGCTAAAAGTTTGAGTACAGAGGTTCATTTCGGATCCATAGAACAGCTGTTTTGTGATAAGGGAACAATCTGATACGTCAGTCTTACTTTTAGGTTATGAGTACATTTAATCTGTGAACTAACATTCAGCGCTTGCGATCGCTGGATATGTAAAATATATAGGATCTGTTGGATGTTCCAATATTACTTTTATGATATACTTTTTGTTCTTTTTATTTTTTTGTTTCTTAGGGATTTATAGAGCGCGACAAACAAGTGCTACAAACCAGCAAGGTAACCTCAGACCATTAAACAGATAACAATGGTATAGAATAATAACAAAAGTACATAGGTACACACAATATGCTATGTTAACAGGGTTGAGGAGTTAAAACCTTGAAGGAGGAAGTGGGGAGCCAGATGTGAAACAGCTAGCTTTAGGCATGAAGTCAGTAGGCTCCTGAAGAGAAAGTACTAAGTACTGAGTGTCCGCGTCCAGAAAGAGATGGGATATGGCTGCAGCAAGAGACCTGTATAGCCTGCCTTTAGACTTGGGCTTTTGAGTTGTTTGAGAGTTTACAGTCTGGGTCCAGGTGTTATGCTATGTTATGTTTCTTTGTAAAGTGTACTATCACTTAGAGGGTATTGTGGCGCTCAGCAATTCTGTGTGTCTAGCCCTGCCTACAGTAGATTGTTTAACTGAAAAGCCAGATTTTCAGCTTCTTGTGAAATTCAAGAAGAGAAGAAGGAGGCTCTGGTGTTGAATAGGAGGCCGTTCCACCCGTTATGAGCAATGTAAGAGAACACCAGTCCTTCTGATCTGGTTCTGCTTATGCATGGGATGTGTGCAAGTAGGGGTCCTGCAGAGCAAAGGTATCTCGGTGGTTGGTAAAAAGAGATGCTACTGTTCTAATAGGTGGGGCATTGAATGTCCGCATAAGGAGTTTGAAATGAGCATGTTTGTGTATCTGCAGATAGTGGAGCTCCGTGAGGTGTGATGTGAGTTATTTTTAAGAGGTTGAGGTTGATTCTGTCTGCCAAGTTCTGGATAATTTGTAGTATTCCGGTCAGTTGCAGATTAGAGGGTATTCCAGTAGACTATCTTGCTGGTGACTAAGGCATGAGTGACATTTTTTTGTGTTGCTTGGCAGCTATTTGAAGATCCTCCCTGGCATCTTCAGGATGTGGAAACAGGATGCAGTAACAACATTGACTTGTATAATCATGCCCCCCTTTGCTGTCAATGATGATTCTGTGGTTTGTGGCATGGGTTTAGGACTGAATTTGGCCCCCCACCAGCTGGAGTACCAGGGTGTGGTTTTATTGCAAAAGACCACTACTTCTATTTTGTCACTGTTGAGCTTGAGACAGTTGCCTTTCATCCAGTTAGAGACTTTGATCATGCAAGCATTAAATCTTGGAAGTCTTGTCCAAAAGGGAGAGTATGATTTGTGTGTCATTTGCGCAGAAGGGGATGTTGATGTCATGTGGATGAATGACATTGGCCAGAGGGATCCTATATGTGTTGATGAAGGTGTAGCTTAGTAATGAACCTTGAGTCACTCTGCCCATGAATTTGCGGGCTTCCTAGGAGTAAGGTACCAGACTGACAGCTTGTGTTCTATCCAATAAGAAGTAGCTGATCCAGCAGAGAACAGGTCCATTGATACCAACCTCACGCGGGCGTCTGATGAGGATGGGTGTGAGACCATGTCAAATGCTGTAGAGAGGTACAGAAGAATAAGGGCTGCTGTGTCTCTTCTGCCAAGGATTATGGGAATGATGTTCATGGCAACAATGAGTGTTGCTTCTGTATTGTGGTAGTTCCTAAATTCGGACTAGGAGGCATAGAAGAGCTGCTGGTTGTTGATGTGGTTGATGAGGCATCAGTTGATTAAATCCTCCGAAACCTTTGATGAGTAAGGTAAGAGGAGGTGGGTCTCTAGTTGGAAAGCATGGCTGAGACAGGGGATGGTTTATTGAGCAGGGCCATGACAGTGACATGGTTCTAGAATCCAGGGGTTTGACTATGTAGCTAAGTAGATTGAGGCATTTACAATGGCTGTTAGTGCTTTGATGATCTGTAGGAGTACTTTGGAAAAGGCGTGGGCGGGGCAAAGGTAAGATGGGTCCCCTAAGTGGATGGTCTTCAGGGTAGCAGCTGTTTCAATAGTGATGACTGCGGACTACGAGGTCAACATTTGTTATTCAGCCATGATGGGAAGTTAAGTTGCAATGGTGATGTAGTTCAATTGAGGATTGAAGCTGCTGTACATATGGAGGTGATTTTGGGTTGATTGAGTTGCGCTTGAGGGAAGCCAGGGTGTGGTTGCACATGGTGATCCAACTAAAAAGGTCTTTACTTTCAGAAAGTCTCAGGTCTGCTTGGACTGGTGTGTGGAGAGGCCTGAAATCTACATCACTCATGTGACCTTTTCCAGCAGAGATGGGCAGATCCAGTGGTGGAAGGTCTGTGGTGGTGCAGGATGGGTATGCTGAAACTGATACGGGCAGTTTCTGTCCAGGTGATTTTTGCTGGCTCTTTTACTGTGATGTTGCTGACTGAGGACAAAATCGGACCCAATGGGTGTCTGGCAGTGTGGGTGAGTTCTGAACTCGTAGTGGCAGAACAGATGGAGCACAATATGTAGGTATGTCTCTAGTTGTTGGGTAGTGATCTTGTTATGAACTTTACTGAAAAGATGGGATTTTGAAATGTTTTTGAATTTAAAAATGTTGTTTTACAACTACACAAGAGGATGTAGTGAGTTCCAGATGACTTCTGAAGATGGAATGAGAGGATTGAGAGTAGGTTCTGATTCATGGATTTTAAACCACTAGTGGTTTGTTATAGGATGGACATGCTACTCAGACAGGTAGGTGCCTTTTCATGAGAGGCTTTAATTATGAGGTATAGCACTTTAAATGTTTATCTTTCCTTTACTGGCAGGCAGTGGAGGGCATTTAGAATGGGAGTTCTGTGACTACATCATTTTAGGCAGTGGCTTTGTTGGGTAGGCAGACACACAGGCTATCGCACTAATCCAGGTGGGGCATCATGACAGCAAGAGTAACAGCAATTTTTTGAGGCACCGTTAGAAGTGAGAGGACCCTTCGCAGCTGACATAGGTGAAGCGAGGCAGACTTTCTGACAACATTGTTAAGGAATGAAGGAGAGGTCGTTGTCAAACAGCCCACCAAGAGTATGAGCAGTGCTTAAGAGCAGTGGAGGAGGGTGGAGCTCGTGCCTGGAGAAAGCTAGGTCACATGTACAGAATCTCAGTTATGTCATTATTTCAGCAGAACTACTTCTGCTGCATCCAAAGGGGAATATGAGAGAGGTAGAGGGATAACTTTGAATGGTTACTGTAGGTGTCTAACCCTTAATGTGAAGTTGAGTGTCTTTACCATGTTGATGCACTCAATGATAAGGTATCTTTGTATATGAAAAATACATTTTCATATTCAAACAAAATCACATCCCTACTGTTATATTCCCCCATCAGGAACTCTCCATCCACCCCAGCACAAAGGTATTTGGTCTGGGGGGCCCTGAGACCCAGGCCGGAAGATTAATAACTGAAATTTCACAGGCAGGATGAAATGCAACCAACAGCCAAACACGCACACAGGGGATCTTAGATTAGGAGCCCACTAATAGGCAGCCACACGGACATTACAAAACACAATAAAGTTAGACTCCCCAGGTAGTTAGGTACACCCAGCCAATCAGGACACAACACACACAGCACATAAGGTGACCAATGTGCCCCTCAGGCTGGACATCTGGACAAGAACTCGCTGGCCCACATTTGTGTCCTTGCCAGGTCGGGGCCCATCTGCATTCACTCTCTAGAATTTATGTTCATGACTCCAAGGCAGCTGTTCTCATTTTATGGTCCCCGAGAATGGTATAAAATGTGTTCTGAGCTGATGTACTTTGAGAGACAGTCCTCAGGCCTGATTCTGTAACTGCTCTTCCGGTCGTAATGTTTGATTAAACAAACGGTTTGCTCCTCTGCCACATGCCTCTTGCCTTTTGTTTTTTAAGGTAAAATCTCATTCAAGCAACAACCATACATGTTATAGCCATCCTCATAAGAATCATGGATCTTTCTGAGAGGGATCCAGTAAATATAGAAGAGCACAGTGGAAAAATAGATGATCTTTACTGTAGACCTGTCATTTTCCAGAACAGCATAAACTTAACAGTGGGTTAAAGTTGCATGAAAATTGCTTTATTTCTGTGAACCCCACAGATGGAATTTATATAATTCTCTCTGCAATGCATTGAGGAGCAAATGGTTATTTGTCAGTGTTAGATGTGACATCATTGGCATGATATTCCCTCAAACATTTTGCCTTCACTACCCTGTTTTTGATTAACTAGTTTTTGCCATTAGGACTCTGTGCACTTTACCCTTACTTAAGGGAGAGTGTTGTGCACTCTTCCTTAAACATGGTAACATTTGCCTGCACCTGATTGGTACATTTAATTTAATTATAATCCCTAGTAAATGGTCCTACATCTACCTAAGGTCTGTGTTAGAAATGGGTTTTTAGGTTGGCAGTCAGGTTACCCTCTGTCCAAGCAAGAACACTCACTCTAGTCAGGATAAGTCACACACAATCCAAAATTAGCCTGTGCCCACCCTCTGGTAGCTTGGCACGAGCAGTCAGGCTTAACTTAGAAGGCAATGTGTAAAGTTTTTGTGCAATAAATCATACTATACCACCATATAGCACCATGAAAATACACCACACAGGCCCTCATTCTGACTGCGGCGGGCGGCGGTCGCCGCCTGCCATGCGGTCACCGCCAAATGGCCGCTCCGCGGTCAGAAGAGCGCGGATGCCATTCTGGCTTTCCCGCTGGGCCGGCGGGCGAACGCCAAAAGATCGCCCGCCGGCCCAGCGGGAAAGGCCCTGCAACAATGAAGCAGGCTCCGAATGGAGCCGGCGGAGTTGCAGGGGTGCGACGGGTGCAGTTGCACCCGTCGCGATTTTCACTGTCTGCAATGCAGACAGTGAAAATCCTTGTGGGGCCCTGTGAGGGGGCCCCACGACACCCGTTCCCGCCATCCTGTTCCTGGCGGTAAAAAACGCCAGAAACAGGATGGCGGGAAGGGGGTCGGAATCTCCGTGGCTGGAGATTCAGCCCAAGCAGGGGTATTCCGGCGGGAAACCGCCGGATCCCCTTTTCTGACTGCGGCTTTACCGCTGCGGTCAGAATGGGCTCTGAAGCACCGCCAGCCTGTTGGCGGTGCTTCCGCGTCCCTCCACCCTGGCGGTCATAGACCGCCAGGGTTGGAATGAGGCCCACAGTGTTTAGAAAAATACATAATATTTATCAGGATAATTGTAGGTCGAAACAAATAAAGTTGCAATGTAAATTTGTAGAGATATCACTGAAAAGTGATATAAAGGGGGTCATTCTGACCCTGGCGGTCATCGACCGCCAGGGTCGACGACCACGGAAGCACCGCCAACAGGCTGGCGGTGCTTCCCAGCCCATTCTGACCGCGGCGGTAAAGCCGCGGTCAGAAAAGGGGATCCGGCGGTTTCCCGCCGGAATACCCCTGGCTGGGCTGAATCTCCTTGGTTGCGCTGCTTGCAGCGCCGCCATGGAGATTCCGACCCCCTTCCCGCCATCCTGTTTCTGGCGTTTTTTACCGCTGGCATGGGCAGTGCAGAGGCCCCCTAACAGGGCTTTGCAGACAGTGAAAATCGCGACGGGTGCAACTGCACCCGTCGCACCCATGCAACTCCGCGGCTCCATTCGGAGCCGGCTTCATTGTTGCAGTGCCTTTCCCGCTGGGCCGGCGGGCGATCTTTTGGCGGTCGCCCGCCGGCCCAGCGGGAAAGTCGAAATGACCCCCGCGGTCATTTGACCGCAGAGCGGTCTTTCGACGGGGTTACTTTTGCGGGCGGCATCCGCCGCCCGCCAAATTCAGAATGACCCCCAAAGTGTCTTAAGTCTTTAAAAAGCAAACACAGTCTCTTTCAAGCACAAAGTACCTGGTTTGGAGTGGAAAATCTCCTCAGAGGGCCGCAGAAGAAGAGACACGTGGAAAAATGGTGTGTGCGTCGATTTCTCCCCAGCACACACGGACTTGCGTCATTATTTTTCACGCGGGGAAGCTGTGCGTCGTTTTCCGGCGCGCGGCTAGTCTCCTTCTGTGGATCGCGGGGATTACCAGATGTCCCGGGTCTGTGCGTGGATTCTCCTGCTTGTTTTCAGGCTGCGCGGCGTTCTGCGCGGCGTTCTGCGCGGGCTGTGCGTTGAAGTTTCACTCTCACGGCAGACGTCGCGTCGATTTCTCCTCTGGAGGTGGGGCGGCGTTTGTCCTTGCGAGGCCGTGCGTCGAAGTTTCGGTCGTTCCGAAGGCGTCGCGTCGATCAGCGTCGGTGTGCGGCGTTTTTCTCGCCACGGAACAAGCTGTGCGTCAAACTTTTCGGCGCACGGAGCGTCCAAGTGAAAAAGAGAAGTCTTTTTGGTCCTGAGACTTCAGGGAACAGGAGGCAAGCTCTATCCAAGCCCTTGGAGAGCACTTTCACAGCCAGACAAGAGTTCAGCAAGGCAGCAAGCCAACAGCAAGGCAGCAGTCCTTTGTAGAAAGCAGACAGGTGAGTCCTTTGAGCAGCCAGGCAGTTCTTCTTGGCAGGATGTAGTTTCTGGTTCAGGTTTCTTCTCCAGCAAGTGTCTGATGAGGTAGGGCAGAGGCCCTGTTTTATACCCAAATGTGCCTTTGAAGTGGAGGAGACTTCAAAGAGTGGCTAAGAAGTGCACCAGGTCCCCTTTCAGTTCAATCCTGTCTGCCAGGGTTCCAGTAGAGGGTGTGGCAGTCCTTTTTTGTGAGAGCAGACCCTCCACCCTCCCAGCCCAGGAAGACCCATTCAAAATGCAGATATATGCAAGTGAGGCTGAGTACCCTGTGTTTGGGGTGTGTCTGAGTGAATGCACAAGGAGCTGTCAACTAATCCCAGCCAGACGTGGATTGCAAAGTGTTGGACTTTTTGCCTTACTCAGGGTCATCCCCAGTCTTTTTGCTTCCTTCCTCCTGGTTTTTCTGACCTCTCGCTGTTGGCTCTAGGACTCTGAGCACTTTATCACTGCTGACCAGTGCTAAAGTGCAGGTGCTCTCCCATCTAAAGTTGGTATGATTGGCTTATACCTAATTGGCATATTTTATTTACCTATACGTCCCTTGTACAGTGGTATCTCTATACCCAGGGCCTGTAAATTAAATACTACTAGTGGGCCTGCAGCGCTGCTTGCGCCACCCACTGAAGTAGACTTTCAAACCTGTCTCAGGCCTGCTAGCGCAGAGCCTGTGTGCGCAGTTTTCTGCCACAGGGACCTTGCATCTAAACTTACTTGCCAGGCCCAGAACTCCCCTTTTACTACATGTAAGTCACCCCTAAGGTACGCCCTAGCTAGCCCTATGGGCAGGGTGCCATGTATGTAGAAAGGCAGGACATGTGCCATATTGCATGGCCTGTCCTGGTAGTGACAAACAGCCTAACTTGGTGTCTCACTGCTGTGATTGCTGCCTTCTCATAGAATTGCATTAGAAATGCCCTGCCTTATGTGTAAAGGGTATTGTCTGATTTATGAGGGGTAGCGTAGGCATGTTTGGTATGGTTGTGATGGTGATAATAAATACTGCTTACTGGTGTGGGTGTATTTTTTATTACTATCACAGAAATGCCTCTTCTAGAAAGTGTGCATTTATCTGTGCTTATGACTCTGGTGTTTTGCAGCTTGACTCCAATCCACGTCTGGGCAGAGTGACAGTTGGGGCTTTTCAGACAGCCAGTGCACAGGGAGGGTGGAGGTGTCACAGAGGTGCATCTGCATACTGAATAGTCTTCCTGGGCTGAGAGAAGGGAGAGGCGGGGCACACCTACATTTGTAAAGGCTGTGCCCTGGCCTCACACAATAGTTAACCCCCCACTGATGTTTGGAGCCTGTGCTGAAAGGAGAGAGGGAGCACTCCCAGAACCAGTTGTAACTGGCTGGAACCTCCTCTCCCTACCATTGTAAAACACTGTAAGAACTGACTATAAGTACAGGGGAATTTTCCCCACAATTTGGAGACTCTTGGAATCATCGTGGAACTGGACACCAAAGGCTGAAAGGACTCACCAGGAACCGCCATGGACTGCTGCTGCTGTGCTGACCTGTGACCTGCCTGGTCACTGTGAAGGACTTGCCACTTGCTGCCTTTCCCTTGTGCTGGCCTGTTGCTGGGCCCTCCACCTGTGGACCTTGTCTTAAGATTCTGCTCCCCAGGGGCAGGGTGCTTTGGCCCCTGACCCCTGCAACAATTTCTTCACAAGGGGTGCTTCTCCGTGGTTTGCAGCGCACTTATGGAGCCTTGGGAGCTTGTAGGCTCCTGGCTGCATTGAGTCCCTTTAAATAAGATCACCGCAGCGGCCCGGGAAGCTGGAAGAACACTCGCGCACCGCATCGGGTGCAGGCGAGTGTCTGCTCGGGCCCCAGGAGGGGTCCAATCTTCTTGTGGCTTCACGGAATGACATGGGGAAGGCTCGGGGAGTGCCCCCTTCCCCCTGGCCTCTGCGTTAGGAGCAGGACGCTCCTTTTCTGCTGTTAGGTAAAAGGGGCATTATTGTGCCCTCCCCCCCTTGGTGGAAGGGCCAGTGGAGGCCCGGGGGGGCCCCCAGAGATCGCAGGTCCCGGGAGGGGCCTGTCATTATACCGGAGGGGGTGCGTGGTGCCCCCCTCCTGCCTTAAGTTGTTTTTGCTGGCTTTGGCCCCCCTTGTGAGGGCCGGTTGAGGGCCCCCCAGTAATCACAGTCCCCAGAGGGGCCGTCTATAAAAGAGAGGAGGTGCATGTCGCCCTCCTCGGACCCCAGAGTATAAGGGAGGACTCCGTTTTGGGCATAGGAGCGCCAGGGGCCCCATTGTTCGCCTTCTAGGCACTGGAGGTGCCTTCATCCAACCAAGTACTGTTTAAAGCACCAATATAGTTGCAATCCAAAGTTCTTTCTACAGACTTTTGTTTGATTCATATATTACCTACCTGCGTTTGATGTTTTTACATATGTGTATGCAAATGTTCCTTTTATGGACATGCTTGCTAATATGTTTTTCTAAGTTGCCATATGTTTTCTAATGTTCCTACTATGGGCATTTTATGATATTCTCATGACAAGTGCTGTGATGTAATAACGTGTTTTCCTGACTACTGCTTATGTTGCATAATACTGAGGAACATGTGTGTTATGTGTGACTACTGCTAGGTTGCAGAGTAACTAATGTTTAACGATCTGACAACTGCTAAGGTAGCAGGATAGTACTGATATGTGATGTTTGGTCTGATAATTGCCTTGTGTACAATACAGTATATTTTCATATAATCTGGTGTTGTGTTTCCTTTGTGGTGGGGATATTGCATCACGTTTGTTGTGTGTGTTGTGCAAACGCTTTACACATTGCCTCTGGGTTGAGCCTGACTGCTCGTGCCAAGTTACCAAGGGGGTGAGCAGGGGTTATCTTGGACGTGTAACTCCCTTGCCCTGACTAGAGTGGGTAAGTTCTGCCTGGCTGAGGTGCATACCCTAGCCAACCAGAAACCCCATTTCTAACATTGGTTGTCAGCGGTGAGGATAGGACTTGCACTTGCACAATACCATTGTGACTCATTATTTCACTACAAGGATTGCGGTTAGACCATCACATGTTTGGCTTCTCTTAACTTTCTCTCTTTGGTCATTTTTCCTGTTTTCAGTTCTCACGCTTGGGTATTGTGGTTGTCACATTTGAGTTATTTGTACCTTTTTAAAGAAGGGGCTTACCTTTGATTTAGAGGACCTGCCGTTTTACACGCAGGAGGAATTAGAGGGGTTCTGTAGAGAGAGAGGGCTGCCTGTAGAAGGGGACCTCAGGAGATCTCTGAATTTCTTTGAAAGGTTTGTGACATATACCCAGGGAGGAAGTGTGCTTAGGGGGTACCCAGAGGATCCTGAGTGTAGCGAGGGTTCCCAATGGGAGGGCTCCCAGACCTCATCCCTAGAGAGTGATAGAGAGACTGATCAGGAGGGTGAGAATGACTGGTTGGGGACGCCAGTTGACAGGGAAGGCCCCAGTGATAGGGAGTCCCTTGATGGGTCCAGTATAAGAAGCAGGGCTACCTCTCATTCCTTGACGTCTGATGAGCTAAAAGATAGGCGGGAAGAGAGGGACCTGAAGTTACAGTTAGCACGCCTAGCTGTTGAGGAGAGAAGGGCTGAGGTAGAGAAGGCCTTAGTACAGGAGAGGATGGCAGAGGCGGAGAGGGCCTTTGCCAGAGAAAGACTCGCTCTAGAGCGCAGTCTGAAGGTTCTGGACTCACCAGCGATGCAGGTGGAGTCCAGTGGTGGCAGCAATGTACAGTGCTGTAGCAAAGATGTTCCTCACATACCCATAGATCTGGTACCTAGGTTCCAAGAGGGGGGTGACATACGTCAGTGGTTAAAGGAATATGAGAGGGCTCAGGTAGAGCGCAGGATCCCTGAGAAGGATTGGGGAACTGGCCTAGGGAGCTTTATTCCTGAGGAGGGGAGGGATGCCCTACTGACTCTAGAAGAGAGTGACAGGGTGGGGTACTCCGCGGTAAAGAATGCACGGATTGTGAAGTATGGTTTTTCCCCTGAGGAATACAGAAAAAGGTTTAGGGGTGGTAAGAAACTGTCCCACCAGTCTTGGGAGGAGTTTGTGGAGGATTGCTGCATTGCACTAGATGGATGGGTGAAGGGTAGCACAGTAAACCATTTTGAAGGGCTGTTTAATCTGATTGTCAGAGAGCACCTGCTTCGTTGTTGTTTTTCAGAGTTACGCCAACACTTGTCAGTGTGTGAGCTCTCTGACCCCAGGGAGCTTGCAAAGGAGGCAGACTTCTGGTTGCGTACCAGAGGGTCTGGTGTGGCATTAGGGGGTGTTCCTAATGAGAGTGGTCTAGGTGTTTCCCAACCAGGTGTGGTGGGAAAGGCTTGTGTCCCAGGTAGGTACCAGTGTATTGGGGCGGGTAAGGCACCCCATGTCCAGTCTCAGAGGAGAGGGAATGGGGTTGGGCTGAGGCCCAGGGTACCCGAGCTCCAGTCCCAGGTCCTGGAGGGTTCCATGAGTGAACGCCAGGAGTTGAGCCTAGCCTGTGCCGTAGGGCCAGCTGTTCAGAAGGATCCCATTTTGTCATTAGGACTTGGGCGGGTGGCTGGTGATAGCGTTCCGTCGGTCCTTGTGTCTGGTAGTCTCGCTCTACAGCGGAGGAGGCAGAAATCCAGGCATAGGGTTGAGAGGGGGCTGCGGGCCCCAGTGGAGAACCTGGAGGGTCAGGGGTCAGCTCTGAGAGCAGAGCCCCCCAGGAATGACCTTGGTGAGACCATTTCTGGGCTGGGGGGAATCCAGACTCTGTCAGATGGGCAGAGGTCAGGAGACCTGCGCCAGCCAGACTCTTGTGTGGCCCTTGGGGAAGGTGTTTCCTTGGTGGGGGTAGTTGTGCCCCCCAGGAAGTCCTAGTGCACCAGGCAATGATTCAACCACAGGGTGGTGACTCTGGGTTGGATGATCAGGTTCAGGGGGTAAACTCTGACCTGATGGGAAGTAGGTGTGCTCCCAAGGAAGTCCTGGTGCGCCAGGCAGTGGTTCAACCGCAGGGTAGTGACTCTGGGTTGGATTGCCAGAATCAGGGGGTAAGCTCTGATCTGGTAGGGGGTAGGTGGCACAGAAGGATTTAAGTGCAAAGAAATGCTCACTTTCTAAAAGTGGCATTTCTAGAATAGTAATATTAAATCCAACTTCACCACTCAGCAGGATTTGGTATTACCATTCTGGCCATACTAAATATGACCTTCCTACTCCTTTCAGATCAGCAGCTACCACTCCAATACTGTATGAGGGCAGCCCCAATGTTAGCCTATGAAGGGAGCAGGCGCCTCACAGTAGTGCAAAAACAAATTTAGGAGTTTTACACTACCAGGGCATGTAAACTACACAGGTACATGTCCTGCCTTTCACCCACACAGCACCCTGCTCTAGGGGTTACTTAGGGCACACATTAGAGGTGACTTTTATGTGGAGAAAGGGGATCTTTAGGCTTGGCAAGTACTTTTAAATGCCAAGTCGAGGTGACAGTGAAACTGCACCCACAGGCCTTGCAATAGCAGGCCTGAGACAAGGTAAAGGGGCTACTTAAGTGGGTGGCGCAACCAGTGCTGCAGGCCCACTAGTAGCATTTAATCTACAGGCCCTAGGCACATATAGTGCACATTACTAGAGACTTATAAGTAAATTTAATAGTCCAATCAGGTATGATCCAAGGTTACCATGTTTAAAGGGGAGAGCATATGCACTTTAGCACTGGTTAGCAATGATAAAGTGCGCAGAGTCTAAAAGCCAGCAAAAACATTGTCCAAAAAGTGGAGGGAGGCAGGCAAAAAGTAAGGAGTGACCACCTTAAGGCTGTCAGATCTAACATGTGTCCCCCCCAGCTGAAAGTGGGTAGAGCTACCCGACCTCCTGGGAGCTCTCATCGCTAAGACGTAAGTATCTGGAGAGACCATCAGCATTGGCGTGGTCAACCCCTTGGCAATGCTCCACCGTAAAGTCCATCCCCTGTAGGGAAATGGACCACCTCAAGAGTTTTGGATTCTCACCCCTCATCTGCATGAGCCATCTGAGGGGCCTGTGGTCTGTCTGAACCCAGAAGTGAGTCCCAAACAGGTTGGGTCTTAGCTTCTTCAGTGCCCAGACCACAGCAAAAGCTTCTCTCTCAATAGCACTCCACCTCTGTTCCCGTGGTAATAGCCTTCTGCTAATAAAGACTACTGGTTGGTCTAGGCCCTCCTCATTTAGCTGTGCTAGGACTGCCCTTATGCCATGCTCTGAAGCGTCTGTCTGCACAATAAATTCCTGGGAGTAGTCAGGGTCCTTGAGCACGGGGGCCGTGCACATGGCTTCCTTCAGGGAGTCAAAGGCTTTCTGACAAGCCTCTGTCCAATTCACCAACCTAGGTTGTTTCTTGGAAGTGAGTTCTGTCAAGGGTGACACAATGGTACCATAGCCCTTGACAAATCTGCGGTAGTATCCTGTGAGGCCTAAAAAGGCTCTCACCTCAGTTTGAGTTCTAGTTCTGCATATTAAATGCTATTAGTGGTGGCTGCAGCGCTCATTGTGCTATGAATTAACAATAATACTGTAAAATATGTCTCAAACCTGCCACTGCAGTTGGTAGTGCAGTTTTAAACTGCCATTTTGCCCTCGCAAAATAAACCATTTCCCAGGGCTAGTCATGCATAACGTAGGCACCAACCACTCCTAAGGCATGGTGTTTGGTATTTTAAAAGCATTTGTATTTAAGTTTAACTGTGAAAAACATTTGTTTTCACTGTTGTAAAGCTATCGCTCCCTTAGACTAATAACCCCATACTCACCCTGGAGTCTTGAATGGGATTCACTGGTAATGTTCTTCACTTGTTCTTCTACTCCTTTTCCCACTGACACTTACACATCACAGAAGATTTATATCATCTGTGGGTCCATACAGTCTACTGTACTCTTCAACTTTACATAGACCTACTTGGTGCTCTACTCACATACAACATCACCAATAGTCACATTTATGCCAGTGATACACAACTCTACTTGAATGTCTCCTGTGCTTCAGAAATCCAATGCCTCAAATACTGCTTGCACATCATTCAGATATGAATGCCCAGTGCACACGTGAAGCTTAACCCAACTAAGACATAATACCTCCTATTTATCAAGAACAATAAACAAGATATAGTACAAACCTGGCTCAATGATGTGAACCTTGATGATTTAGAAGCACACAATGTTCCCTGAATGCCAAGTTACATGGATTCACCTTGGACACCCACCTCACAAACAAGGAACATACGCAAAAACAAAAAACAAAGGAGGCTTAATATCAGCTCTCTCTTCTACAGAAAGCCAAGCCATTTCTTTCAGAAAGGATCTTCACAAATGCTGTTCAATCCCTCAAAGTCTTGCACCTGTATGGTGGCAATACCTACTTCCTGCTCCCCCAGGCTCCATACTAGCACCCCTTAGGTACATCCTGCACACCACTGCACGCTTCAACCAGGGCCTGAAGAAATATGATCACATTACCCCCCACCCTGATGAAACTCCATTGGCTCCCATTGCCACCCTGCACCATCTTCAAAACTAGCTGCATCATTTACAAGGCTATCACTACCAGCACCCACGCTTATCTTGAAATAAACCTCCCCATCTCCAGTGGATTTCTGCATATCCTCGGCCAGGACACCAGAAGTGTGAAAAAGAAAAAAGCAAGGCAGCAGGCCTTCTCCATATCTGTACTCAGGATCTGGAACAACTTTCCCATGTCCATCAAGACCGCCCTAAAACTACTCCAAATTAGGAAAGAGTTGATGACTCAACATCACAATGCATTAGCAGTCCACAACCCAGCTTCCTTCCCTTCTCAAATTTCTTCTTGTCCATCTACAGCCTTCAATTGTTATCTGAAACCACAATGCGTAAGATGTGGTTGGTGGATATAATTGGTGGAGGAGTTTATGCCAGATTTTCCTGCCAGCAGGCATAATTGTCATTAGTGTAATTGGTGGCAGCTGCAATCTACTAGTAGAGATGCCTATTATTTGTCAGGATTTGCTACCAATAACATGACCAGGTCTTTGGTCACATCAAAAGCACATGTATCTATGAGCATTGTGTTTCAAGAACCAAGGCACTGATTTTATTTCTGGCCTGAGGGTGTAACACGTCTTCAGCTCTGGTGGCCTATTCCCAATGCACCCCTGTCTAGCCACACTCAGCAAAATAACGTTTAAGTCTCAACCAACCAGACAAGGGAAAGGTAGTGTGGATGAGAAAAAGAAAGTTGATAAGGTGGGCTCATCACAGGATGTGTTCTCTCATCCTTCTGGGATACTTCCACTGCCCTCTTCCCAGTCCTGCTGAATATGGTACAGCACCTGTCTCACTTCTGTGTTTTTCTGTGTTCAGGAAAATAAAGATGATTAGTTTGATATCCTATCTCCCATAGACCTAAGTCTAGTTCTATTACTCACCATCAATATATTCCCTCCTTCGTACCTGGTACTCACCTTTTGCTACAAATCTTTTCCTCAGTATTGGATGTCCAAATTGAGGGGAGAAGAGTGTACTTGTATCAGTTAAAATTTCTTATGTGAACCGTTTCTTTTCCTGTCATTGCAGGATGGACGCAACAGACAGTTCTCTATTGGATAAGTATTGTCCAAAAGGTAGATATTAATTCATAACAAATAGTCTAGGAATCTGGGCCTTTAAACTTCAAATGTTTGTCTGAAACCCACATTTTCTTACTGAATTGACTTTCCTCTTTGTATTTTCTTCTCTGCATTTTCCAGATATTCAAGGAAGTCATCAGCTAGAAGGAAGTGAAATTTATCAAATTATCACATGCTAATAGAAAGAGCTCCTGCTCCTTATAAAGATCTGGATTGAAAGCAACAGGGCGGAACCAGGGCTTGGGTTAAATATATCACTCATGCACAGGATGGCCATTGGACCACTGCCTTCTCTGAAAAAACATTATTGGTGACATTCACAAAGGGGAAGGGGTCCCATTGGGACCCCTTCCCTTTTGCGAATGGGTTACCACCAGTGTGACACTTGTGGTAACTGTGAATTGCTTTGCAACCGCGTTCGCGGTCACAAAGCAATTCTGCATCGCGGTGCGAGTCGCAAATAGGAAGGGAACACCTCTTCCTATTTGTGAGTCGCATTCCCATTTTGCGAGTCGGTACCAACTTGCAAAATGGGAATGAGCATTGTGATGCACGTTTTGCATGGCGCAAACTGCGATTTTCGCAGTTTGCGCCATGCAAAACGCTTACTACATCTGGCCCTAAATCTCTTAGAGTTCAAAATCTCACCAGGCTTCATTTAATATTGCAAGATTACCTGAATAGTTTAAAATACAGTGCTTCTCTGTTCCAACAAACAGCACTAAGGTGCATTGACAGTGCTTTTTTCCTGGAGCCTTATTGGTAACTACAATACCATGGATTGCATCCTCTAGCTGCTTAAGATTTGAACCAAACTGAATCGATTTATGACAGATTATGTGCGCACTACATACACAGACCCATTTAAAAATAAAATGTAATGCTCAGTAACATCTTAGTCAAAGATGATCACCCAAACTAATTTCTGCTGTTGTCATAATTAAAGGAAGCTTTAATTCTAATAAGTCCACTCTATTAAGAATACTTTCCTTGGTAGACCATGTATAAGAAACCCACTTAATTGGTTTAATTCTTTCTTACAAGATCATTCATATAAAAGTTCTCTGGGAACTTTCTATTTCAGAGGTTCAGCCATCATGTTGGACTCCCTGTGGCCACTGGCACTATTTAACAGCTGTTTTGCTCAGTCCCAATGTCACTCGTCAATGCATAATATTTTCACAAACTACTTCACAGTGTCAGATTTTCAAAACACGCTCAGAGAAGGTTAAATTTGGATGTTTGATAACTATTTATATTACAAGAACTTTAAAGTCAACGTAATCACCTTCAGCACACTTCAAATTCCGATCTTTTTATTTAAACTCTTCCCGTTTCCTCCAAGGTCAAAAATCTCAGATTTCATTTAAAAGCTAACATGTCCCCTTGGCTCCTTGGAAGGGTCGGTGATTGTGACTTTCTTCCATTACTGCTCTAACCATAAGGTTCCTCCTCTCACTGATGTCTCCCTTTTAAAAGTTGTTGGTAGTGAGAGCATCAGTCAGTTACCAACTTGACTACAATCTCTGCCAATGTACTGGTCTTTCAATCATCCAGATCCATCAGCTTAAGAGGGTTGTAAATATTGTAGAAGGCTTTATACCTGGCTCTGGTAAGAGAGAACATCTCCCATGTCCAGACAGCCTGGTCTGACAACTTGAACTGGACTGTGATTGGAGCGTGACAAAGGCTGATTTGCAAATGGCGGTCTAGTTCTGAAGTGGCATAGTGGGTAAAAAATAATATACTGGAACGTGTGCGAAAGTAATTGCCAGTGACAGAAACATTTGCAATATTATACTGATCGCCTTTGTGTTTTCCGCAGCACAACACCCAAAGCACAGCAGATACACCAAGGCCTTGTTCCCACACTGATGGCACCATGACAGGACCCAAGCTACAACACACTGATTAGGCCTAACTACGTCACAACCAATCTGAGGGTGCTTGTGATCTTGCTTGGAGGTGCCATGGCCTGGCAGTTTTGACTGAACGTTTCCTATTGAGCAAGACTAAGGTCTATTTTTGTATGGTTGATGTCTCTCTGAAGTGAATAGTGGATAAAACAATGAACTGGACTGTGGCCTGAGCTATTCCCAGCATCTCTGAATTTTACAAGCATTCCACCCACAACCTATGTGTTATCCTCAGTGTGATATCCTATGTTTTAAAGTATGCCTAGATGTTGTTCTCATGCTACTGTGTACCACATGATTCAAGCTATACTTCAAACAGAGATTTCTGGAGTGGACACATTAGCCACTAGATAGAAATGGAGCAAAGTAACTCATCAATATGAAAATATATGGTGATAAAGAGCACCTCAGCACAAATGAAAAGTAATTTACAACTTACAAACGTATAGTATGGTTTTAAAAAATACAATCTCAGTGCCAATTAAGAAAAAAATAACTTTATTCCATGAAGTTCATATAACGTTAATCTTAATCGGCATACAGGTGCTCTTTCAGATCCCACAGTTCAAACCTTTCTTAATCTTCTTTATTCTTGTGCACTATCTCAACAAACATTGCTGATATATCAGACTTACTTTTGGCTTTAGATGGGGCTGTCCATCTCTCCTGCTGGTTGGTCAGACATATATAGCACATTTACTTCCTAACTACAGAAACTACTTTGACGGCTGGAGCAAAATATCTCCAGATGTTGCCAGATCAATATTGAAGTGTACTTATAATGCCAAACTTTGACAAGTTGTTAATTAAGCCTTTCATTGCTAGACCTCCCCCCTAAAGTGCTAAGCCTAGTTTTGGCTAATTGGGTAGTTCACGCTTAGGCCCCCATAACCTTTTGTCCACATAAGGTATCCACACCAAATTTGTGTCCTTTTTTTTACCAACATCTTTGGAATTCTAAAGATATCCAGGGTTTGTAGATTTCCCCAGAAGGGGGTGAGAAATTAGCCTAAATACAGCTACATTTTTGTTTTAAGGGAAAATAGGAAAAATTAGCTGCAGAAGAAAGCACCTATTTTTTTCTCTGCAAATGGCATCAATGAAGAGTTTGTGATGCTAAAGTCACCATCTTCCTAGCTTTCAGGAACAGGCAAACTTGAGTCAGAAAACCATATTCTTCAACACAGTTTGGCTTTTTACAGGGACATGCCCATTTTACCTATTTTTCATGCTTTCAACCTCCTTCCAGCTACTGGTAGAAATGGGTTTGAAACCAATGGTGGATTCCAGAAAGCTATACATTTCTGATATGTAGACTAAATTTCAACTTTAGCAAGGGGTCATTTGTGTAGACCCTTCAAGGTTTTCCAATAGAAAGTAACAGTTGAAATAAAACAATATTGAAATTGATTTATAAAAAACAGCCATTTTTGTCGATATTTTCATCTCTAACGTCTCCTAACTATGGCCGATTTTCAAAAGCAATATACTGTTACATCCACTGGACCCCTCTGGCTGTGGTAATATATAGGGCTATAGAACCCAATGTACCCAAAGGAAATAACTGAGCTATACCTTGCAATGGTTTTTCATTGTGTATAGGGTATACAGTAATTAATTTGGTAAAATATAAAGAATGAAAATAGGTATCAAGGAAATCTATCTTTTCTGAAATGGGCACAAGATGTGTATTTTAGAAGCAATGGTTATTTACACATTTCTGAATTTAGGGATACACATTGCAGCATGTGAATTAGATGGCATTCCTCAAAATGACTTCTTTTTTATACACTCTTACATTTGGAAGGCTCAAATGCAGAGAAAGACAATTGGTAATAACACGTGTTCTCCTATTCTGTGTTTCCCGATAAAAATGGCTTCACTTGTGTGGGTAGGCCTAGTGTCAGTGACAGGAAACAACCCAAACTGTAATGACATAGCACATTTTTCCACCAAAAGCTGACTCTTATTTTGTAATGTGTCTAGCTGTGGACTTTGGGCTCTAGCACAGCCAGCGCCTAGGGAAACCTAGCAAACCTTTACATTTCTGACAACTAGACACTCAGAGACATTCAGGATGGGGTGACCTGTGTGACTCTCACCAGGTTTTGTTACCCATAATCCACTGCAAACCTCAAGATGTGAGTAAAAACACATTTTCCTCACATTTCTATGATGGAAAGTTCTGGAATCTGAATGGAGCAACAAACATCCTTTCACCCAGCATTCCTACAAGTCTCCTGAAAAAATGGGACCTCACTTGTGCGGGACGCCTAGTGCCAGTTACACAAAACGACATGGACACATCACATTTTTCCACCCAAAACTAACCCTTTTTTATGTGCCTAGCTGTGGATTTTGGATCCTAGCACAGCCTGCACCTAGGGAAATCTAACAAACCTGTACATTTTTGAAAACTAGTCACTCAGGGGAATCCAGGATGGGATGACTTGTGTGGCTCTCATCAGGTTCTGCCCGTCAGAACCCCTTGTAAACCTCAACATTTGTCTAAAACAACACATTTTCCACACTTTTCTGTTATGGAAAGCTTTGGAATCTGAGGAGTGCCACAAATGTCCTACCACCCAGCATTCCCCTCAGTCTCCTGATAAAAATGATACCTCACTTGTGTAGGTGGGTCAAGTGTCTGTGGCAGGGAAGGTCACAAAACATGTAGAAATGGAGGGGGAACCAAAGAGGGGTCCAAAAGAGCAGGTTTATTTTCATACGTTTTTAGACTGACTCTGCTTTGGGCACCCACATAAGTGGGGAGGAGTTTTTAGCAGTACAGCTGAGGCACTGCTGGGTGGTAGGAATTTTGTGGATTCCTGTGGATTCTGGAAGTTTCCATAACAAAAATGTAGGGACAATGTGTGATTTCAGGGAAAGTTGGAGGTTTGCAGGGCATTGTGGGTAAGAAAATGGTATGAGGTGTATGTGAAGCACACCACCCTGGACTCTCCCAGATGTTTAGTTTTCAGAAGTGTCTGAGGCTGGTAGGTTTTGCCCGGTGGCAGCGTATCCAAGTCAAAAAAAGTGCATCCTCTCATCATTAAAAGTGGCACGATATTGAGAGTTAGCCAAGCTCTCCTGGCTCATACGTAAAATCAACACCCAAAAGAGTCAAATATCCTCTTGCTTCCAATTGGGATGATATGTTTTAGTCTGTGGAAGTGGGGGGGCTGAAATACTGTTCCCCTCTTCGGTTCGGGTGGGGGCATAACTAAGTCCATAGTGGTGGGCAGCACCCACCCCTCTATTCCCTTGCATCTAGGGGCTATCTGCCCCGGAGGAGCTGATCGGGGTGTTGGAAATGGCCTTTCTGCAGCATCACCCTCAAACATTTGCCTTCCTCCTTCTCTTTTTCTGACCTCATTTTTGCGGACTCACGTGCCAACGCCTTTCTTTGGCTATTTGGGGCAGTTTGCACTTAGACCCTCATAACCTTTTGCCCACATAAGCTACCCACACCAAACTTGTGTCCTTTTTTTCCAATATCATAGGGATTCTAGAGGTACCCAGAGTTTGTGGGTTCCCCTGAAAGAGACCAAGAAAGTAGCCAAAATATGGCAAAAAAAGAAATTCTAAAAAAAGGGGAAAAAGGGCTGCAGACGAAGGCTTGTAGTTTTTCCCTGAAAATGGCATCAACAAAGGGTTTGTGGTGCTACAATAACCAACTTTCAGGAAAAGGCAGACTTGAAAAAGAAAACCAAATTTTTCAACACAATTTTGGCATTGTACTGGGACATACCCCATTTTTGTACTTTCAGCCTCATTCCAGTTAGTGACAGAAATGGGTGTGAAACCAATGCTGGATCACAGAAAGCTAAACATTTCTGAAAAGTACACACAATTCTGAATTCAGCAATGGGTAATTTCTGTAGATCCTACAAGGGTTTCCTACAGAAAAAAAACAGCTGAAATAAGAAAAATATTGAAATTGAGGTGAAAAAAACAGCCATTTTTCTCCACGTTTTACTCTGTAACTTTTTCCTGCGATGTCAGATTTTTGAAAGGAATATACGGTTACGTCTTCTGGACTCTTCTAGTTGCGGTGATATATAGGGCTTGTAGGTTCATCAAGAACCCTAGGTACCCTGAGACAATAAATGAGCTGCACCTTCCAATGGGTTTTCATTCTATACCGGGTACGCAACAATTCATTTGCTGACATATAAAGAGTGAAAAATAGGTATCAAGAAAACCTTTGTATTTCCAAAATGGGCACAGGATAGGGTGTTGAGAAGCAGTGGTTATTTGCACATCTCTCAATTCCTGGGTGCCATACTAGCATGTGAATTACAAGGTATTTCTCAAATAGACATCTTTTTTACACACTATCTAACATTTTGAAGGAAAAATGCAAAGAAAGAGAAGGAGCAATAACACTTGTTTTGCTATTCTGTGTTCCCCCAAGTCTCCAGATAAAAATGGTACCTCACGTGCATGGGTAGGCCTAATGCTCGTAACAGGAAATGAAACTTAGACACATCACATTTTGACATTGAAATCTTACGTATTTTTTGCAAAGTGCCTAGCTGCAGATTTTGGCCTCTGGCTCAGCCGGCACCTAGGGAAACCTACCAAACCTGCACATTTTTTTAAAATAGACACCTAGGGGAACCCCAGATGGGCGGACTTGTGGGACTCTCACCAGGTTGTGTTACCCAGAATCCTTTGCAAACCTCAACATTTGGCTAAAAAACGCTTTTTCCTCACATTTAGGTGACAGAAAGTTCTGGAATCAAGAGGAGCCACACATTTCCTTCCACCCAGCGTTCCCCCAAGTCTCCCAATAAAAATGATACCTCACTCATGTGGGTAGGCCTAGTGCCCGTGACAGGAAATGCCCCTAAACACAACCCATCAAATTTTCCCAAAGAAAACAGAGGTGTTTTATGCAAAGTGCCTACCTGTGGATTTTGGCCTCTAGCTCTGTCGGCACCTAGGTAAACCTACAAAACCTGTGCATTTTTTAAAACTATACTCCTAGGGGAATCCAAGATGGGCTGCCTTGTGGGGCTCCCACCAGGTTCTGTAACCCAGAATCCTTTGCAAACTTCAAAATATGCCTAACAAAACACCTTTTCCTCACATTTCAGTAACAGAAAGATCTGGAATCTGAGAGGAGCCACAAATTTCCTTCCATCCAGTGTTCCCCCAAGTCTCCCAATAAAAATGATACCTCAGTTGTGTGGGTAGGCCTAGTGTCCGCAACAGGAAATGCCCCAAAACACAACATGAAAACATCACATTTTCTCCCAAAAAACAGAGGTGTGTTTTTGCAAAGTGCCTACTGTGGATTTTGGCCTCTCGCTCAGCCAGCACATTGGGAAACCTACCAAACCTGTGAATTTTTTAAAACTAGACACCTAGGGAAATCCAGGATGGGGGGACTTGTTTGGCTCCCACCAGGTTCTGTTACCCAGAATCCTTTGCAAACTTCTATATATTGCTAAAAAACCACCTTTTTCTCAAATTTAAGTGACAGAAAATTCTGGAATCTGAGAGGAGCCACAAATTTCATTCCACCCAGTGTTCCCCCAAGTCTCCCGATTAAAAAGATACCTCAGTTGTGTGGGTAGGCCTAGTACCTGCGACAGAAAATGCCCCAAAACACAACGTGGACACATCACATTTTCCCAAAGAAAACAGAGGTGTTTTTTGCAAAATGCCTATTTGGGGATTTTGGCCTCTAGCTCAGCCAGCACTTAGGGAAACCTACCAAACCTGTGCATTTTTTTAAACTAGACACCAAGGGGAATCCAGGATAGGGTGACTTGTGGGGCTCTGACCAGGTTCTGTTACCCAGAATCCTTTGCAAACTTCAAAATATTGCTGAAAAAACACCTTTTCCTCACATTTAAGTGACAGAAAGTTCTGGAATCTGAGAGGAGCCACAAATGTCCTTCCACACAGCGTTTCCCCAAGCGTCCCGATAAAAATGATACCTCACTTGTGTGGGTAGGTCTACTGCCCGCGACAGGTAATGCCCCAAAACACAACGTGGACACATCACATTTTCCCAAAGAAAACAGAGGTGTTTTTTGCAAAGTGCCTATCTGTGGATTTTGGCCTCTAGCTCAGCCGGCACTTAGGGAAACCTACCAAACCTGTGCATGTTTGAAAACTAGACAGCTAGGGGAATCTAAGATGGGTTGACTTGTGGGGCTCCCACCAGGTTCTGTTACCCAGAATCCTTTGCAAACCTCAACATTATGCAAAAAAAACCACTTTTTTTCTAATTTCGGTGACAGAAAGTTCTGGAATCTGAGAGGAGCCACAAATTTCCATCCACACAGTGTTCCCCCAAGCCTCCCGATAAAAATGATACCTCAGTTGTGTGCGTAGGCCTAGTGCCCGCGACAGGTAATGCCCCAAAACACATTGTGGACACATCACATTTTCCCAAAGAAAACAGAGGTGTTTTTTGCAAAGTGATTACCTGTGGATTTTGGCCTCTAGCTCAGCCGGCACTTAGGGAAACCTACCAAACCTGTGCATTCTTGAAAACTAGACAGCTTGGGGAATCTAAGATGGGTTGACCTGTGGGGCTCCCACCCGATTCTGTTACCCAGAATCCTTTGCAAACCTCAACATTTGGCAAAAAAACACTTTTTTTCTGATTTCGGTGACAGAAAGTTCTGGAATCTGAGAGGAGCTACAAATTTCCTTCTACCCTGCATTTCCTCCAGTCTCCCGATAAGAATGGTACCTCACTTGTGTGGGTAGGCCTTGTGCTTCCGACAGCAAATGCCCCAAAACACTATCCGGACTCATCAAAAATATCAAATACAAAACTACCTTTTTTTGCGGGGGGCACCTGCGTTTTTGGTCATGGGCTCAGCAGCCATCTAGGGAAACCTACCAAACCCAGATGTTTCTGAAAACTAGACACCCGAGGGAGTCCAGGTAGGTGTGGCTTACGTGGATCCCCCAATGTTTTCTTTCCCAGAATTCTCAGCAAACCTCAAATTTAGCTAAAAAATCTCATTTTTCCCACATTTCTGTGTGGGATCACCGCATCAGGAC
Source organism: Pleurodeles waltl (assembly GCF_031143425.1). Lineage (NCBI taxonomy): Eukaryota > Metazoa > Chordata > Amphibia > Caudata > Salamandridae > Pleurodeles > Pleurodeles waltl. The sequence continues at coordinate 145,487,271 of NC_090440.1, forward strand.
GCATTTCCCACAACCCAACGTTCCCCTCAGTCTCCCAGTAAAAATGATACATCACTTGTGTAGGTGGGCCAAGTGCCTGTGACAGGGAAGAGATAAAAACATGTCGAAATTGAGGGGGAACCAAAGCAGGTCCAAAATGGCAGTTTGAAAAAAAGATTTTTAGGCTGACAAGTGCAGCAGAATTTTTATCGCTATAGATGAGACAATGTTGGGTGGTAGGAATTTTGTGGATTCCTGCAGGTTCCAGTAGGTCCCATCACAAAAATGTGGGAAAAATGTGTGATTTCCAGTAAAGTTGGAGGTTTGTAGGGCATTGTGGGTCAGGAAATGATGCGGGTGCATGTGAAGCACACCACCCTGAAATCAACCAGATGTTTAGTTTTCAGATGTGTCTAGATTTTGTGGATTTTTCTACATGGCAGCGTCCCAAAGTAAAAATAAAAGTGCAGCCCTCACCATTCCAAGTGGTACGATTTTGAGAGTTACCAAGCTCTCATGGCCCAAATGTAAAACCAAAACCCAAAATAATCAAATGTCCTCTTGCTTGCCATCTGATAAGATGTTTTAGGGTGCGAGGGACAGCTGAAAGGCTGTTACCCCCTTCAGTTCGTGTGGGGGCATAACCAGACACATACTGGTTGGTAGCCACCACCCCACTATTTTTTTTAATGCCCTGGCATCTAGTAGACTTTCTTTCCCCCTAGGGGTGTGGATGGGGGGTAATTGCCCAATCTGCCCACTGGTGGGCAGAACAACTTTGGCCCCATTTATTTGGGGTGGGGGTATGGCCATACCTCCAACCTCTTATTTTGAAAAAACAAAATCTTACCTGGTCTCTGGTGGGCTTTCTGCCCCCCTTGGGAGCAGATGGGCCTTCCACAAATAGGCCAATCTGCCCCCAAGGGGGGCAGATATGGCCAACAGTATTGTGCTCCCGTGGGGGGCGACCCTTGCCCAAGGGGCTGCCCCCCAAACAAAACACACACACACCAATCCATGGTGTCTAGAGGTTTCTGCCCCCCTTAGGGGCAGATTGGCCTAACAAAAATAGGCCGATCTGCCCCCAAGGGGGGGCAGAAATGGCCTAAATACAATTGCCCCCCCCAGGGGAGCAACCCTTGTCTAAGTGGTCGCTCCCCATACATAAAAACATAAAGTAAATAAAAAAAATATATATATCCCTGGGGTCTAAAGGTTTCTGTCCCCCCTGGGGTAGACCTGCCTAATCATATTAGGCCGATCTACCTCTGGGGGGGCAGAAAAGGCCTAAAAATATCCCCCCCCCGGGAGAGGACCTTGCAAAGGGGCCGCTCACCTTATGCATTAGTATAAAAAAAATATGCAAATTCCCTGGTGTCTTGTGGATTCTGCCCCCCCTGAGGGCAGAAATGGCCTAAAAATAATTTGCCCCCCCCCCCCCCGGGGAGCGACCCTTGCCTAAGGGGTCACTCCCCACATCTAAAAAGAATAAACAAACAAAAAAATATATATCTTGGTGTCTAGGGGTTTTCTAGCCCCTCTGGGTGGGCAGAAATGGCCTAAAAATAATTTGGCCCCCAGGGGAGCGACCACTGTCCAAGGGGCCGCTCCCCTTATGTGCAAGTATGATTAAAAGAAATAATCCTTGGTGTCTAGAGGTTTCTGCCCCTGCTGGGGGCAGATCGGCCTGATTATATTAGGCCGATCCCCAGCTGGGGCAGAAATGGCCTAAAAATAATTTGGACCCCCAGGAGCGACCCTTGCCTAAGGGGTTGCTACCCACACATAAAACAAAACAAAAAATGAACAAAAAATATTATCCCTGGTGTCTAGTGGTTTTCAGTCCCCCCATTGACCTAATTATATTAGGCTGATCTTCCCCCGGGGGGGCAGAAATTGCCTAAAAATAATTTGGCCCCCTGGGGAGCAACCCTTGCCTAAGGGGCCGCTCCTCTTATGACAAAGAATGATAAAAAGAAAAAATCCCTGGTGTCTAGTAGTTTCTGCCCCCCCTGGGGGCAGATCGGCCTAATTATATTAGGGGGGCAGAAATGGCCTAAAAATAATTTCCCCCCCGGGAGCTCCCCACACATAAAAAAATTAAAATGAACAAACAAAAATATTATCCCTGGTTTCTAGTGGTTTTCTGCCCCCCCCCCGGGGGCATAGGCCGATCTGCCCCCAGGGGGGGCATAAATGGTCTAAAAATAATTTGGCCCCCTGGGGAGGGCCCTTGCCAAAGAGACCGCTCCCCTTATGCGCAAGTATGATAAAAAAAAAAATCCCTGGTGTCTAGTGGTTTGAGCGACCCTTGCCTAAGGGGTCTCTCCCCACACATAAAAAATAAATAAATAAACAAACAAAAAAAAATATTCCTGGTTTCTAGTGGTTTTCTGCCCCCCCTGGGGGCAAATTGGCCTAATTATTTTAGGCCTGGGGCCAGGAATGGCCTAAAAATCATTTGGCCCCCTGGGGAGTGGCCCTTGCCCAAGGGGCCGATCCACTTATTGAAACTTTAAAAAAAAAAAAAAAAAAATGTTGTCTAGTGGGCATTTCTGCTGCCCGATTGCATCGCGATCGAGCAGCAGAAATACTTTGAAAGACAAGAAAGGAAAGGAAAGGTCTCCCCTTTCCTTTCTTGTATCTCCCGCCCCACCTACCGGTCACAAGAGAAATGCAAAACCATTTCTCTTCCGGGATTGCGCTGGAAGTATGCTTCCAGTGTGATCTGAGGTGACCTCTGATGAGGTCAGCGCGCGTTTTGCGCGCTGACATCATCAGACGTCAATTGGGGGATGCTAGGGTTCATTGGGCGGGTGCAGGATGAGCTGGTCTCATCCCAGGCACACAGGAATCGTGTGCCTGGACGAGACCAGCTCGCCCCAGGCACCCTGGGGGTTAAGACTCTGCGCACTTTACCACTGCTAATCAGTGCTAAAGTACATATGCTCTCTCCCTAAACTATGGTGAAATTGGCTCATACCCAATTGACATATTTAATCTACTTGTAAGTCCCTAGCAAATTGCACTACATGTGCCCAGGGCCTGTAAATTAAATACTACTAGTGGGCATGAGGCACTGGTTGTGCCACCCACATAAGTAGCCCTTAACCATGTCTCAGGCCTGACACTGCAAGGCCTGTGTGTGCAGTTTCACTGCCACTTCGACTTTCCATTTAAAAGTAATTGCCAAGCCCTAAGCGTTTTCAACATATAAATCACCCCTAAGGTAGGCCCTAGGTAGCCCATAGGACAGGGTGCTAAGTAGGTGAAAGGCGGGACATGGGCATGAAGATGTGTGTTCAATATGTCTTGGTAGTATAAAACTCCTACATTTGTTTTACACTGCTGCGAGGCCTGCTCCTTTCACAGGATAGCATTAGGGTTTCCACCATGTACTGTGGGTGGGGAGCCTGACACTTACATGTCATAGGACAGTGGCCTGCCCTCACACAATGGACTGCTGAACCCCCTACTGAGACCCTGGCAGACAGGATGGAACTGAAAGGGGGCCTTGTGCACTGCTAAGCCAGTCTTTGAAGTCTCCCCCACTTCAAAGGCACATTTCGGTACTTAAACCAAGTCTCTGACCCTACCAACTCAGACACTTCTTGACAAGATACCTACTGGGAAAGGAACTCTAAAGCAGAACCTGAAACCTGCTAAGAGAAGCTGCCTGCTGCCCAAGGGACTCACCTGACTGCTTTGCTGTTAAGGAGTTCTGCCTTGATGCCCTCTGGTTCTGCTGAGAAGTGCTCTCCAGGGGCTTGAATTGAGCTTGCCTCCAGTTTCCTGAAATCTCAGAGCCATAATATCTTCATCTCTGTAAAGAACTCCTTGTGATGGGAAAATCGATGCACAGCTTGCTAAAATTGATGCACAGCCTGCCCTGCAGTGAGAGAATCACTGCAGTGCCAAATCGTAACGATGCAGCCCCGCTCCCCAACTGGAGATCTATGCAGCACCAGCATTGTGACTGGAACTTCAACTGCAATGCAACCGAAATGTCCCTGCATCGCCCACCAGATGGACTCAGCTCCTGTGACTTTGTCCTACACTCCCAGGATTTATCCACATCGTTGCCCGAGCGTCAAAATACCTCGCAACCCGAAGAGGATTTAAGTCTGCACGCTGGAAATCAACACAAAGCACTTGCTGCGAGGAAAAGCATTGATGCATCGTCTGTGTGTGCTGTAGAAAATCGATGCACACCTCCCCGTTTTCCACGCATCTCCTCCTCTGCGGTCCCGTGTGGATAATTTAGACTCAAACCAGGTACTTTGTGCTTGCAAGAGACACTTATTGCTTTTTAAGAACTAAAGACTATATTTATCACTCCAAAAAGTGATATTTCAACTTGTATTTATCAAATCTTGATAGTTTTGACCTTAACCTACTCAGATAAATATTCTATATTTTTTTAAACCTATGTGGTGTATTTTTGTGGTGTCTACACTGTGTTATTGCATGATTTATTTCACAAATACTTTACACATTGCCTTCTAAGTTAGGCCTGACTGCTCAGTGCCAAGCTTCCAGAGGGTGGGCACAGGATAATTTGGATTGTGTGTGACTTACCCTGACTAGAGAGAGGGTTCTTGCTCGGGTAGGGGGAACCCTGACTGCCAACCAAAGACCCCATTTCTTACGGGGTAATTAACTCCATCTGCTCACCCGGGGGGCAGAAAGACTGTGTCCCATTTTATTTGGGGTGGGGGAATGGCAATGCCCATGGTGGGAAGCTCCACCCTCTTTTACAAAAATATATATATATTGCCTGGCATCTAGTGAGCTTTCTTCCCCCTGGCGGGGGCAGATCGGGGGTAATTACCTGGAGGGGGCAGAAAGACTTTGGTCCCCATTTATGTGAGATGGGGGCCTAGCCATGCCTAAGGTGGGCAGCCCCCACCCCTCTTTTATATAAAAGAAATCCCTGGTGCTTAGTGGGCTTTTTGCCCCCCCTTGGGGGCCCCACACCGCTGAAAAATAGGCACAGTCTTTTCTGCCCCCCGGGGGGCTGATTGGGGAGTAATAACTGTGCTTATTTTCCAGGGGGTGTGGGGGCATTGCCATGCCTCTTCTAGGCAGCCCCAGCCCCTAGACTTTTCTAAAATAATAATCCCTGGGGCCTAGTGGGCTTTCTGCTTCCCCGTGGCAGAAAGTCTGTGCCTCCTTTTGAAGGTAGGGTAGGGGAATTGTCTTGCCTATTCTGGGGAGCCCCCACCCTTTTCTAAATATGAAAAGGTCCTTGGTGCCTAGTGGGCTTCTGCCCTCCAGGGGTAAACATTAGAGGCTATGGCCCCCATCTGCCACATGAGGGAGTGGGGGGCCAGAAAGACTGTATTATTTTTCAAAATTAAGGGGGAGCAAAAGCCCTTGTCTGAGGGGCCGCTCCCTCCTTCCTGTTGGCCTAGTGGAGTAGATCCCTGCATGAGGATCATCCTCCTGCGGCAATCCCCAAGAAGGGATCTACTAGGGAAAGGTATCATTGGAAAGGGGGGATTCTCCAATTTACAACGGTACCTCTTCAGTTGAAATTGGTGCTGAGGGTGCTGAGATATGCCCCTGAGCACCGAAAAAAATCAACAATATCCCCACGTTATAATGTCAATCGGGCTCATTTTACTTTCATTTCCCCTGCGCTGATTGTCATTACAGGGTGGGGATATTTTTGGCCTTGGTTGTTGAGGAAGCTCTTCCACAGCAACCAAGGTTAAAATATCCAAAGGAAATCCCTCTGGTACCCACAATAGAGGGATTTGAAGTGCCATGTATGTGGATGGCCAGGAGCCGTGAAATGCAATGAGCACTGCAGCTTCGGATGGTTCCCGACCGCCTGAAACACAGAAAGGGTTAAATATTCAGGTTACATGTTGTGTGTCATCTTGACAGTCTATTTTTTTCTCTCTTAAGACACAGGCTGGTTAAAGTAAAGTCAAAATCTTCACCTTGATTGTATGACCCACTGCAAAGGCTCAACTTGTGAATTGATCAGTTAATATGTGTGCTGTAAACAGCACAATATTTGGAAAACACAAATGCACAGATCCCATATGCATCTGCTCAGGGATTAAAACCATATTGAGGCACATCCCCAGAGTGATGGCAATGTATTTGCATGCCGCTCTGATAAGAAGGAATGCAAAATGTTGCACAACCTTTAGCGGGTAGAAGAAACATGAGAGACTGGTAGACTACTATTCCATGTCTCCTGATACTCCTGGGTTTCTCTTACCCAACAGAGTTAGATTTACAATAAATGTAGGCACAGATTTATTAAGATTTTACCATGTAAGGGGATGCAGGGTGGCACAAAACCTTGAATGAGATTTAATGCCTTCTGGGGTAAATCTGGTGCAACACAAGGCTTGAGGTGCTTTGGGTTACTCTGCATGATGGGGCAGTACATGGATGGAGCGTGGGTGTTCCCATGCATTTACCCATGTATGTTGAAGCATTCCCCAATTTGCCAAGACTGGTAACCCTAGGAATACATCAGAATTGAACATATCTCTGCAAGCAGTGCAACAAGGAGAAATACATGTATTTCCCTTCATTGTTTCTTCTCTCTAAGTGTGTTGAATTCTTCAGCACATTTAGAGAGAAGAAATTGCTCTAAGGATAGTTTTTTATTTTGCAGGAAGTGTGACAGCTCAGGCGGAGGACAAATATTTGCCATGTACCGCCCTTTCCCGCAGTGCAGCACAGCGCAGAAAGCTGTCTTGCTCTGTTGCGTTGTGTTAGAAATGGGGTCTTTGGTTGGCAGTCAGGTTACTCCCTGTCCAAGCAAGGACCCTCACTCTAGTCAGGGTAAGTCACACACAATCCAAATTAACTGTGCCCACCCTCTGGTAGCTTGGCACCGAGCAGTCAGGCTTAACTTAGAAGGCAATGTGTGAAGTATTTGTGCAATAAATCATACAATAACACAATATAGCACCACAAAAACACACCACACAGTGTTTAGAAAAAATATATAATATTTATCTGGATATTTGCAGGTCAAAACGATAAAAGATGCAATAAGAAATTGTAATGATATCACTGGAAGTGATATAAAGGGCCTGATTCCAAGCTTGGCGGGCGGCGGTCGCCGCCCGCCAAGCGGGAACCGCCAGAAGACCGTACCGCGGTCAAGAGACCGCGGCGGTCCTTCTGACTTTCCCGCTGGGCTGGCGGGTGACCGCCAAAAGGCCGCCCGCCCGCCCAGCGGGAAAGCACCAGCAACGATGAAGCCGGCTACGAATGGAGCCGGCGGAGTTGCTGGTGTGCGACGGGTGCAGTTGCACCCGTCGCGATTTTCAGTGTCTGCTAGGCCGACACTGAAAATCAATGTGGGGCCCTGTTAGGGGGCCCCTGCAGTGCCCATGCCATTGGCATGGGCACTGCAGGGGCCCCCAGGGGCCCCCACGACACCCGTTACCGCCATCCTGTTCCTGGTGGTGAAAACCGCCAGGAACAGGATGGCGGTAAGGGGGTCGGAATCCCCATGGCGGCGCTGCAAGCAGCGTCGCCGTGGAGGATTCCCTGGGGCAGCGGGAAACCGGCGGGATACCGCCGGTTTCCCGTTTCTGACCGCAGCTTTACCGCCGCAGTCAGAAAGCCCCCGGAAGCACCGCCAGTCTGTTGGCGGTGCTTCCGCAGTTGTTGGCCCTGGCGGTCCATGACCGCCAGGGTCAGAATGACCCCCAAAGTGTCTTAAGTCTTTAAAAGCAAATAAAGGGCCTGATTCCAAGCTTGGCGGGCGGCGGTCGCCGCCCGCCAAGCGGGAACCGCCAGAAGACCGTACCGCGGTCAAAAGACCGCAGCGGTCATTCTGACTTTCCCACTGGGCTGGCGGGCGACCGCCAAAAGGCCGCCCGCCCGCCCAGCGGGAAAGCACCAGCAACGATGAAGCCGGCTCCGAATGGAGCCGGCGGAGTTGCTGGTGGGCGACGGGTGCAGTTGCACCCGTCGCGATTTTCAGTGTCTGCTAGGCAGACACTGAAAATCAATGTGGGGCACTGTTAGGGGGCCCCTGCAGTGCCCATGCCATTGGCATGGGCACTGCAGGGGCCCCCAGGGGCCCCACGACACCCGTTACCGCCATCCTGTTCCTGGCGGTGAAAACCGCCAGGAACAGGATGGCGGTAAGGGGGTCGGAATCCCCATGGCGGCGCTGCAAGCAGCGCCGCCGTGGAGGATTCCCTGGGGCAGCGGGAAACCGGCGGGACACCGCCGGTTTCCCGTTTCTGACCGCAGCTTTACCGCCGCGGTCAGAATGCCCCCGGAAGCACCGCCAGCCTGTTGGCGGTGCTTCCGCAGTCGTTGGCCCTGGCGGTCCATGACCGCCAGGGTCAGAATGACCCCCAAAGTCTCTTTCAAGCACAAAGTACCTGGTTGGAGTGAAAAATCTTCGCAAAGGGCCGCAGAGGAGGAGATGCGTGGAAAAATGGTGTGTGCGTCGGTTTTGCCCCTTCACACACGGACTTGCGTCGTTATTTTCCATGCGGGGAAGATGTTGCGTCAATTTCCGGCACGCAGGCGGGTCTCCTCTTCGGGTTGCAGGGTTTTCAGACGCCCCAGGGTCTGTGCGTGGAATCCTGAGCTTCTTGACCAGCTGCGTGTCATTCCGGTGGGCGATGCAGGGAATTTTCTCCCTCACGGTAGGCGCTGCGTCGATTTCCCCTCTGTAAGTCGCGCAGCATTGCGTCGGGCCGTGCGTCGAAGTTCCGGTCGCACCGCAGGCACCGCATCAAACTTTTCCTCGCGAAGTCGAGCGCGTCTTTCCGGGTTCGGTGTGCAGTGAATTTTTCACCGCGGAACAAGCTGTGCGTCGAATTTGTTGCCGCACAAGGAGTACAGTTGCAAGAGAGAAGTCTTTTTGGTCCTGGGACTTCGGGGAACAGGAGGCAAGCTCTATCCAAGCCCTTGGAGAGCACTTCTGCAGCAAAGAAAGAGAGCAGCAAGACAGCAGGGCAACAGCAAGGCAGCAGTCCTCTGTAGAAAGCAGTCAGGTGAGTCCTTTAGGCAGCCAGGCAGTTCTTCTTGTCAGGGTGCAGGTTCTGGTTCAGGTTTCTTCTCCAGGAAGTGTTTGAGGTGGTAGGGCAGAGGCCCTGTTTTATACCCAAATATGCCTTTGAAGTGGGGGAGACTTCAAAGAGTGGCTTAGAAGTGCACCAGGTCCCCTTTCAGTTCAATCCCGTCTGCCAGGGTCCCAGTAGGGGGTGTGTCAGTCCTTTGTGTGAGAGCAGGCCCTCCACCCTTCCAGCCCAGGAAGACCCATTCAAAATGCAGATGTATGCAAGTGAGGCTGAGTACCCTGTGTTTGGGGTGTGTCTGAGTGAATGCACAAGGAGCTGTCAACTAAACCCAGCCAGACATGGATTGTAAGGCACAGAAAGATTTAAGTGCAGAGAAATGCTCACTTTCTAAAAGTGGCATTTCTGAAATAGTAATATTAAATCCAACTTCACCAGTCAGCAGGATTTTGTATTACCATTCTGGCCATACTAAATATGACCTTCCTACTCCTTTCAGATCAGCAGCTACCACTTCAATCATGTATGTGGGCAGCCCCAATGTTAACCTATGAAGGGAGCAGGCCTCACAGAAATGTAAAAATGAATTTAGGAGTTTTACCCTACCAGGATATGTAAACTACCCAGGTACACTTCCTGCCTTTTACCCACACAGCACCCTGCCCTAGGGGTTACCTAGGGCACACCTTAGGGGTGACTTATATGTAGAAAAAGGGGAGTCTTAGGCTTGGCAAGTACTTTTAAATGCCAAGTCGAAGTGGCAGTGAAAACTGCACACACAGGCCTTGCAATGGCAGGCCTGAGACAAGGTTAAGGGGCTACTTAAGTGGGTGGCACAACCAGTGCTGCAGGCCCAGTAGTAGCATTTAATCTACAGGCCCTGGGCACATTCAGTGCACATTACTAGGGACTTATAAGTAAATTAAATAGTCCAATGGGGTATGATCCAATGTTACCATGTTTAAAGGGAGAGAGCATATGCACTTTAGCACTGGTTAGCAGTGGTAAAGTGCGCAGAGTCTAAAAAACAGCAAAAACAGTGTCCAAAAAGTGGAGGAAGGCAGGCAAAAAGTTAGAGGTGACCACCCTAATGCTGTCTGGTCTAACACGTTGTATGAATAAATGTTGAATCTGGTCCCTAGTCTTGTTGTTAGGAGAATAAGAATGAGATGACACCAAATGTGCATGTTCTATTTTAACTAAATATGCTATTAAAGGAGGAATTTGTGACACTGAAAAAATGACATCTAGAACATCAGTACATGTTGGGCCAGATGTACTAAGCCATTTACTAGTTGCAAACCCTGTGAGTATAAATCACAGGGTTTGTTTGCTAACGCTAAACAAAATTTTACTATCTACTAGACCCAATAAGCAATTTGTTAAATGGCTACCAAATCGCAAAATGGGTTTAGAAATGCAGCGTAATTTGGAAGAGGTGTGTGACAAACATCCTTTCCAAATTGTATCGATGCCATTCAACCTCAGTTTCAGTTGCAAACCACTGAAAAGTTATTGACTACTCAAAGGACGTAGTAACCCATTTGCTAAGTGGAATGTTAACAAAAGAGTTTGTTGAGGAGTAGGCAGTCATCTAGAAGAGTACTGTCAACTCTCAAATTAACTTTTGAATCAATGTAAATTTTTTCCAAAAATGCAGACTTTTTTTGATGAAGGTAACTTTTCTTGATAAATCCTCAATGACAAATATGGAGCGAAAATATGTTTTATCGCCATACCATTGTCTTCTATCTCTGCTTGTTCCTTCACCTTTCACAAATCCTCCTTGTCAACATTGCAAAGTGAGCTTCATACCAACATGCCATTTAGAAACAGAAACAATGGTTTGCAAGTATGGAGTCGGGGAGTTTCTATAGGAAAAGGGAGGAGATTGGAACATAGAAATTCATTATAATTTACAACACATCTCCTATTAACAAAAATTTCACAAAGGAAAATTCATAGGACATTTCGTACACTGCATAGCTTGTTTGCCTACTTCCCAGTTGGCCTTGTCTGATTCTGTTCGGGTTTTTGGTTTTATGAGAGATATTTGAGTTATCCCTTGTTTGGTCGGCCTTTGGCATCACAGTCTCTGGACACTGGGCTATTACGTCCATATTGTAAGTGTGTCCATCCTCCAAAATGACAGAATTACATTTAGAGAAAGACATGAATTTAGTCTGAATGGAGGAAAGTCTTTTCACAGCAACCCATTGTCCTACTTGCCGATCACTCTACACTGCCCCCCCACTTATTTTCATGCCATTTTTTTATATTTGCTTTAATGTTCACCTACCTTATTTTTTTACTTTAACTATGTCACCCCATACAGGATCTCTCCATAAAGCAAATTAGGTGTTACTTTTGAGCCAGGATTCCTTCCCTTTAAATAAATAAAAGGTAGTATGCAAGATACAGCATTAGGGGTTTTGATATAAAACTTAAAACATAGTTAACCACTGATGCTAGCAAAAAGGGGCTAAATGCACCCTTATTCCAAATAATCATTGGAAATGAAAACAAATCATAGCCTTTGCATCAATAACACGGATGGATGCTGAACTAAACCATTCTACCATTAAAATAGAAACATTGGCAGGCTATTGAGTCATGAAACATTCTCAGTTTTACCTATGGGGTGTACCTTTCTTTCTTAGAATGGATTGCAAGACGCTAGTTCCCATGTCCACCAAATACATTGAGAAGGTTACACCAAGCATATCCAAATGGATTAAAAGGATATAACCTTAACTTTAACAAAGAATGCATAACTGGAACAAAGAGCCAGGTAGCTGATTGCTTGTCCTGTATGCCTGTGGAAGGTGGGGGCTTCAGGGAGTCAGCCCTCTGGAAGAAACTGTTCTTTCCATAGACGTCGCAAACCGCTAAATTATATTTATGAAGCATGAATATGGAGTAAGGCAAGGCAGTGCAAATCCCTCTTTGCTAGGGAGGCATTCCATGGATGTTCCCAAGCAACACCCATGGATTTTGATGCATCCTTATAATAAAAGTTCTTGTAAGCACCAAAACATTATGCCTCCCCTTACTGCACAAAACAATCCAGAGTGGAAAACAGGCACCCTTGCTACATGGTGCAAGGGTGTCTGCATTGGTGCTAGGCTGCCAAAACGGCGCCACTACAGGGGGAAAGGACAGCATTGTGCTGCATTGCTTAAATATGCCACATTCCTGCCCTTTTCTTTGACGCAGGGCAGCGCAGCAAGGCCCTGCAACAAAATCTCCTACATTTGGGCGCTTGGGCTGGTTTCTGTGCCATACCCTCCACTTATCCCACAATATATACAACTAATTTGCATACATTGCGGTGTAGAATAGCTGAAAATCAACCTTGTAGCCATATTATTATCTGAAAAGCTGCAAGCCTTTCCTTTAAGCAAAAAAAATCGCTGGTGAAGAAATACGTTTTTTAAGTATTTTCCTTAAACCTCAGCCCCGGCAATTTAGTATATATAAACTCATTTCATGAAACATAACATTGATCATTATTTACGAAAAGTTCATTTCCATGTGTAGTCGTTCAAAGTGTTGTTTTTAACAAAATAGAACATGAATATACACGTGATTCCTGTAGTATTTATGTCAGACACATTCTGTGCTTGGTTGGAATATTTTAGTACCCATAAATATTAGGGCTGAGCTCCAGTAACCAAAATCAAATAATCTTAGTAAATGAGCCCTGCAGGCGGAGCATCATATGTCAGTTCCTATTCATCCCTCATAATGTTGATTTGTACAGTCAATAATTTTTTGAAAAAATGAAAGGTGCCCCTTAAAGTACAATGCATTTCTGAAGAGACGACCCTCGCGCAGTATTCATAGGGTGACATTTGCAGCCAATGTTTACTATTTCACAGCGCATGAACCAAGTGCCTTTGGGGATTATTGCATCTGGATTCGCTTTGAAGTATAAGAGCTTCTGTGACCCACACATATGGCCTGCCCTCCTGGCAAACCTATAAATAGTTACACAGCCTGTTTTGTGTCACGCAGCATTATTATTCCCGTTGATGTTTTCTTCTGAACCAGTTATTATGACGATTTTTGTAAACTCTGCGAGAAACCTCCGCTGCAAGAAATGTGCGCAGCCAGAGCACAGCTTCCCAGGGAGATCTCGACAGTCAGCGTGCAAACAGCGTCACCGGTTAACACTTTTACAGCTACCCATCACGTCTATGACATCCTTGCAGCAACGCGCGATGAGCTGCACGGATAAATGCCGTGGCATTGTAGCCCGCATACGGAGTATGGTTGGGAATGCTGGAAAATATAAAACACGTCTGTGTCAATTTAATGATTGTGTAGATTAGTTTGCATCGGAGAGTGCATGTGTTGTGTTCTTTTTTCCTCTTGTTCGTCAGGTAATACACGTACAAACTCCGTAATAACTGGCTTGTGCGAATCCCCATATACAAATAATATTTTATTGATTTTAATATGTTTACCATGTCGATATTCGTCACATCATTGTTCCTAAAAAATATTTTTTTCGTGCTTGGTGATAAAAGAAAGTAGACTGATTTTAAAGGTTTTGGGACGTGTTCATTTTATTTGTTATGAGCAACAGCCTTTCTGCTATTAATAGTTCACTATTGCGTAATGTGATGTTTCATAATTATCTTTCTTTTGATTGTCGTTTAAATCACTTCTCATTTCAAATACTTTATGCCCTTTTAATATCAGGATATGTTTTTGTTCTTTATTTCACTTCAAAGATGTCTTTTGTCTTAAGGGATTATGCCTTTTTTGTAGTAGATTGGGTGAGGCCTTGTTTGCTTTCACTAAGCAGAAGCTTAGATGGTTTTCGTTTGAGGCTACTGCGATGTCACAGTGATGTCACAGTAGTGAAAATCAATTTAGAATGTTTACTGCTTTGATGGCTGAGGAGCGAAACACAGTAATTTGAAAAGTGTATTGTAGACAATGACCACATGCAGGACACTAAACAATATGTAGTCTTAGGTATCAAAAACTGAAAAATATGCCAGCTGTCCCACACGCTTGAGTTCCTAGAGGTTCTAAGAGTTTAACATTAGATGACTGTAGTGATTGTTTGTAGTAGAATTGTGGCGTGGCTCGTGGATCGAATGTTATTGATCAACATTCGATCCACCTTAGCCAAGAATGTGGTGAAAGGGAATGTTCAGAGGGTGGCGGTTGGAGAAAGGACAGTGGCGTGCGGGGCGGACATCGCTTCTGTAGGAACCGATGCTCACAATGATTTCTCCTGTAATTATTCAATAAAGAATAGAATACTTACTTCATGGTGTCCATCTTAACAATGGCGTCGAGGCGGACAGAAGCGATGTTGCGTAGGTGCCGCGCATGTTTCCAGTTGCTGTTTTGACGTGCATTGGCTCGGCCGGAATTGTTCTTCGTGTGCATTTTTTTCATTTTTCTTTGGTTCTGCTGGTGGAGTATGGAATTCTGGGTGATGGTAAGCCTGATTTCCTTTTGAAAATACTGCGGTTTACAGTGGCCATCTTGAAGGATTGGGGACTTGAACAAGCATGGAACTCTGGGTAGCAATGTGCCCAAATTCCTGTTGAAAGAACGTGCGAGGTCTATTTTGGAGGATCCTTTGTGTGGAAAGCACTGCATTTGTTACAATTGTAATTGAACTACGGTGATAGGCACACCTTTGTGCTTATCATTCAGATAATTGCAGGAACCACAGCTGATAGGCACACCTTTCTGCAATAATTGTAATTGAACTACCGTGATAGGCACAGCTTTGTGCTTATCATTCAGATAATTGCAGGAACCACCGGTGATAGGCACACCTTTCTGCTACAATTGTAAGTGAACTACGGTGATGAGCACACCTTTGTGCTTATCATTCAGATAATTGCAGGAATCACCGGTGATAGGCACACCTTTCTGCTGGTCCATTTTTTGTCCATTTACTGAAGTATACGTGATAGGCACACTCTCATACTTGTTCAAGATATATTATATTGAGCATATATTTTTAGGACACTGTCCAGATTTGTGGAATTGTTGTTTCTAGTGTTAAAATTGTAGTAGTATTTTTTTTTTACATGTTCATACATACTGACCTCTGTTAATTGTGTAAAATGTCTAGTATCCAAACCAACCATTTTTTTTTTTATGAACCTGGAGACCCTCCTATTCAGTGGGAATTGTGGTTGGACTTATTTGAAGCTTATGTTGATGTATTAGAAGAAAGTGAATGTTCACCTGAAAGACATTTGTCTTTGATCAAACATCGATTGGGAGTTGTTGGTTTGAGGGAATTTAAAAATTTGCCACCAGTGGAAAATGTGAATGCAGAAGATGTGTACAAGTGTGCGTTGAAACAGTTACAGGAGAGGTACGGTAGGAAGATCAATGTGGTCATGGAGAGATATAAGTTTTATTCCAGGGAACAGAAAGTAGATGAGTCTATTGACCAGTATATGGCAGTATTAAGAGGCCTTGCAGTTACTTGTGCTTTTGATCATATGACTTATGACCAAGTTTTAAGAGATTAATTGTTGATGAAAACTAAATCTAAAAAAATAAAAGAGAAACTATGGTCTTCCGGAGAAATATCTTTGAAAACGGCTATTGAAGTGGCAAGGGGTCTTGAGATAACAGAGAGTTGCATGCAAATTATGAGAAATGAAGTCAAAGTTAATGGCACTGTGTGTATTGTGACTGGTGATAAGGTTGATAAGGATAAGAAAAGAAAATGTTACACAGGTTGTTGGTGGATCTAATAAAAATAGTACGAATAACAATGTCAAGCTCAGTTTCAGATGTGGAGCTAGCACACATTTTGCGAATTTTATTGGATGTCCTTCTGTTTGCAGCATTTGCAAAAAGAAGGGACATTTTGCACGCGTCTGGAAGAGTTCAGGGAGAACTGTGAGTTGTGCTGTGGAGAGCGTGGCTGATGGGATTGAGGAAGGTTTGCAGAACATGGTGTTAGGTATTCAGAGTAGTAATGTTAGGGAAAAAAGTCATCAATTTCGAAGGTTTTGCTTAAGTATTGATGGTGTTCAGGTGGAAGTCATGGTAGACTTGTGAGCGTGGTACACTATAATGGGGAAATCATTATTTAATCAGTTATGGCCTGGCAGGGAATTACATAATACTAGGATAAGCCCATGTAGCTATTCTGGGCATAAAATTGCGATTGTGGGAAAAATGCAAAAAGTATTTGAATTTGCAAACAAGAGGTGTTCAGGAGAGATTCTTATAGCTGAGAGTAGAACAACGATTTTAGGTTGGCTGCATGTATGTGAGATAGGATAAAAAGTTGATCCTAATGCTAATCCACCAGTGTACACAGTGGTTGAGGAAGGGTTTCAGAATGATTTGTACTATGACTTAAAAAATATGTTTCCAACAGTCTTTAACAATCAATTGGGAAGCATTAAAGATTTCTAACACACTATTGTATTAAAGAAGAATGCTGTTCCAGTGAGGCAAAGGTTAAGGAATGCTCCCTTTAATTATAGAGGGAAATTAAAAGAAATGTTACAGGATTTGTGTACAAAGGATATTATTGAACTCATAGAGTGTTCTGATTGGGTGTCTCCTATTGTAATTGCAGTGAAGTCTAATGGGGACCTTAGGCTGTGTGTGGACTTGAGGGCACTCAATGATGCAATTTGGGTAGATGCTTTCCCATTGCCTAATTTGCAGGAATTGATGTCCTCAATTGGAGATGCTACAGTTGGCAAGTGCTTACCATCAAATACATTAGAATCCTGAGTCCAAGCATTGCACAGCATTTATTACACCTGAAGGAATGTTTCAGTATAAAAGGATGCCATTTGGGGTAGCTAGTGCATCTGCAGTTTTCCAAAGGGAGTTATCCAAAATACTTTCAGATGTACAGGGTGCAAAGGTGTTCCAAGACGATATATTAGTATATGGGAAGGAGGAAAATTGAGCATGACAATAACTTAAAGGCAGTTTTGCAGACACTAAAGAATTTTGGATTAACTGTTAAAGAACAAAAATGTAAATTTGGTGAGAGTCACGTGGAATATTTAAGCCACATTATTTCTAAGGAGGGTATTCGACCTAAGATTAGCCACGTGAAAGCTATTCGTGAAGCTCTGGAACCCACGAGTAAGGAAAAACTTCTCTCATTTATGGGACTGGCTGAGTTTTATTCTTGCTTTGTGGCGAATTTTGCATCCAAGGTGGATAATCTTCGTGCCCTGCTCAGGAAAAATACGAAGTTTTGCTGGAAACAAATACATGCCGAGGAGTTTGCAGCTAAAAAAGAAGACATCGTGAGTGCATCTTGTTTAAAATCATTTGATGAGACTGCTGATTCTACCATATCAGTGGATGCTTGTGGATATGGAATCAGTGCAGTATTGTCTCAACAAAGGAAAGGGAACTCATGGTAAGTTGCATATGTATCCCATACTTTATCACCTGCAGAAAGGAACTATTCAGTGACTGAGAAAGAGTTATTGGCATCCACATGGGCAGGGCAACGATTTAGAATGTATATATGGGGATGCAAATTTAAGATATTTACAGATCACAACCCCCTGGTCAACATATTGAGTTCAGGGGGTAGAAGAAACCTTACTCCTAGGTTGGCGAGATTGGCCGCAAAATTACAATTGTATCATTTTGAAATTGTACATTTGCCAGGGAAGAGCAATTGTGTGGCAGACGGGTTATCTAGGTTACCTCTGTCACCAGGAACTGTTGAGGAGATTGATGATGGAGAATGTGAAGTTGCATACACTTATGAGGATATGATGTTTCTGAAAAAAAGAGATGGACAGTGAGATATCTGAGTGTGTGTGGATGAAGTAAATGCAAAAAGATGAAGTTTTGTTGAAAGTGAAAGATTTTATTTTGAAGGGGTGGCCAACAGAATGTAGTTTGCAAGGTGAATGCAGTACATATTGGAAGTTTAAAAAAGAGTTGTCTGTGTCGAATTACTTTATATTGAGAGGTGATAAAATTGTACCACCCTATGGTATGCGTAATGTTATAATCAAGGTGGGGCATGAGGGTCATGGTGGAATGGCGAGTTATAGGAGGAAGATTAAGGAAATCTTTTGGTGGCCGTGTCTAGATGGCATGGTGGACCGTTGGGTGAGAGACTGTGATAAATGTATGCTGAGTGATAAATCTGTGAAGCCATTAGTGTTGCCATTACAAATGGTAGAACTGCCTGATGGTCCATGGCGTAAAATTGCAATAGATTGTATGGGCCCGCTTGTCACCTTATCTTCTAAGGAAAGATATGCTGTTGTTTTGCTTGATTATTTTTCTAAATGGCCAGAAGTTCGCATGGTGAGCAATATAAGTACTGACACAGTTTTTGAATTCTTAAAAGATGTATTTGCAAGGGAAGGTATTCCTGAAACCCTGGTTTCAGACAATGGAGTGCAACTCACTTCTGAGAAAATGCAATCATTCTTGAAGAGCTGTGGTGTAACACATGTAAGGGTATCATTGTATCATCCCAAAGGGAATGGTCAGGTTGAAAGATTTAACAAGGTGATTCAGGAAGCAATACAATTGGCTTTAACACCCAAGTTATCCTGGAAGGAGGTCCTTTCAAAATATGTTGTTATCTTACAGGATTACAACACATTCAGTTACTGGGAAAACACCTTTTGAATTATTAAGAGGTCGGAAACCATCTTCCAAATTGATTCCTTAGTGGCTAAAGAATAAGAAACAAAGGGATCTGGATAGTAATGATTTTGGTATTGTGAAGGATAAGGTGCAAGAATACCAAGGTAACGTTTTGCGGAGAGTTAACAATGGGAAAACTATGCCAAAATTGGTGGCTGGACAGTATGTTTGTGTAAGAAATCATGGATTGATACATAAAGGGGATGCTCAGTGGTCACGTCCTATGAAAGTTGTGAAGGTTTTGGATGGAGCTGTTCAACTTGAAGATGGGAGGATACGTAATTTGCGGCATCTGAGTTTATACAAAGCAAGTTGTATTCCAGATGGGAGAAAGTGTGAGAATCTGGATGAAGCTAATGGATACATGTGGTGAGACGATTCCATGTTACAGTCGTATGGATTGTGTTCAAGTGGTACGGATGAAAATGTGTCTGGATGTTGTGAGAATGATACACTACCTATTCGGAAAAGTCAAAGAGAACGAAAGTTACCTAGACATTTCGATGAGTTTGTGATGGGAGGTAAATAAGTTGTTATTATGGTAATTCTTTTGTTAGGAAGGTGTTTATGTATATTTGTTATTTATGAGAATATAATAGTAATAGGAAGTTTTTTTTTTTTATAAGGGGGAAGATGTGTGGCGTGGCTCGTGGATCGAATGTTATTGATGAACATTCGATTCACCTTAGCCAAGAATGTGGTGAAAGGGAATGTTTGGAGGGTGGCGGTTGGAGAAAGGACATCGGCGTGCGGGGCGGACATCGCTTCTGTAGGAACCAACGCTCACAACGATTTCTCCTGTAATTATTAAATAAAGAATAGAATACTTACTTCTCGACGTCCGTCTTAACAAGTATATATATATGGGAGCGGGTGGAATGGAATTATGTTCCACAGTGTAGGCATAGAATGTTGCGGGGGATTCGAGAGTTGGGGGTTGATGTGCTCGTTGTATCTTCTTGTACCTCTGCTATTGGAATACACCTGATGTAAAAGAAGAACTGAGTGTGTCTTCATCATCGTTAAATTTGGCGACGAACGGGATTGTTTTGGAAACGTTACTTTTCCGTGTATTATGCCGAGGGGTTTTACAATGCAATAGAAATGTATGACGCTTCGCTGCTGCGCGAGAGCACGACACCGCTATAAAGCGTCCTATGTTTTGGTGTTTTGCTTATTTCTGTGGCAGTAAGTGTGTGGAGACTCTTTTATCGGCAATCCAGATTTTTTTTTAACAAGGTAGCATAGTTGGGCTGGCTGACCGTTATTTAAGCGCAAGGGCTGATGTGAATACAACTGCCGGAGGAAGCGCTTGAACCTGGGAGGCAACTGGGACTCGTGACGCACAGTACGTTAGCAATACAAGCCCTATTACCTGTAGAAACACTACATTTGACGATGTACATCAGCCATTTTGGAAGGTTGGTGTGGATATTATTGGTCGCTATGATGAACATGTCAAACAAATGCGTGTTATACCTTTAGAAGCCTTCGTTATTGGTTTCTTTGGAAGTGTGTTCGACTCAGTACAGTAGAATGTGAGATTTCATTTATTTTAAGGATTTCACCAGCACTGTGCACCCTCATTGCAGAGGTATACCAAGTACAGTAAATGTCTTGGGACATTTTGAGTTCCGTTGTTGTTTCATATGTTTCGATGTATCATTTTGATAATATGTCATCTGGTGGAAATCGAGCAAATGCAGGAATGGTGAATCCCCTTCATTTAAGTTCTCCGAAATAATCTTTGGCATCTCCAGGAGAACCAGCAGTACAGTGGAATGAATGGAAAGAGTATTTTTGGAATTATATTGCTAATCTGGAAGATTGTAATGGTACATTTACTGTGGAGAGGAAGAAAAGGATTCTTATGCACTGTTTAGGTCCGGAAGGTTTGCGTATTCATAATCAATTACAAAAACTTGATAGAAGTGACAGTGATGTTTTTAAGGATGCTATTCAGGACTTAAATGATCACTTTTCACATGCTAAGTGTATTGCTGTTATGCGTCATGCATTCTTCCAGAGGAAACAAGAAAAGCATAAGGATATTGAAGGTTATGTTTCTGCTTTAAAACAATTGGCAAGTACATGTAGGTTTGGAAATTTGCATGACGAGCTAGTTCGTAATCAAATAGTGATGTACACTAAAAACAAAACTATACAGGAAAGCCTGTGGGTGGAAGGTGAGGCTAATCTTAAAGACATAGGCCCTCATTACAACCCTGGCGGTCCGAGACCACCAGGGCTGTTTTGGCTGAAGCACCGCCAACAGGCTGGCGGTGCTTCAGAGGGGATCACGACCGCAGCAGTCGCGCCACATTTGCCCCGGCGGTGATAATCCCCTCGGGCATCGCTGCTTGCAGCGCTGCCCAGGGGATTACAAGTCCCCGTACCACCAGCCTTTTCCTGGCGGTTTGAACCGCATGGGCAGTGCAGGGGCCCCCTGACAGGGCCCCGTGCAGCTTTTCTCTGTCTGCATAGCAGACAGTGAAAAGCGCGACGGGTGCAACTGCACCCATTGCACGGCTGCAACACCGCCGGCTCCATTTGGAGCCGGCTCCCATGTTGCGGCCCAGCGGGATGTCATAATGGGCACCGCGGGAGTGCGGCCGCATTGGTGGCCGCACGGCGGTTACAACTTGCCGGGCGGCAATGTTGTAATGACCCCCATTATTGCTATAGTAAAGAAAGCTGAACTATCGTAATGGTGTGCCAAAGCTACATTGGCACAGGAAAAGAAAGTTGTAGAAGTGGTTGTCAAGCTGTGTGATGGGAAACAGAAGAAAGGACCTGCTGGAAGACGTGAAGATGAAATAAGGAAGGATAAGAAGATAATAGACAATTCAGAATGAACAAGAAATTTGTGCTTTCATTGTGGAAGTGCATTGCATTCTGTGAGATTTCAAGGGTGTCCGGCTAAACCTGATAAATGTTTACAGTGTGGAATAGTAGGCCATTTTCCTAGAGTGTGCAGGAAAAAAAGTAAGAAAAGCAGTAGCAAAGTGGTGTGTGTGAAAGAGAGTGAAGCAGAATTATCGGAGGACTGTGAAGAGGGAGAAGGAAATACTAGGCAGTTAAGAAGAGAAAGAGTGGTGTTGAATATTGCAGGGGAAGGTTGCAACAAACCGATGTGTTGGGTGTCCTTTGGTGGAGTCACGTTACAAGTAGCAGCTGACTTAGGGTCCCCGTACAGTATTATTTCTGAAAATACATAACAGAAATATTTTGTTAATAATATTTGGAACCTCCAGCTATTACTCCAGAGAGTTAATCAGGAGACAGAATAGACATGGTAGGATTTAGACATTAAGGGGGTCATTATGACCCTGGCGGTGAGTGTTAATGTGGTAGTATGACCACCAACGGGCTGGCGGTACATATCGCCACATTATGAGATTGGCGGGTTGGCTGCAGCAAACTTGTCACTTGTCCACTCATAGCGCCATGTGGTATGAGCCACCGGGCCGGAGATGTGTATCTCCAGCCGGGCGGCCGGCATAGTACAGCTGGCGGCATTATGAGCCTGCCTACCACCATGGTTTTTGTGGCATTAGCAACTGTCAAGGGTAGGGTGTCCCGCGGTCTAGGACCCATTCCCAGCAGCGTTTCCACAACGTCCACCCACAACTCCCATATGGCGTCACCAGTTATAATCCCTTCCTGTGCAAAGTCGCATTCGCTGTACTCCTTGTGTGGCAGAGCACATTGGGCTGGGGGGACAGGTCGATGGTGGTTACGCTGTAACCCTATCATGCATCTCGTGGAGAATGAGACTTGAATCTTTAAAGAACTATCATTCCCAGTTCCACAGGGGCGGCGGCCATCTTTGGGTGTGGCCGCTCTATAAATAGCAGCCACACCCTTCTGGGCTTGCTCACTCTTCTGCGTCAGCTTTCGAGCTGGAGCGAGTTCTGCTCTGCGTTTTCTTTGCTGTTTCCGGCAGAGCTTTTATGAGTAGGTCATACTCGTTCAGGTAAGCTTTTCCTGGAGTGCTCGATGCTCGCCCTTTTTTGGATACATTGTATCCTCAGTCTTTCGGAATCCCCAGGCAGCACTTGAGATTCTGCTGTTCTGGTTTCCGGAATCAAGGGTGAGCGTTTTGTTTGTTCGCAAGCTTTTTCCATTAATACAGTTTCAGCTCATAACATGATTTATTGGTTTCTCAAAGGCAAAAGTGAAACATTGTATTTTTGTTTATTTAACCAAAGCGCACGAAAGACTTTTAACCTTTGCTTCAGAGTTATGTCAAGGGGCCGCTATTTCCCGGCGCCTTTCCTCGGCTACAGTTTTCTTTATTATTTAAGATGAAGATCATTCCGTCCTAGTTTAGATTGTTTTAGGAGATTAGATCTTTCGAAATATTTATAGTTTTTTAGGGCTCAGGCTGTATATGAAACTCTTTGTTAGGAAAGTAATATATATATATATATATATATATATATATATATATATATATAGATATATATATATATATATAACTTCATTGCAGTGAAATTGCATAGATTTGGATGGTGGTTGTTTTTGAACTCTTGAGCATTTCCTCAATTGCACAGTTTGATGACGATAATCATTGTTTGTGTTGTATGATAGCAGTTGAGTCACTGCATTTGTGTTTGCACTAACTTTTTGTCTTTCTGATCTCCGTCCTGCTGTTCCCTTCCTAATTCCCTTCCCCTCACCTGGCATCTCCTAAGCTCAGTGCGAATAAAGCATTCTGAGTTTGGTGCTGCCAGGAGGTGGGCAATCTTGTTCAGCGACCTGCAGATTCTGAGTAAAGGGTGATCACAACAGAATAGTGAGCCCACAAATTTAATTTCCTCCCTAGATACTTTAATGCAAGTGATTACACAAATGCAAAGGGATTTGGTAGAATCAAAGAATGCTACTGCCGAATTGGTTAATAAGGAGACTCAGTTGCAATTTAAGGTGGACGGAACGGGAGCCACACCTCAAACATGGCCAACTACCGCCACACCCACGAAAATTACTGTGAATGTACCTACGCAAATTCCATTACCTGCACCAGAAAGATTTTTGGGAGATGCCAGCAAGGTTCAAATATTTCTTATGCAAGTAGAATTATACTTCACACGCCGACCTGCTGCATTCCCAGACTCACAATCCAGAATCGCATTTCTCATTTCTTATTTGACTGGTGATGCAGCTACTTGGGCGGTTCCTTTGGTGCGGCAAGACAGCCCATTGTTATATAATTGGTGTTTGTTTGTAGATGAGTTTGAGAAGGTTTTTGATAGGCAAGAAGTTACCATGTCTGCAGATAAAGAACTGTTAGAATTACGACAGTGTAATAAGGGCCTAATCATATACCTATCTCATTTCAACCGGTTAGTGGAAGGAACTGCCTGGCCTCAGGAGAAGTGGTCAGCAATTTTTTACCAAGTTTTGAAAGAGGAATTAAATGATGTTCTAGCCCAAATCGATCCACAACCAAAAACCTGTACAGACTTGATAAACCTGACTCTCAGACTAGACCACAGAATTACAGAAAGAAAGGGGGACATGAAAAGGCCAGAACGAACCTCTTGGCGCATGGATAAATATAAACACCCATCATCATCCTCAGACAATCCTACAGAACCAATGGAAATCGGGACCATTCGACAACCCCTAACCAAAGAAGAAAAAGATACACGGCGACGCAAGGGTCAATGTCTATACTGTGGGAAAAAAGGCCACTTTGTAAGAGAATGCCAACTAAAACCCAAGAATAAGATGGATCCAAACACCAGTACAAGACAAAAAGTTGCAACTCTGGAAACTCTAGAGGAAAACTAAAAAGCCCAAGAAACAAAGAAAGGGACCACTTGGGTAGTTTTGCTATCCCTTCAGTCTGTTCTTGTACCAGTCATCATGTCAAAAATCTTCAAATCTCCGCAGAACTTATTGTCAAAGAAAGAAGAAATTCTGTACAAATCCTATTAGACTCAGGAGCAACAGGGAACTTTGTAGATCTGCAAACTGCTCAGAAATTACAACTACCATGTGTCAAGAAAAAGGTAACTGAAACTATCCAAGCGGTAGATGGTAGTGAATTATCGGGAGGCCCGGTTACCATGCACACCTCACTAATCCAAATGGTATGTAGATATGTCACAAATCAAGAACACTATGAAAAAATCCAATTTGATATGATTCAGGCTCCTCAATATGGGTTTATATTAGGTATGCCGTGGTTGGCATTGCACAATCCAAGTATAGACTAGCAAAAACAAACTTTACTTTTTTCTTCTTCACATTGCCAAAAACATTGTTCCCAAAAAAAAGGTGAAGATAAAAGAGGACCTCAACATTACCTAGCCACTGCTGCAGAGAAGGAAAACATTCTGCCAGAAATATATACTGAGTACATCGATGTCCTCAGTGAAAAGGTGGCAAGTAACTTACCCCCCCATAGATCATATGACTGTCAGATTGATCTGGCCCCTGGTGCCAATATACCAAATTGTAGGATTTATGCATTATCCGAAAAAGAGAATCAGCATCTGCGTGAATATATTGATCAATGTATGGCCAATAAGTTGATTAGGCCATCACGATCCCCAGCGGCTTCTCCATTATTCGTCGTACCCAAGGCTAATGGTGAGTTAAGACCTTGCATTGACTACAGAGCACTGAATAAAATCACCATCAAAAACAAATACCCATTACCCCTCATACCGGTATTACTAGACCAAGTGAAAAAAGCAGTCATATACACCAAACTTGATTTGCGAGGGGCTTACCATCTGGTTCGGATACGTGAGGGTGATGAACGGAAGACAGCCTTTAAGACTCGGAATAGCTTATTCGAATATCTTGTAATGCCGTTCGGCTTATGTAATGCCCCAGCAGCGTTCCGGTATTTCCTAAATGACGTTTTACGAGAATATCTAGATCTCTTCGTTACAGTCTATATCGACGACATTCTGATATACTCCAACTCTGAAAGCATCCACGAAAAACATGTAAAAACTGTTCTACAAACATTAAGAACCCATCAGCTATACTGTAAGTTAAGTAATTGCGAGTTCCATGTTAAAAAGGTAGAGTTTCTAGGAGTAATTTTGACACCCAACGGTATGCAAATGACAGAAAGGAAAATCCGAGCTGTGGCAGCATGGCCCACACCAAAATCTGTACGAGACATCCAATGTTTCCTAGGGTTTGTGAATTTTTACCGGCGTTTCATCGACCATTTTTCCCAGAAAGTAGCACCAATCACGAAACTGCTACGCAAAAAATCCACCTTCCATTGGTCCAAAGACACAGAAGAAGCATTTCAAGATTTAAAAAAGGCCTTTACCACCGCCCCCATCTTAGCTCATCCCATACTACAGAACCATTTATAGTAGAAACGGATGCTTCAGATGTCGCGATAGGTGCCATTCTCTCTCAACGTCATTCAACTACAGGACAATTACACCCTACTGCTTATATGTCAAGAAAATTAAATGAAGCAGAACAAAATTACACCATCGCAGAGAAAGAACTGCTAGCTATCCGTGATGCTTTCAAGGAATGGCGGCATTATCTGCTTGGAACAAAACACACAATAACTGTTTAATCCGACCATCGAAAACTACAGTTTATGAGTTCTGCCAGAGTGTTGTCTCCCAGACAATTAAGATGGATGCTATTCTTCGCAGAATTTGACTTCGGAGTGACATTTAGACCAGGAACAGACAATCGAAAAGCGGATGCTCTTTCCAAATAGGATTCGTCAATCACGTACGTGGAACAAAAACGTCCATCGATCATAACACCATCAAAAGTTTTATGTGTGGTAGCTGCAGAAAAATTATTCAATCTTATCCGCAACCACTTCCATATCACACAATGGCTAGACTGGCTTCAAGACGATGCCAAAAAATCCATTCTTCAAGGCTTACCCATATATGACTCTTGAGTGTTCCTACCTACAGTAGAGTTGTGGTAAACAGGTTTTCATTGGTTACATAATCATCCTTCAGCAGGACACCCAGGTCCGAACTAATGAAAAGATACTTCTGGTGGCCTACTTTCTCCAAAGACCTAAAACAGATGTTATACTCATGCGATGTATGTGCGAGGTGTAAAAGCGACCATAGTAAACCCAAAGGCTTGTTGATGCCACTTCCTGTTCCGAGTCACCCTTGGGAGCATATTTCCATGGACTTCATTACTGGGCTTCCCAAGGTAAAACTTTTCACAGTCATATTGGTAGTAATAGATAATCTTACTAAATACGCTGATTTTATTGCATGTAAAGGTCTTTCAACATCCAGCGAATTAGCAAAAATACTCCTCCACAACGTCGTACGTCTTCATGGACTTCCGAGAATCATTCTATCCGATAGAGGAACTCAGTTTTCCGCATATTTCTGGCAAAAATGGTGCGAAAACCTACGGATTGACTCTACGATGTCCACTAGCTACCATCCTCAGACTGATGGCCAGACAGAAAAGTTAAAAAAGACCATAAAACAGTACTTACGATGCTATGCTACCGAATCATCGACCGCTTGGCCAGATCACCTATGGCTTGCAGAATTAGCTTATAATAACTCCCATCATTCCTCCATCAATACTACACCCTTTTTTGGTCTGTATGGTCGCCATCCACACACTTTACCGGTCAAACTGCCTTTAACGTCTTTTACAAAATACAGTACGACAAAAGGCATCACCCTGGTCCTACCTATAAAGAAAAAGATAAAGGGGGTCCTTACAACCCTGGCGGACGGTGTTAAAGCTGTGGTAATACCGCAAACAGGCCGGCGGACAAAAAAAGGGAATTATGACTGTGGCGGAAACCGCCAACATAGACAGCCACTTTAACACTCCGACCGCCAAGGCGGTACAGACAAGCAGCGCGGCGGTCACCGCCAACAGACAGGCAGAAGACAATGTACCGCCCACAGTATCACAATCCGCCAATCCGCCACCTTTTCCGGGGCGGATTCACCGTGGATAAAAACACGGCGGAAACAGCCATTTCAAAGGGAAAACACTAACCTCTACACACTCCACGAGGAAGGAGGCCACCATGAAGCCAGAACTACAAATACTCCCTGCTCTTGTCTTCCTGCTCCTCTACGAACACCAGCAACGTAGGTGCCGATGACAACGGTGAGTACTGCACCTACGACATAGGAGAGGGGGGAGGCAAAAGTCACGGACACACACACGCAACACCCCCACCCCGACCTTCACCCACTACAACACACACACCAATGCATTTCCAAACAGCACAGTAACAACCCACAACCCCCCCTGGTGAATGCAAAGACAAAAGGAATTCAGTTCAAACTTTGTAATGTATCAAAATACAGTAACCAATGATATACAGATATATATATATATATACATTCTAAAAATCATACATCACGATTAGTACTGCAGGTATGCACATATTAATGTCCGTGGACCACTGGGCCCACAATGCATGGGCGAGGCCCACACTAGATACCTGTCCACAAACGGAGAAAGCACTGCAGGGGCATCAGATAGAAATACAACAGGCACCTCAGGGGGAAGGGAAGGGGAGGCACCTCAGCCGGATGACTGCACCACGCCAGATCCACGACAGGGCTCCATGCCCATTGATGTATTTTGGGGAGTGCAAAGCCACAGTCTCTCAAGTCTCTCCAGTGGGTGGTTTGCCCACTGCTTTATCCTGGGGAGTGCAAAGCCACAGTCTCACAAGTCTCTACAGTGGGTGGTTTGCCCACTGTACCATCCTGGGGAGTGCAAAGCCACAGTCTCACAAGTGGATAACAGTCTCCACTGGTTCTGGAGGGGGACTGGTGCCCAGAGTGCTTCATCCTGTGCAGGACAGACGGAGTGGATGCAGGTCTCCACTGGTTCTGGAGGGGGACTGGTGCCCAGAGTGCTTTATCCTGTGCAGGACAGACGGAGTGGATGCAGGTCTCCACTGGTTCTGGAGGGGGACTGGTGCCCAGAGTGCTTCATCCTGTGCAGGACAGAAGGAGTGGATGCAGGTCTCCACTGGTTCTGGAGGGGGACTGGTGCCCAGAGTGCTTCATCCTGCCAAGGACAGACGGAGTGGATGCAGGTCTCCACTGGTTCTGGAGGGGGACTGGTGCCCAGAGTGCATCACGCTCCCCGTGACGGTCCCAGTTCCGTCACTGTCCCAGCTGCACATGGGCTAACGATTCTTGATTTGGCGGTCTTTGCCCTGTTCAGCAGTGCTTGCCTTTGCTGTCTCTGACCTGTTCAGCGGTCTTCACCATGGCGGTCCTTGCCCTGTTCAGCGGTCTTCACCATGGCGGTCTTTGCCCTGTTCAGCGGTGCTTGCCTTTGCTGTCTCTGACCTGTTCAGTGGTGCATTGCCATGGCGGTCTTTGCCAAGTTCAGCGGTGCTTTGCCCTGTTCAGCGGTCTTCACCATGGCGGTTTTTGCCCTGTTCAGCGGTGCTTGCCTTTGCTGTCTCTGACCTGTTCAGCGGTCTTCACCATGGCGGTCTTTGCCCTGTTTAGCGGTCTTCACCATGGCGGTCTTTGCCCTGTTCAGCCGTGCTTGCCTTTGCTGTCTCTGACCTGTTCAGCGGTGCATTGCCATGGCGGTCTTTGCCCAGTTCAGTGGTGCTTTGCCCTGTTCAGCAGTCTTCACCATGGCGGTCTTTGCCCTGTTCAGCGGTGCTTGACTTTGCTGTCTCTGACCTGTGCAGCGGTGTGTGGCATGATGGTCCCTCAGTGCCCTGCGGGGCTGTGGCTGCCGGGGCCCTCCAATGCACTGACTCTGGCGGTGGTCTCCGGACCAGTGACGATACAGCTGCCCTCCAGGGCACTGACTCTGGCGGTGGTCTCCGGACCAGTGACGATACTGCTGCCCCCCAGGGCATTGACTCTGGCGGTGGTCTCCGGACCAGTGACGATACTGCTGCCCTCCAGGGCACTGACTCTGGCGGTGGTCTCCGGACCAGTGACGATACTGCTGACCTCCATGGCACTGATTCTGGCGGTGGTCTCCGGACCAGTGACGATAGTGCTGGCGGTGGCGTCCCGGCCTGCAGGGAGGATGGCGGCCTTCTCTGCCGTGCTGCTTTTACCAGACCTTGGAGACCTCTTCTGCCCCTTCACCACCTTGGGAGGAGTCACAGCTGACTCGGCACTCCCCCCGGGACCGTGTGAGCTGTGTTGCCGGCAGGAGTCTTCACCCTCTCCCGTTGGGCACTTTCCAACTTAAGGTGCTTTACAGGGGGTGGACTGGCAGTGCTTTGGCTCCGTGTCACATTGGCTGCCCTGGTGGCCAGTGCACTCCACAGACCTTTAACACGCACCACTGGTACCGGACTTTTTTGCGCTGCGGTGCTACTACGGGACCTATGAATTGGAGGGGTGGGGGTGGTGGGAAAGAGGTCAACATTGCTCAGGGAGAGTCTCTAACGAACACTGGGATGGGTAGCTGGAGGGGGTCTGGGAGTGGAGGAAGAGGAGGTGGTTGTAGGAGGTGTAACTTTAGGTGATTTGGGTGCAGGTGCAGGTACTGGAGGCTGTCGTGAGGTGGATGGATGTTGGGTGTGTGGGTGCCCGCGTTTGTGTACTTTGGGAGGGGGCATCACAGACACACTGGGAGTGGACAGAGGGGACGTGTAAATGGTAGTGGGGTGGTGAGTGCAGGTGAGCGGGGTGTGGTGCTGGGTGTTCTGGTGCGAGTCCTAGTGCCTGTAGATGTAGTGCATGCAGGTGAGAGTGTAGACGAGACTGGGAGGGAGGAGGGAGACGACGAGGAGGGGGACACAGTGGAGGCAGTGGATGTTGCTGTGTCTGTATGTGGGCGATGCTTGTGTGAGTGCCTGTGGGATGTGTGGTGCCTATGTTTGCCAGAGCCACTTTGTGTGTTGAGGTGTGTTCATGCTGGTCTTATGGTGTGCTTGGGATAGGCTGGGGTACAGGGGTTTGGGTCTGGGTGGAAGAAGTTGGAGGGGGGAGGCTAGACACAGGGACAATGGCTGCCATCAGTGCTGAGGCCAGAGATTGCAGGGTTCGATGAAGGGCAGTCTGACCAGAATGAATGCCCTCTAGGAATGCATTACTGTGTTGCAACTCCCTTTCTACACCCTGGATGGCATTCACAATGATAGACTGCCCAACAGTGAGTGACCTGAGGAGGTCAATGGCCTCCTCACTGAGGGCAGCAGGGGTGACTGGGGCAGGGCCTGAGGTGCCTGGGGGGAAGGTGATGCCCACCCTCCTGGGTGAGCGGGCACGGAGCGAAGGCTGAGGGGCTGCTGGGAGGGCGGTGCTTGTAGGAGGGGAGGCGGCTGTACCTGTAGAAGTGGGGGGCACAGGTTGTGCCACCACCACAAGGGAGCTCCCATTGGAGGACGAGTCAGTGTCGCTGGTTGTTGATCCGGTGACCGACGTGAAGCTCCCCTCGCCCTCCCTCCTACTGGTGTATTCGGAGTCCGTGGTTTGGCCCTCCATGGCCATGTGGGATGCAGCTCCCCCGTGCTCCGGTGCCACTGTACCTCCGCCTGATGTTGCTGATGCACAAAAGAACAGGGAGAGCACAAAAAGGGGTGGCGAAACAGAAGAAAGACAGGTTGAGTGCATGGCTTACCGCTACTGTTGGCGGACAATACAGACACAGCAGCCCCCTGCATTAAGCCGTGCTCTTGGACTCTACAGATGCAATTTCTGGGATATGGCCTACATGGCTATAAGTGTCATCTGTCCACATAGATGACACAGGGGCATGTATACCTGTACTTGGCACTCTACTGAGGTGGGGTGGGGTGCCACAGGGCCATGCCTTACGAAGGGGCCTAGCCTACGGAACTCGCCCTGGCCTAGGGAAAACCACAGCCCTCCTCCCCCACCCAGACCCCTCCCCTGTACGCTAAGTCCGCAGAATGAGAGTGTACTCACCCCCTTGTGTCTGCTGTGATGCCATCATGCGCCCATCGCAACTCAGGGTAGGCCACCGCCAGGATCAGGAACATCAGGGGGGTCATGGTGCGACAGGCACCCCCTCCCACGTTGGGAGGCCATCCCCAGCTGAGCCTCCGCCGTCTTCTTGCTCCAGCGGCGAATGTCCTCCTATCTTTTACGGCAGTGGGTGCCCCGTCTCTGGTGGACCCCCAGGGTCCGGACGTCCTTGGCGATGGCACGCCAAATGTCCTTCTTCTGGTGGGCGCTGACCTACATGACATGTACAGGGGAAGAAGAGAAGTCATTACCAACTGCACCGTCGAAGTGGCTGGCCCCCATCCCTACCCTTGCCATGTGGCACATGCATTCACAGTCCTTCATAGTCGCAGAACTCTGCCCCCTTCCTACTGACATCCAGCCCTCTCCACCCAGCACAGCCCATACAACGTGCTCCCTGTGTACTTACCTGTTGGTCTGGAGGACCGTAGAGTAGCGTGTACTGGGGGAGGACCCCGTCCACGAGCTTCTCCAACTCCTGAGCAGTGAAGGCAGGGGCCCTTTCCCCAGACGCAGCAGCCACTGTCTCTTCCAGACCGAGGTCACAGCAGCACTTGCAGTGTAGGTCCTCTCCTGTCGAAGATCAGGTATCGAGTGATTGAACTGATAGAAAATGCAGGTTACGTCCACGGCGGTGAAGTCCGCGGCGGTGTGTATCATCACCGCCGGCGCGATTCATCATGCTAACCAATGCAGCATTGCGCCGCGGTCTACGACCGCCTACCGCAACGGTGTACAACGCCAGCGCAGTTACCTCACATCCCATTGTCCCAATTTAGAGGTCAGGCAGCCGCCATTTCCGGGGCCCACATGGCTTCATTTACTACTGCGTCACACATACCTAGGCCTACACTCAACACACATACAGGAAGAGTTTTGTATTTGGTGTCGTGTTCTGTGTAGCTGTGGGTACATACCTGAGAATTTGTTGACTCTGTGGTCGCTGTTGTCCTTCTTAGGCACCGTCAGCTGGGACATTTGAGTAGATGGCGGAATCCTCTGGTGTACCGACCGCTGGTGGACCTGTTAACAATGGAGGAGCGACATTTGATCATCACCTACAGGTCTGACCGTGCCACAATCCAGGAACTGTGTACCCAGTTGGAGCCAGACCTGATCTCACCAATCCGCCATCCCACAGGAATACCCCCTGAAGTGCAGGTGCTATCAGTGCTCCATTTCCTTGCAAGTGGATCATTTCAAACAACAGTGGCCATGGCATCAGGGATGTCCCAGCCTATGTTTTCCAACGTGTTGTCCAGAGTGTTGTCTGCCCTGCTGAAACACGTGAGGAGCTACACCGTTTTCCCTCAAGTGGAGGATTTGGCTACAGTTAAAGGTGACTTCTATGCCCTGGGACATATCCCCAACATCATAGGTGCTATTGATAGCACCCATGTAGCTCTGGTCCCCCCCTGCAGGAGTGAACAGGTGTACAGGAACCGGAAGAGTTATCATTCCATGAATGTACAGATGGTATGTTTGGCAGACCAGTACTTCTCCCAGGTAAATGCTATGTTCCCTGGCTCTGTGCATGACGCCTACATCCTGCTGAATAGCAGCATCCCGTATGTGATGGGTCAAGTCCAGAGGCACCGTGTGTGGCTATTAGGGGACTCTGGTTACCCCAACCTGTCATGGTTATTGACCCCAGTGAGGAACACCAGGGCAGAGGAACGCTACAATGAGGCCCATGGGCGGACTAGGAGGGTGATCGAACGCACCTTCGGCCTCCTGAAGGCCAGGTTCAGGTGCCTCCATATGACAGTTGGTTCCCTATTCTACTCACCAAGGAAGGTGTGCCAGATCATCATCGCCTGCTCGATGCTTCACAATCTTGCTTTGCGACGCCAGGTGCCTTTTCTGCAGGAGGATGGTCCAGATGACGGTGTTGTGGCTGCTGTGGAGCCTGGGGACAGTGATGAGGAGGAAGCTCAGGAAGAAGACATAGACAACAGGGAGTCAGTCATACAGCAATATTTCCAGTGACACACAGGTGAGAACAATTTTTTTACTATTACATTCACTTTCACACTTCTACCTCTATCCTGTCTGTCAATTTGAAGCAGTATTTGGTAACTGAGTTGTACATTTCCATTACGGTTTCACAGGTGTGGTTACCAACGTGTGTCATCTGCTTGCATCCTTCATGGACTTGTGATGTGTGGCATAGGTATGTTGGCATTACATTTGAAAACACATTTTGTCACTGTCATAGCTAATACACATCTTCAAAATCACAGACTGACTCCAGATTGTTTTGTGGTTCAAGGGTGTTTATTGAAGTGCTAATTATTGGAGGGGGTGGCAAAATGGTGATGGGTGATGGTGGTGGAATGTCCATGGCAGAGTCCAGTCTATTAGTTTCACAGGTGGACTGCCCATATGGGGGTAGGAAGTGGAGCTGGGGCAGTTTAAGTATGGACAGGGTGACAAAGTGGGACAGTGGGATGACAATCAGGGTGGTCTCATTTCCTGGCGGGGGTCTTGCCATCTTACTCTGTCCTGTTCCTGGATCTCAGGGACCGCTTGCGGGGTGGTTCTCCATCTGCAGGGGGTGGGGTGCTGGTGTGGTGGTCCTGTGGCGGGCGTCCTGTCCACTAGCGCCGGCGGAGGTGGTGAGCAGTTCATTGTCCAGGCTAGTGTCAGGGGCCCCTTGGAGCACCACGGTGTTCCTCATGGTCTTTTGTATGTCCTTCAGCACCCCTACGATGGTGCCCAGGGCGGAGCTGATGGTTCTGAGCTCCTCCCTGAAGCCCAAATACTGTTCGTCCTGCATGCGCTGGGTCTCCTGAAACTTGGCCAGGACCGTAGCCATTGTCTCCTGGGAGTGGTGGTATGCTCCCATGATGGAGGAGAGGGCCTCATGGAGAGTGGGTTCCCTTGGCCTGTCCGGTCCCTGTCGCACAGCAGCCCTCCAAGTTCCCCTGTGTTCCTGTGCCTCCGTCCCCTGGACCATGTGCCCACTACCACAGCCCCAAGGTACCTGTTGTTGTTGGGGTGGTGGGTTATCCTGGGTTCCCTGTAGTAGTGGACACACAGCTGATTGATGTGTCCTGGGGACCGAAGTATGGGCCCGCTGGGTGGGTGCTGTGCTGGTGTTACCAGAGGGTGGAAGGTCAGTGTTGGGATGTGCCTGTGCGAGGGGAACCGACTGTCCCGAGGCCCACGATGGTCCGGGCTGGTCATCTGGATCCAGTTGGCCAGAGCTGCCATCGTCACTGTGGGCCTCTTCTGTGGGTGGGGTGGAGATGTCTGGACCCTCCTGTCTGGTGACGTTACGTAGTGGTCCTGCAGGGGTATAAGAGCATGATTATTGCATGTGTGTGTGTCATGGTGTGCAATGGGTGGGTGTGCGTGTACCCCAGTGCAATCATTCCTGTGTGGGGGCTTGTGTGATGATGGTTGGGGGGGTGTTATGGGTATGTGCAGTGAGCATGCTTTAGTGATGGGTGTCCATGCTTAGTTGTGTCATGCAGGGCTTGGTATTGGGATGTGTGGTTTGTGTAATTAGTACATTAGTGAGGAGTTTTAGTGATAGGGGAGGGGGTGAGGGCGGGGGTGTGTGATAGCATGGAGGTAGGGTGGGGGATATGATAGTTAAGATTTGACTTACCAGTGTCCAATCCTCCACCGACTCCTCCGAGGCCCTCTGGATGCATGATGGTCAAGACCTGCTCCTCCCATGTTGTTAGTTGTGGGGAAGGAGGTGGGGGGCCGCCCCCAGTCCGCTGAATTGCGATGTTGTGCCTGGAGACCACAGAACGCACCTTCCCCCGTAAGTCGTTCCACCTCTTCCTGATGTCCTCCCGATTTCTTGGATGCTGTCCCACAGCATTGACCCTGTCGACGATTCTTCGCCATAGCTCCATCTTCCTAGCTATGGAGGTGTGCTGCACCTGTGATCCAAATAGCTGTGGCTCTACCCGTACAATTTCCTCCACCATGACCCTGAGCTCCTCCTCGGAAAACCTGGGGTGTCTTTGGCGTGACATGGGGTGGTGTAGGTGATGTGTGGGGTGGTGTATGTGTTGATGAGTGTGGTGATGTGTGGTGGTGTGGGGTGTTTTGTGCGTGGATGTTGTATGGGTGATGGTGTTGTGTGCCTCTGCGTGGTGGGGTTGTCTATTGCTGTGCTCTCTGTCTGTCGCCTTCGTCTATAAGTTTTGGTCTTAGGGGTTTGTGGGTGATGTGGGTGTATGTTTTATATTGTGTTGGGTGTGTGGGAGTGGTGTTTGTATGTGTATCAGGTGTGTGTATTTGGAATTGTCCAATGTGGTGGTGTTTTGGAGATGTGTGTGTATTTTGAGCGCGGCGGTGTGTACCGCCAATGGAATACCGCTGTTTAAAGACCGCCGCGTGGATTCGTGGGTCGTGAAAGCATGGGCGTGTTTCTGTTGGCGTGACGGTGGAGTTTTCTTTTCCGCCAGTTTATCACTGACCTTTGGTGTGGCGGACTTGTGTGGGTGTCTGAATTTCGGCGGTTTCCGAGATGTGGGTCATAATAGCTGTGGCGGAATTCCGCGGCAGTGTATTGGCTGTCTTCTGCACGGCGGTAAGCGGCTTTTACCGCCGATGTTGTAATGACCCCCAAAGTATGGTTATCTACTAAGAACTTTGTTTTAAAAAATACAAATATTTTCCATCTGAAGTGTTCAATTGTTACTACTGATGCAAGTGGCAAGGGATTGGGGAGTGTTATAACCCAAAAGGATGAAGGAGGTGAAGAGTATGTGGTTGCATTTGCATCTCATTCATTGTCTCCCACTGAGGAAGAGTATTCGGTGATGTAGAGGAAACCTTAGCAAATAAACTATTGTCTGTATTTTTATAGTACTTCCAAGATCACTGGTGATGTTTTCCTCCATTATGTGCATGTGTGCTTGTGTGTATGTGTGTATGTTATTATTTTGTTTTCAAAAATAAAAATATTTTCCATCTGAAGTTTATAGGTCCCTATAGGATCCTCTGTCAGGTCAACCCAGTGGCATATAAATTGAAATTACCACCCTCTCTGAGAATCCACCCAGTGTTTCATACCTCCTTACTGAAACTCACTACCCTTCCAGCATACAACAACCCACGCCCCTTCTGGTTTACGGTCAATGGGAGTACGAGGTACGCTCCATCCTGGATTCCCGTCTTCGCAAATCCTCTCTATGGTATCTGGTGTCCTGGAAAGGTTACGGCCCCGAAAATGACTCATGGGAACCTGCGCCCAACATCCACGCACCCCGTTTGGTGCGCCGTTTCAAGACTTTTAACCTTCGCTTCAGAGTTATGTCATGGGGCCGCTATTTCCCGACGCCTTTCCTCGGCTACAGTTTTCTTTATTATTTAAGATGAAGACCGTTCCGTCCTAGTTTAGATTGTTTTAGGAGATTAGATCTTTCGACATATTTATAGTTTTTTAGGGCTCAGGCTGTTTATGAAACTCTTTGTTAGGAAAGTAATATATATATATAACTTCATTTCAGTGAAATTGCATA
This sequence comes from Pleurodeles waltl, assembly GCF_031143425.1. NCBI lineage: Eukaryota > Metazoa > Chordata > Amphibia > Caudata > Salamandridae > Pleurodeles > Pleurodeles waltl. The sequence goes on from NC_090440.1 coordinate 145,524,345, forward strand.
GATTTGGACGGTGGTTGTTTTTGAACTCTCAAGCATTTCCTCAATTGCACAGTTTGATGACAATATTATTGTTTGTGTTGTATGATAGCAGTTGAGTCACTGCGTTTGTGTTTGCACTAACTTTTTGTCTTTCAGATCTCCCTCCTGCTGTTCCCTTCCTAATTCCCTTCCCCTCGCCTGGCATCTCCTAAGCTCAGTGCTAATAAAGCATTCTGAGTTTGGTGCTGCCGGGAGGTGGGCAATCTTGTTCAGCGACCTGTAGATTCTGAGGAAAGGGTGATCACGACAGCAACGCCATGAAAACCATGATGGTAAGCACTACTGGTGACAGGGAATTCCTTCCCTGTCACCAGTAGGTGGCTCCGCCGCCCCCCCCCAAGACTCACCTGACACTCCCATCCAAACACCCTGCCAACCCCTCTGATTCTCACACCCTGCACCCCCTCCAATCCTCACAAACCCCCCATCACTTCTGATCCTCACAGATCCCCCACCCCCTCCGATCCTCACACACATCCCCCAACCCCCATACACGCACACACCCACAGACACGCACCACACATACACCCAATCACTCACACTGGCATACATGCATACATCCAGACATGCTCACACACATTCTTACAATGATCACACTGACATGCAGACAGGCACTCACTTCACCATTCTTACAAGCACACACTCACATGCATACAACCATGCAAACAACACAACACACACAGATGCATTCAGACATCCATTCACACATTCATGCACACACTCAGACAAACACACACAACACCTCCCACGCCCTCCCCTGTCGGAAGCTCTACTTATCTTGAGTGAGTAGGTCTCCTGGCAGGGAAGGGGTACTGCTTCTGTCAGCAGCGCCACGCCAGTAGAACACCGCCAGGCCATGTGAATTGTCATAATACGGCAAGTCCTTATTATTAAGTGAATTTTATTAAAAAATGTGTAGAATGTTTTTCACATAGAACTCATAAGATGAGAACTTTACTTAAGAACAAAGTCAAATTTGAATGGAATGACAGCTGTCACAAAACGTTTCAAGATGTAAAGAATGTTGTTGCTAACTCTCCTGTGTTTCAATGTTTTGATCCTAAAGCATGTTCAATTGTTACTACTGATGCAAGTGGCAAGGGATTGGGGAGTGTTATAACCCAAAAGGATGAAGGAGGTGAAGAGTATGTGGTTGCATTTTAATCTCATTCATTGTCTCCCACTGAGGAAGAGTACTCGGTGATAGAGAGGAAACCTTAGCAAATAAACTATTGTCTGTATTTTTATAGTACTTTCAAGATCACTGGTGATGTTTTCCTCCATTATGTGCATGTGTGCTTGTGTGTATGTGTGTATGTTATTATTTTGTTTGTGAGAGAGATAGGGGGAAATTATCTGAGTACTGAAATTAGTGGGATCCATTTTGGATGTCCTTGGTTTAGCAAGGCAAAGCTTCCCCAGACAATGGAAGTGCATTACCTGCATTTCTATAACAGGATGGTGGAGACCTCTACACTGAAGTCAAAGGGCTACCTTTAGAAATTAATTGAAGACTTTGTTAGCAAAGGAGCTAGTGGTTAGTTCTTCCTGAACACTGCCATTTGGTATATGGTACACCTGAGGGGCGAGACTGCAGTTTTTTTGCTGAATGTAAGGAAGTTTGTAGGTCTGGCCAGCCTTTTTTGTACGAATCTGATTACTGCTTCAGGATGACTCATGACCACCAGGTGCAGAAACCTCACATTGTATTGTTCATGTGTTGTGGGCACTTCTGTTTGGAGACATCCTTGATGCCTCCTGCTGTAGTAAGCATCCCTTTACACAAAGGCTGTGTCTGGAGAGTAGCCTGAAAAGGACATCTGAACCATCTCAAACTAGTTCAGAAATTTGAGACCATGGATCGATATCCTCTGTCTATAAAATGTGGAATCCAGACCACCCCCTTTTGTGCAGTTTCAAGTCCTTCATGACCAAGGAAGGGAGTGGTTTGTAGAATACTTATAAAACTATTGTGTTACCACGATTAATCTGCATGACAGCTAGTCTCCCAGAGGAGAGGGGGCATCCCCTGAAGTCTGCACTTTCAGTTTGATGAGAAGAGGGCCTGCACAGTACCTTGAAACCTGCCTGGCTGCTGATGAAGTGAGGAGTCTGCCTGGCCCAGCAGTAGAAGAGATGTGTCATAAGGAAAAGAAGTCAAGCATGTTCCAAGCATAGCACACATCCATAGAAAGCATACTGCCTGAGAAAATACACTGTGGGTCACTCATACTGCAAGAGGTTCATAAGACTCCCTCCATGGCATCTGTGGACAACTGCATCCCAAAGACTACCTTGTTACCACCATTCATGTACCGCTAACAGCAACTGAGTGCCTCTATTCAATGCTGTTGCTAATAGCATTTAAAACCATGATGCTGCTGAGGGAGAGCAGATCGGTAAGAGAAGGCTACAACTGCCAGATGGACACACCTTTAGACAGATCCCAAATACTTTGCCAGAAGATTAATTCATAATGTCCCAAAGAGTGCCACATTTTCCATTGTATAGGATTTGCCTGCATAGGAAAGTAGCCAAACACTTATTTCCATTTGTTTTCAGCTTCCTTCTTCCCTGTATATGTCTCAACAATGTTCTTTGACTCACAAACTATACTAAGGCAGAGAGAAGTATGCAAATCAGCTGATAGCAACACCAGAGTCCTCTGCTGCTAAGTGAATCTGCATGTGCTAGGTGCTAACCAGTGTAAAAATTAAAGATGATGGCACCAAAGGAGGTTCCTGCCAAGAAAGTGGCCAATGAGGAGAAGAAGAAGTCTTTGGCTAGCGCCATCATTGTTGTGCAGCCATCTACCGTTTTCAGAAATACCATGTACCTTCTACATTCTCCTCTAGACAGGAAGACGCTGGGAGGAGAAACACCCCTGGATCAATGGCATAACCACAAAAACCAAAGTCCATGTCTCTCAGTGCTACAATATTTACAGTCCTGGAGAGCACTGAGTCTGAAATCAAACCGCCCCAAATCTTCACTCAAAAGTCAACAACAGGAAATATCCCTTGCAACACCTGATCTACAGGAAGTAGGAGCAGAGCAGGAGGTTTAGTTTGCTGCAGAGGAGGATGTTGTTGTGACTTCTCTTCCATGGGGCACATTAGCTTCCTGATCTCTGGTAAGGAAAAGAAAGATCAGTCCCCACCTCCTCCATGCCCCCATTCCGATAATCTTGACGTGGATTGTAACCTGACTGAGATCCATCACAACAGACTAGATAAAAGGAAGGTTTGTTGAAGCCTTGGAAGTGAGGTACATGATGATAAGTCAGTGATTGCATGTGTAAAAGTAGCACAGAGGAAACACAGCTGACCTCCATTCAATCAGCTCCGAGTCCACCAACACCACCTGCTTCCATCTATTGAAGAAAACCTCAAAAACGTGGAAGAATCACAACCACCCCTATCACAGTCACAGCACAATCTAGACAAAGACAACAGAACAGCCGAGTTCCCCCTCAACACATTTCTCAAGCTTTGGCTCAATAATAAAGTTTCCTTCCCAGTTGTGGCCTTGTTGCATTCAGGCCCCATGAGAAGCACATTGTAGAATGCTTACCATGGCACAAAAGGTTTGTCAGTGTAAGCCAGGTGGCCATTAAGGTACTGCGGGCCACCTGACCCACTTGAAAAATTAACAGGCAATCATTTAGGAAGATGATCTCAAAAACATATCTGCTGGTGTAGAGAAAGAAGAGGTTTAGCTGATAACTGATAGAAGAAGGTGGTGGTGAGGATAAAGAAGAGGATGGTAGCCATTTTGAAGCACCTCTGTGACTGTTGCTTGGAGTATTATTTTTAACTTCTCTTAGGCGACACGAGATTGGCATGCTCACACTTACGGCTTAAACAGGATATGTCATCTGTCTGTGATGTCGGGCCTCTCCACTCGTTCACAAGATGTTTTTTCTTGTTTAGACATCGTGATATTTTTCGCACACTAGCAACATCAGTGATTGACGCACTACATCTGTATATGTTCACAGCCTTGAAAATGTCAACCTTGACGAAACACGTGTCGGCTGTTGTTTTTCCGAACATGAGAACTGTACTTACCATCTGATACTGTGCCCGAGATGTCCTATTGGGCCAGAAGTCATTTTCATCCAGAGACATTATAGATGAATAAAGTGAAACTTTTCACACATCTGCGATGTGCCGTGGTTTTCTCTCTTGCATTTTACAACTGTGACCTCTCCTAGGTAACAGTTTATGCACCCTGTGGCTGGGTGTATAACCACTAGGGCACTCCTTCCATCACAGCCTTTACCATCATGGATTCCGCAACAAGACAATAGCTTACTTTTGGGAAGTGTGCTCCTTTCTCCACACAGCCACAGCTTTTGTTGATATTCCTTTAATGGCTTCCCTATTAGTGGTGACCCACCAGCAGCATTACGAATGCTACTTGAAAACCCTGCATTAAGGTATCAGACATCACTTTTTGTTCTCGGATAGGAAAAGAAGTACCAAGAATGGGAAGGAGGAGGTTGATGTTTTGGCTCTGTGTTGGTAAACACCATTCATTTGTAGGCAATAGCTGCAGTGGGTAGGTCAAGGGCAGTAAGTACTATTACTGATGGGGAGGAGGGTGCTGCGCAGCCTGATTAAGCCATTGTGTGGCGAGTGTGGTTGGATATAGTCATGGTCAGTTTTCCAACACTGTTTTCAGGAGGATGAAATAGAGGAGGTAAGGTTACCTACCAAATGTGGCAAGAAAGCTCAGGTAGGGAGAAACTAAAGAGAGGATGGAGAGGCTGAACCCTGTTGGACAACTATATTGTGATGGGCCAAGTACAGGGTTTAGCCTCTGTCAGTACTATGTTGATGGAGATTCCTGTTTAGTTAACAGTAAAGCTTGTTGTAGGACTCTTGTTATGGGGACGAGACTGCTGGTTTTGAACGGCAGCACCACAGCGTGTGGTGGACTGAGTCTTATCCCACACCATCCGATAGCTGCCTGCCTAACCCTTTCAGCTAGCTACCAGCACCTCACCAAAACTCAACAGTAAATGTGAATTGTGGCAGCCTGGCACATGACACTCCAAGACTCCTCAGGAAAGTAATGGTGGAAACGATCTTTACCCTTACCCTCAGTTACACAAGCCTCATACATGCAAAAGACAAACAGGAGCAGAATTTGGTTCAATACGTTTAATGAAGCAGCCACATTCTATGTAAAGAGTCATGAACTGCAATTATTAGAACAATGAAACCTAACACTATTATCATGGTAACCAGAAAAGTAAAACAGATAATAAGTCTCAACATTCTGTCGTGATAGAATCCCTACCTGCACTGCCAAAAATCTACATGAGAGCAATATCAGTGTAAGCCCTAATCTGCCCATCTAGTCTCTGCAAGAAAATCAATCCCCATACCTGAGTGATAGGTACACACACACACACACACACACACAATCACACACACAAACACACACACACACAAATACACGTCACAAACACACAGGTATGCATGGAAACACTGCACAGGCCCACCCTCACACAGTACCACACAACACAACACGTCACAACTACAACACAACCGTACCATCTCCAATCCCTTGGCAGTGACCCACAGTGGACACTACCCAGGGACACATCACACATACATCAAAATGTAACACCAAAAGGACATTGTAACTAACATAGCATGCACAAAACACACACATGGTCAAAGCACACAAAGCCACTCAACACACCAACAAACACATGTCAATACAAACACCACTCAATTCCAACACAACAAAAAGTGTTGAACACAAACATGTCCATCACACAACACACACCCTACCACTGTCAGACAAAAGCACTGCAAACAACCTCACATGCTGGCTAAACAACACAGATAGCACATTCACCACACACACACAGATACAGACACACAACTAATGTCAGCCAGAAACAATTCCATACTAGGGAAGGAAATGCATGACAAAGATGTAACCAGGAAACCAACAACAGGTCGGTTTAAATTATTACTATAATCCAAAGGTTTGGAAAAACAAAGGCCGTAGGCCAGTCTGCAGAGAACTGTCTGAATGCACACAGTGCACGTATGTGTGCCCCGAACGACTTCTGACTGCCATGTCACCTCCACAGGTAGGGGCAACTATGGGCAGGCAAATAGGAAGAAGGGTTTAGCTTTGTCTTAGGTTTAGGGGAGAGCTAGGTTGTTTTGGGAGGGCAGACTAGGGCATACTTCTTGGCAGGGGGAGGGGCATGTGTACTTGCAAGGGGAAGGGGAGGTCTTGGAGGTGAAGGGACGGACTTGGGGAGGGACACAGAACATCTACAGGTATCACAGGGTGGGAGAGGAGCAGGGAAAAGGGCAAACTCATAAAGGAAAGCTTTTTTAGACACACACAGATGGTCATAGCAAAATGGTTTGGGTGTGAAGGGAGAAGAAGTGGTTTTCTAAGGTGTAGGTGTAGATGTCTGGGGTGCATGCTTGTATGAGGTATGTTTGTGGGTGGTGGGTGTCTATTGGGTAAGTGAGTGAGGGTGTTTTTGTGTCTTGGGATGAGGGAGTGGAGGTGCTGGGGGATGCCATGGTGGGTGGGTGACTGTCTGTTAGGGTGGTGACTGCAGGTATGGTGTATGTGCTGCATGGAGTGTTCGGTGGTTGTGGTGTCTGTGCATGTGGTGACTGGGGTAGATGTCTGAGGGCCTGCTGGGGTGCTGTCTGTGGGTAGGATTGGTGTAGTGGCTGAATAACTGAATGTTGGTGTTAGGTGTGATGTCAATGATGTTGTGGTGGTGGGGGTGTCAGGGCAGGTTGTGACTGTTGCTGTGTGTGCATCTAAATGTTTATTGTGTGCATGCCAGTGGTGTGTTTTGTGGTGCTTGTGTTTGTCTGAGCTACCCTTGGATGTTGAGGTGGATGTATGCCTGTCTGTTTGTGTGCTTTGGCTGGGTCGGGGAAGAGGGGTTTGGTATTGGGAAGAAGAAGGTGGAGGGGGGACGGAAATACAAAGGGTGACTGACTGCCATCAGCATGGGGGCCAGGCCAGAAAGGATGTCTGTAGGCCAGACAGTGCACTGTGAATGCCGTCCAGGAACACATTACTTGGTTGGATCTGAGTTGCTAGTTCCTGGATGGCATTCACAATAGTCAACTGACCACAGAAATGGACCTCAGGAGGTTAATAGCCTCCTCACTGAGGACAGCAGGTCTGACAGTAGCTGGGGCAGAGGTGCCTATGGCAAAGTAGATGCCCACCCTCTTGGGTGAGCGGCCACAGGCAACTGGGTGGGGAGCTTCTGGGAGGGCGGTGATAGTAATGCGGGTGGTGGACTTAGATGATGCTGGGGTGGTCCCGGATGGGTCAACCACCGCCAGGTAGTATCCACTGGAAGAGGATTCCGGGGATGAAGATGTGGATCCTGTCTACCCCATGGCACTCCCCTCGGGGCACTGGGTCCCTCGTTGTCTGTGGAGTCATGACTGGAAGTCCCATGGCCAGCAGCTTCTCTACTCGACTGTGCCCCATATCCTTCGCCTGCTGATGGTGATGCTGAGAAACAGAGAGCGAGGTAGGGTGATCACATTCTTTACATATATATACATTACACCATACACAATAGTAACATAACCACTATGTGTCAACCACCCGCGGGAAGGAAACATTTTGAGCCAACATCATGTCACAACAACTTACCTTCTACAACCCTATATGACAACAGTGTCACACACAATATAAGGCAACTATTTGACCACTACATCACCATCTTATCAGTACAGATATACCATAAACTATTTCTGCACAAGATGATTTGTCAACATAAAAAGTTTCTCCGTATACAGAGCATCATTGTGAAACAACAAACCATCCATAAGAGTTGCTGTTGACATTAAATACAACGTCATACATAGTTCAAATACCCACTTGCTCAGACTATTACCAGATGTCATGTTCCATGAACGTTACCTCATAACATTCCAATTACAACACAGCTTTTTGCATTGCCATCACATAAATATCATGTAACTGTGTCAATAACATTCACAATGGCATAATGGTTGGATGCACCTACTCCATTTGGCATATTCAAATTTGGAATATAATAGACACCAAATCCATATCAGCAACATACGTATCCACCTTGTTTGCAAGGGTAGTTACAGACTTTATGTACCTTATCAATTTAGTCATTCACATATGGATAACAAAGTCTTGTACAACAATTGGGCCCTACATAGCACACAGACTACACCCACAGACAACCACAGGGAGCACACCAACACCTTAAATACAATTGAGACCAGTCATGTGCATGAAGCTCACATACAATTCCACTAATCATACTGAGTAGCAACCTCAAAATAACAAGACCAAAATCTCTATCAACACTTCAGACATGAGTAGCCTTACATCTTTGGAGTAAATTACACTGACATCAATCACTTCTAAAGTAACCATTATTGACACATACACCTAGGCTCCAGCAAATTAACTGACAATATATACCATTCCACCAAAATGTATCTGTCAACTGCAACAACCGCAACACAATGAAGAAAAGGTATATTGAGCATACCATACTACAATCCCTCAAAACAGTATCAGAATAGCAAAAGTAAGTATGCCAAACTTGATTCTTAAATATTACCAATGGTAGCAAGTATCAATGTACACACGATGTTGCCCAAAAATAGTGTATTTTGTACCTATATAGGAGATGTCCTGCCCTATTTAGCATGGGCAAATAACATAGGGAATAGCAGTCTAGCCACTTACCTTCTCAATACCATGTATGTGGTATAGATAGTCTAAACTCACATACCAACGATATGTCTTGCACTATGAATGTAGTATTACCACCATGCATTTCATCATTTAGGACGTCCACCCTGATCAAACATAACATTTGCCAACGTACAGTCCACACTTAACAATAGGGACACCTCCTCACAACTCCGAGTAAGTGTAGCAAGTATGCCATGTTAAATTTCAGAATGTAGCAAGTATGCCATGTTAAATTTTAGAATGAGATAACACCCTCACCTAAAATGTACATCTCTATCACAAATCAGGAATATGTGGCCTGTTTCTCATCAGTCAGAGCCTATGTTGCACATATAGTTAGATGCAGTGGAATAGGAATGGACAGAGACCAAAGATCTGGACAACTTACCAACAGGAGAGGGAAGGAAGATACAGTAGATTTCACATATGTATAGCAGTGTAGAGGTACACATGACACAGTCACATGTGCATCACCACATGGTGTTACACAATAGGGTTAACATAGATGAGCAATATTCCCTGTTCACAATACAATGTCCACACCTGTGTAATAATGGTAGCAACTGTACTTCTATGTGTTCCTAGGAGACCCTTTACCGTTAGACCTTACCACATTGCTACATTTTAGATACTGACACATCAGGCACAGAACTGGCAAAAGGATTTACATGTGTGTAGTCAGTACTTACCCCCTTGTTCTGCTGTGCTGTTGTGCTGCCCTCAAACGTCCATCCAAGTCAGGGTAGGCCACCACCAAAATGTGGGCCATTAGGGTGTCAATGTCCGACAGGCACCCCTCCCTCCTTGGGAGGACATCCCCAGCTGGGCCTCTGTGGTCTTCCGCACCCAGCGTCTCAGGTCCTCCCACCACTTCCTAAAGTGGGTGCTCCACTGGCTGTGGACCCCCATGGTCAGCACTTGCTTGGTGATAGCATGCCAGATTCCCTTCTTTTGATTGGCGTTGACCTGCATGGATGACAAAGACAAAAGGGGAAAGTTATATCCACATGCACCAACCCAACACAAGTAATCAGAACACTTCAGTCACAGCAAGTAGGCAAACGTCCCCTTCCTCTCAGTCCAAACTCATTCACAATACCATTAGCAGCCAGCCCATGTGTGAAGAGAAGTCTCCCATATAACATGCATGATCAGTACTGGTATTGACTAGATACATATGACCAGGCCACATGGTTATCCATAACATGGTATGTCTCTATAAACATTTCTCCCACATTTTTTGTTGTACATGCTGCAATCAAAGTTGTTGGCTATAAAGAAAGTTAGATTACACACTATCTACCATATATCACTTCTGTTTGTCTGCCTATGCACATGTACACATTTCCATACACCCAGACATGATTGCCCAATCCTTCACTACCTCACATTTCATGTACACCATCATACACTTCACCTTTCACACATTGTATACCATTGGACTCACCTGCTCCTCTGGTGCACCATATAGCTGTACATACAGGGGTATGACCTCATCCACAAGCTTGTCCAGCTCTTCTGGAGTGAAGGCTGGGACCCTATCACCTGCAGGACAGGCATGATAGCTCCCTTAGGCAGTACACAGCAGCTCAGGTAGCGGAGGTCTTGATGGCAGCAGTGTCAGGTGTCAAGGGAGCAATACTGCAAAAGATGGCCGTCACTTCCAGCGGACATCGCCAGTGGCCCAGGTCCCCCAAAGGCAGCAATGTGTTCCAGTGGCAATGTGTACCACGGTTGTGACTGCCTACCGCCATGACAACATCTACCGGTGGAATTATGTCACTTCCTCATATCCAGTACAGTAGGTCAGACAGCTGCCATTTTGAGGCAATAATATTTATAGGAAAGTAATGGAAGGTGCGTCATTTACTATTGACTATATAGTGCGAAAAATATTTTAAGTGTTGCCTTCATGCTTAGTAGTCTCATTGTGCATGTGAGTAGTAGTAAAAGCTGTGTAACAGAGGTATGGGTGGTAATAGAAATGATAACCTATTCTCAACATCCTATGTACGATGTCCATGGAGGATAGGTGGAACAAATATGTTTCTTATATAAATTAGGTAGGACTATCAAACACTGGCATTCACATCTATAGGCATATATATATATATGCATGTAAAGTACATCAGAGGGTTTAGGGAATCTGAATGAAGAGGACTGTCTTAGGATGCATAGCAATATGCTGCACATCAAATGTGATATGTTGCATCTGACATCATATGGAGATATGTGTGACTTTTATATTCACAGATTAATTATGTATAAATTATATATTCAACTACATTCTATTTTGGTCCAACATAGTTACCTTGCCATGAGAAGAGCAAGACAACCTCCAGTGTATTGCCCACTGGTAGACCTGCACACCATGGAGGAGAGACACATTACATATACATATAGCCTAAACAGCCAGACTATCATGGATCTCTGTGATCAGTTTGAGCCAGATCTGATGCCTGCCATTCACAATCCCAATAGCATACCTCCCATCGTTCAAGTCATGTCAGTGCTACACTTCCTGGCCACTGGGTCCTTTGAAAATACATTGGCCCTCACTACAGGGATGTCTCAGCCCATGTTCAGCCTGGTTTTGAAGGCTGTACTGTTTGCATTGTTGATACACCTAGACAGCTACATTAGGTTTCCTCAACGTGCAGATTTGGCCTATGTGAGGGAAGAATATTATGCTTTAGGGCACATTCCACATGTGATTGGAGCCCTAGATGGCACCCATGTAGCCTTGCTTTCCCTCAGTGCCAATGAACAGGTATATAGGAACAGGAAAAACGACCCCTACATCAACATCCAAGTGGTGTGTTTGGCAGACCAGTACATTTCACAAGTATGTGCCAAGTATCCTGGAGCAGTCCATGATTCCTTCATCATGTGGGACAGCAATTTTACACTGCTAATGACACAACTCTACACAGAGAGGGTCTGGCTGGTTGGTAAGTCGCATATGACAGGTGTGTCTGCAAAGTTTTTCTCCTGTTATTATAAATGTGCATGTCCAATATATATGTTTGTGATGTTATACTTATTCCTTATAGGTAACTCTGGCTATCCAAACCGTCCTTGGTTATTGACATCAGTGAGGTACCCAACCACACCAGGGGAAGTCTGCTTCAATGAGACTCATGGAAGGACAAAGCATGTCGTGGTGTGGACGTTTGGGCTCCTGGAGGCAAGATTTCACAGCGTGGACAAATCTGGAGGAGCCCTCCTCTACTCACCTAACAAAGTATGTCAAAATATTATTGCCTGCGCATGCTCCGCAACCTTGCCCTGAGACGCCAGATACCATTCATACCGGATGAGGGGGAGCCAGCAGTGCTGTGGGAGGAAATGCAGAGTGAGAATGAGCCTGATGAAGATGAAGCTGGATACATCAGGGAAGATCTCATCAATCAGTACTTCAACAGACTAAAGGTATGTGATATGTTGTCAATGGTGAGATTCCATTTTGTAATCTACAAATGATGGCTGGCATATCACCTCCTACTTACGATCATCTGTGAGGTCTTAGGCAGCTCCAATGCCAATGAGTCAGATATGAATGCTGATTGTTAGTTGGTATTGTGTACTGAACAGTGGTATACAGTGTCATGATTTGTTACTGCACAAGCAAAGTCACACTTGTAAAAATGACTTGTTAGAAATGGTGTATGTTGACAATTATACCCTATCCCTTATCTTTGACAATAGCACATTTGCTGAGTTTCAGTTTGGCTCTTCCTCAATGGCAAGTCACAGACAGTGTCAGAGGCAGATGGGATTTGCAGGCAGACATGAGAAGTTGACATGGATGAAACCAAGTACTGATTAGCATAAGTATGTGGAGTGTCACTTATATAGCCAGACTGTCAGGACACTGGGATGGAAGTGTGTTTTCCTACCAAGAAGACCTGTTTGGCACTAGAGGTGGTCAAATGGTGCCATGTGTGTGTCCATATGTGTCTGACACGTGAAAATGATGAACCAGAGCCTCTACCATCATAATGGTTTCTACTGTATGTGACCTACCTTGCACATAACTGTAACATAACAATTTGCGTGTCTCTGAGGGCTGACATAGGTGAGTGTCAAACCTACAGGTACCTGACTATGGTAAGTGAAAGGTTCTAGGACTGGGGGCATCAGTATTGATCTCTGTCTCTATCATGGGGTATGATTATTAGGAAGCTAAGGTATGGGTAGGTGATAAGGCTTTACCTGGTGATACAAAGGATTGATCTGTATGCCTCCTGGTTTGTGGGAGGACTAACAAGACCCTATCTTCAGTATGCCATGGGCTAGTAGTGTATGACACCTAAGCTGACATTCTGAAGTCACCAGCAGTACTACTGTATCTGTTGGTTGCAAATCTACAAATACATGCGTGGAGATGTAAAATCCAGTTGTTTTTGCTTACGTCTATGTTACATTTCCAATATAATAGGTCTTCTGGTGATACTGTACTCATGTGATGTCCGTAACAAAGGTTGTACAATACAGAGGGACATAGTGGTACAAGAGTTGTCATACATGACTTTTGTACATGGTTGATACATGACACTTAGACAGGATCTGTGTTTACATGGTATTCATTGTGGAGTGCAATACAATGTGTGAATTGGAAAATAAATCACAGAAAGTAAAAAGTGAACTGTTCAGTCATGGGGGATACAATAATCAGGGTAGCTGCTATACCATTTGGGAACACAAGTCCAGTGTCCTTGCACCATAGGAAAATTGAGTTAGGTTTCAGGACAGTCAACAGGGTGTATTATGGCACACAAAGGGAAATAATCAGGAGAGGTTCACTTCCTAGCAGTGGGTTTAGTCTTGGCATCTGCTCCTCCTGGATGTCTGGGTAGACGTCTATGTTTGCGGGAGGTTCCTCTGCCACAGAGGGTAGCATGTCTGAGGCCTTGTCCTTCCCCTGTCAGGGCCTCCATTCCACTAGCAGTCATAGATGTTGAAGGGGCTGAAGTCTCATTACCAGGGGAAGAGGCCTGATGTTGTGTGGCACAACTACTCAGTGTAGTGTTGATGTCCCTCAGCGCCCCAAGAATGGAAGCTAGGATGGCATTTTCTGCCTGCCACTGCTGCATGGGTTCCTGGTGGTTGTCCCTCTGCAGCTGTTGGATATCCCCCATCATTGTGAGTACCTGGCCCATCATACCTTGGGAATTTTGGTAGGATCCCAAGACTTCAGAGATGGTTTCCTGGTCAGTATTGTCCCTGTGAGGCCCTATCTTCTGGCCCACGCCATCCCTCCCATGTACCTTAATCCCACGTGCCTGTACCCCTGGCACATTGTGGCCACTCTCAGTGGTGGCAGGTCCATCATTGTCAGGGGTGACAAGAGGAGACTCAGGTACCTATACTGGGGGGCACACAATGGATGAAACAGTCCTTGGGACACAGGTTTGGGAGAGAATGGTTGCCTGTGATGTCCATGCATTAGGGCTGGGAGGAGTCAATGTGGGTGTAGTGTGGTTAGTTTCATGTATCATTTGCGTGTTAGCTTTGGGCTTTGGGCCTTCATGCACTTTGCCCTGGATGTATTTTATTCCTTTGCTCGCAGCATAGAGCCTCTGTGCACTTTGCTCTAAATGCTTTTTATTCAGCTTCGTACTTTTATTTTTCAAATAACCAGTTCTACGGTCTTGTTTTATTTTCTTCTATCACACTGTTTAGCTTACTTCAGCACCGGAATTCTCAAACAATACATTCTTGCTCGCTCTGTGCTTCAGTCAAGTATACAGTCTGGTACATTGCCGATAGACGTGGTAGGAGTTTAGTCTTTAGGGTTTGTAGAAAGTATACATTCTTACATCAGGAAGTTTCTTAGAACACCGGCGTGTTAGTTATAAAAACACTTCCTAGTCCTAGTACAGGAGAGAGGGAGATTCCGACCAGGGAACCACAACTAGACGCTGACTGCCTTGTTGCAGATGCTGAACCAGATCACAGGTTTTTGCTCAGGTATGAGGGTTGATGATTTCCCAGGGAATCTAAAAGGCAAGTTAGGAGCTTAACATGCTGTGCTCGAAAGATAACTAACTGAGAGAGAGTAGAATTTATTAACACCATGATAGTGTTATTCTTATGTTTCACTCTCCTCGTGACTATTTCAATCCTACTGTGTTGTATGGATCTGGTTATTGCGGCTCACGCCTTAATATCTAAAATGCAGTTGTTTTATTAAAACAATATATAAAACTCAAACTGCCTTTGTCATTTGTATATGAGATCATACTGTAAATGAGAGAACTGGTTTGGATCTGAGTGACCACGACTTCCCTGAGAAGTTCCAAAGATGTCATGCGCTCGGCTGCCCAATCATCCCTCCCCCATGGGAGAGATGAGGCACTGCTAGTTAGCCGGAGCAAAACCGGATTGAGGGTGACAGAGGTCCTTCTAAGTGGGTCAGACTCAGTCCCCCACACCAGGAACGATCCTGCTACCTAGAAATCCAGTAGTCTCATTTAGGATAATGAGAGCCCACGCAACATGGGCAGGCTGAGGTTGACAGTTATTGATTGACCAGGTGTCCCTGATGGGTCAGCTTCGTCATCAGTGTCCAAACATATATGGGTGTTATCCTCATTGGGGCCTCCATCCAGAGAGGTTGTGGCAGTCTTTGGTATCATCTCCATGGTGACAATGGCAAGGTTACCTGGGGGAAGAAGTGGAACATAGAGTTGCTGTAAGTGATACAAAAGGTTCTGTTTAAATTTGAATATTAGTGATGTGTATGAGATGCGCACAGTGCCTTAACATGATTCCCAGAAATGACAGCTGCTTCCTATTCTCAGCTAGTACAACATGAGAGTTTGATATTTCAATATCATACCCACTGCTCAAAGATGTTATACTATGTTGTTAGTTATTTGACTTCTGATACCCTCTCATGTTGTCTGAATATTGAGATGAGTAATAACCTTTTTGTGCCTAGTGAAGTGTATGACATGATACATGGCACAAAAAAGCTGTACAATACACCTCTATCTGGATTTATTGCATGTGCATCCACTTTGGCATCTAGATTCCCCCCAGGTGAGTAAATTGCAATTTTACGAAACATTTTTCTAAGGGCAGTTTGATTGGGCACTCAGCTGTAGCTGTGTTTTGTTAGTAATGGTAGTGGGAGTGGGGCATTATATTGCTGTCATTGCCATAAACTATTTCACACTGGAACATTCATGACGGGTGTTGGACTTTTTTGCTTATGCAGGGTCATCCCCAATCTTTTTGCCTCCTGCCTCCTATTTTTTCTGACCTGTTGGCTTTTGAACTCTGAGCACTTTACCACTGCTAACGAGTGCTAAAGTGTATATGCTCTCTGTGTAAATTGTATGTAATTGGTTTAGCCATGATTGGCATATTTGATTTACTAGTAAGTCCCTAGTAAAGTGCACAAGAGGTGCCAGGGCCTGTAAATCAAATGCTACTAGTGGACCTGCATTATTGGTTGTGCCACCCACATAAGTAGCTCTGTAATCATGTCTCAGACCTGCTACTACAGTGTCTGTGTGTGCAGTTTTATCTGTAAATTCGACTAGGCAAGTGCGCCCTCTTGCCAGGTCTAAACCTTCCCTTTTCTTACATGTAAGGCACCCCTAAGGTAGGCCCTAGGTAGCCCCAAGGGCAGGGTGCAGTGCATGGCTAAGGTAGGACATTTAGGTGATCATTACAACCCTGGCGGACGGTGTTAAAGCGGCGGTAATACCGCAAACAGGCCGGCGGAAAAAAAAGGGAATTATGACCGTGGCGGAAACCGCCAACATAGACAGCCACTTTAACACTCCGACCGCAACGGCGGTACAGACAAGCAGCGCGGCGGTCACCGCCAACAGACAGGCGTAAGACAAAGTACCACCCACAGTATTACAACAGGCCAATCCGCCACCTTTTCCGGGGCGGATTCACCGTGGATAAAAACACGGCGGAAACAGCCATTTCAATGGGAAAACGCTCACCTTAACACACTCCACGAGGAAGGAGGGCACCATGGAGCCGGAACTCCAAATACTCCCTGCGATAGGGTTCCTGCTCCTCTACGAACATCAGCAACGCCGGCGCCGAAGACAACGGTGAGTACTGCACATACGACATAGGGGAGGGGGGGCAAAAGTCAGGGACACACACACGCAACACCCTCACCCCCACCTGACCCTCGCACACTACAACACACACACCAATGCATTTCCAAACATCACAGTAACAACCCCCAACCCCTCCGGAAGAATGCAAAGACAAAAGGAAATGAGTGCAACCATTGTAATGTATCAAAATACAGTAAGCTAATATATAGAGAAATATATACACATTCCAAAAATATACATCCCGATTAGTAGTGCAGGTACGCACCATTCAATGTCCGTGGACCACTGGGCCCAAAATGCATGGGCGAGGCCCACACAAGATACCTGTCCAGAAACGGAGAGAACACTGCAGGGGCATCAGATAGAAATACAACAGGCACCTCAGGGGGAAGGGAAGGAGGGGCACCTCAGCCGGATGACAGCACCACGCCAGATCCACGACGGGGCTCCATGCCCATCGATGTATCATGGGGAGTGCAAAGCCACAGTCTCTCAAGTCTCTACAGTGGGTGGTTTGCCCACTGTACCATCCTGGGGAGTGCAAAGCCACAGTCTCTCAAGTATCTACAGTGGGTGGTTTGCCCACTGTACCATCCTAGGGAGTGCAAAGCCACAGTCTCTCAAGTGGATAACAGTCTCCACTGGTTCTGGAGGGGGACTGGTGCCCAGAGTGCTTCATCCTGCGCAGGACAGACGGAGTGGATGCAGGTCTCCACTGGTTCTGGAGGGGGACTGGTGCCCAGAGTGCTTCATCCTGTGCAGGACAGACGGAGTGGATGCAGGTCTCCACGGGTTCTGGAGGGGGACTGGTACCCAGAGTGCTTCATCCTGTTAAGGACTCAGGTAGTGGATGCTGTTCTCCACTGGTTCTGGAGGGGGACTGGTGCCCAGAGTGCATCACTCTCCCCGTGACAGTCCCAGTTCCGTCACTGCCCCTGCCGCACATGGGTTAGCGATGCTTGTGTTGACAATGCTTGCCCTGTTCAGCGGTGCTTGCCCTGTTCAGCGGTGCTTGCCATGGTGGTCTTTGCCCTGTTCAGCGGTGCTTGACTTTGCTGTCTCTGACCTGTTCAGCGGTGGTTGCTATGGCGTTCTTTGCCCTGTTCAGCAGTGCTTGACTTTGCTGTCTCAGACCTGGGCAGCGGTATGTGCCATGGCGGTCCCTCATTGCCCAGCAGGGCTGAGGCTGCCGGGGCCCTCCTGGGCACTGACTCTGGCAGTGGTCTCCTGACCAGTGACAATTGTGCTCCCCTCCTGGGCACTGACTCTGGCGGTGGTCTCCTGACCAGTGACGATGGGGCTGGCGGTGGCGTCCTGGGCAGCGGGGATGATGGCGACCTTCTCCACCGTGCTGCTCTTCCCATACTTTGGCACTTTCTTCTGCCCCTTCCCCACCATGGGAGGAGTCTCAGCTGACTCGACACTCCCCCCGGGACCCTTGTGAGCGGCTTTGCCTGCAGGAGTCTTCACCCTCTCCCGTCGGGCACTGTCCAACTTCTGGTGCTTCACAGTGGGGGGACTGGCTGTATTTGGCTCCGTGTCACACTGGCTGCCCTGGTGCCCGGTGCACTCCACATACCTCTAACAGGCACCACTGGTTCCGGACATTTTTTGGCTGAGTTGCTACTATGGGACCTATGAATTGGAGGGGGGGGGTGGGAAAGAGGTCAACGTTGCTCAGGAAAGGTTTCTGACGAACACTGGGACAGGTAGCTGGAGGGGGTCTGGGAGTGGAGGAAGAGGAGGTGGTTGTAGGAGGTGTAACATTTGATGATTTGGGTGCAGGTGCATGTTCTGGAGGCTGTCGTGAGGTGGATGGATGTTGGGTGCGTGTGTGCCTGCGTTTGTGTACTTTGGGAGGGGGCGTCACAGACACACTTGGAGAGGACACAGGGGACGTGCAAATGGTAGTGGGGGTGGTGAGTGCAGGTGAGCGGGGTGTGGTGCTGGGTGTTCTGGTGCGAGTCCTAGTGGCTGTAGTGGTAGTGCATGCAGATGAGAGTGTAGAAGACACTGAGAGGGAGGAGGGAGACGACGAGGAGGGGGACACAGTGGAGGCAGTGGATGTTGCTGTGTCTGTATGTGGGTGATGCTTGTGTGAGTGCCTGTGGGATGTGTGGTGCCTATGTTTGCCTGAGCTGCCCTTGTGTGTTGACGTGTGTGCAGGCTGGTCTGTACGTGTGCTTGGGATAGGCTGAGGTAGAGGGGATTGGGTCTGGGTGGAGGAAGTTGGAGGGGGGAGGCTAGTCACAGGGACAATGGCTGCCATCAGTGCTCAGGCCAGAGATTGCAGGGTTCGATGATGGGCAGCCTGACCAGAATGAATGCCCTCCAGGAATGTATTAGTGTGTTGCAACTCCCTTTCTACACACTGGATGGCATTCACAATGGTAGACTGCCCAACAGTGAGTGACCTGTGGAGGTCAATGGCCTCCTCACTGAGGGCAGCAGGGGTGACGGGCAGGGGCTGAGGTGCCTGGGGCGAAAGTGATGCCCAGCCTCCTGGGTGAGCGGGCATGGGGCGAAGGCTGAGGGGCTGCTGGAAGGGCGGTGCTGGTAGGGGGGGTGGCGGCTGTACCTGTAGAAGTGGGGGGCACAGATGGTGCCGCCACCACAAGGGAGCTCCCATCGGAGGACGAGTCCGTGTCGCTGGTTGCTGATCCGGTGACCGGCGTGAAGCTCCCCTCGCCCTCCGTCCCACTGGTGTATTCGGAGTCTGTGTTGTGGCCCTCCATGGCCATGTGGGATGCAGCCCCCTGGTGCTCCGGTGCCACTGTACCTCCGCCTGATGATGCCGATGCACAAAAGAACGGGGAGAGCACAAAAAGGGGTTGGGAAACAGAAGACAGGTTGAGTGCATGGCTTACCGCTACCGTTGGCGGACAATACAGACACAGCAGTGGGTCATTTCAAACAACAGTGGCCATGGCATCAGGGATGTCCCAGCTTATGTTTTCCAACGTGTTGTCCAGAGTGTTGTCTGCCCTGCTGAAACATCGTTTTTCCCTCAGGTTGAGGATTTGGCTACAGTTAAAGGTGACTTCTATGCCCTGGGACATATCCCTAACATCATATGTGCCATTGATGGGACCCATGTAGCTCTGGTCCCCCCCCCCCCCCACACGAGTGAACAGGTGTACAGGAACCGGAAGAGTTATCATTCGATGAATGTACAGATGGTATGTTTGGCAGACCAGTACATCTCGCAGGTAAATGCTATGTTCCCTGGCTCAGTGCATGACGCCTACATCCTGCAGAATAGCAGCATCCCTTATGTGATTGGTCAACTCCAGAGGCATCGGGTGTGGCTATTAGGGGACTGTGGTTACCCCAACCTGTCATGGCTATTGACCCCAGTGAGGAATCCCAGGACCAGGGCAGAGGAACGCTACAATGAGGCCCATGGGCGGACTAGGAGGGTGATCGAACACACCTTTGGCCTCATGAAGGCCAGGTTCAGGTGCCTCCATATGACAGGTGGTTCCCTATTCTACTCACCAAGGAAAGTGTGCCAGATCATCATCGGCTGCTTTATGCTTCACAATCTTGCTTTGCGACGCCAGGTGCCTTTTCTGCAGGAGTATGGTCCAAATGACGGTGTTGTGGCAGTTGTGGAGCCTGTGGACAGTTATGAGGAGGAAGCAGAGGAAGAAGACATTGACAACAAGGACTCAGTCATACAGCAATATTTCCAGTGACACACAGGTGAGAACACTTTCTTTACTAATACATTTACTTTCACACTTCTACCTCTATCCTGTCTGTCAATTTCAAGCAGTATTTGGTAACTGATTTGTACATTTCCATTACGGTTTCACAGGTGTGGTTACCACCATGTGTCATCTGCTTGCATCCTTCATGGACTTGTGATGTGTGACATAGGTATGTTGACATTACTATTGAGAACGGATTTTGTCATTGTCATAGCTAATACACTTTTTCAAAATCACAGACTGACTCCAGATTGTTTTGTGGTTAAAGGGTGTTTATTGAAGTGCTAATTATTGGAGGTGGTGTTAAAATGGTGATGGGTGATGGTGGAGGAATGTCCATGGCAGAGTCCAGTCTATTAGTCTCACAGGTGCACTGCCCATATGGGCATAGGAAGTGGAGCTGGGGCAGTTCCAATATGGACAGGGTTACAAAGTGGGACAGTGGGATGACAATCAGAGTGGACTCATTTTTTGGCGGGGGTATTGCCATTGTGCTCTGTCCTGTTCCTGGATCTCAGGGACCGCTTGCGGGGTGGTTCTCTGTCTGCAGGGGGTGGGGTGCTGGTGTGGTGGTCCTGTGGCGGGCCGTCCTGTCCACTAGCGCCGGCGGAGGTGGTGGGCAGTTCATCGTCCATGCTAGTGTCAGGGGCCCCTTGTAGTGCCACGGTGTCCCTCATGGTGTTCTGTATGTCCTTCAGCACCCCTACAATGGTGCCCAGGGCGGAGCTGATGGTTCTGAGTTCCTCCCTGAACCCCAAATACTGTTCCTCCTGCATGCGCTGGGTCTCCTGAAACTTGGCCAGGATCGTAGCCATCGTCTCCTGGGAGTGGTGGTATGCTCCCATGATGGAGGAGAGGGCCTCGTGGAGAGTGGGTTCCCTTGATCTGTCCGCCCAATGTCGCATAGCAGCCCTCCCAGTTTCCCTGTGTTCCTGGGCCTCCGTCCCCTGGACCGTGTGCCCACTGCCACTGCCCCCAGGTCCCTGTTGTTGTTGGGGTGGTGGGTTATCCTGGGTTCCCTGTAGTGGTGGATACACAGCTGATTGACGTGTCCTGGGGACAGAGGTATGGGCCCGCTGGGTGGGTGCTGTACTGGTGTTTCCAGAGGGTGGAAGGTCAGTGTTGGGCTGTGCCTGTGCGAGGGGAACCGACTGTCCTGAGTCCCACGATGGTCCTGGCTGGTCATCTGGATCCAGTTGGCCAGAGCTGCTATCATCACTGTGGGCCTCTTCTGTGGGTGGGGTAGAGATGTCTTGACCCTCCTGTCTGGTGACGTTAGGTAGTGGTCCTGCAGGGGTATAAAAGCATGATTATTGCATCTGTGTGTGTCATGGTGTGCAATGAGTGGGTGAGCGTGTACCCCAATACTAGCATTCCTGTGTGGGTGCTTGTGTGATGATCGTTAGGGGTTGTTATGGGTATGTGCAGTGGGCATGCTTTAGTGATGGGTGTCCATGCTTTGTTGTGTCATGCAGGGCTTGGTGTTGGGATGTGTGGTTTGTGTTACTAGTACATTAGTGAGGAGTTGTAGTGATAGGGGAGGGGGTGAGGGTGGGGGTGTGTGATAGCATGCAGGTAGGGTGGGGGATATGATAGTTAAGATTTGACTTACCAATGTCCAGTCCTCCACCAACTCCTCCGAGGCCCTCAGGATGCATAATGGTCAAGACCTGCTCCTCCCATGTTGTTAGATGTGGGGGAGGAGGAGGGGGTCCACCACCAGTCCTCTGAACCGCAATGTTGTGCCTGGAGACCACGGAACGCACCTTACCCCGTAGGTCGTTCCACCTCTTCCTGATTTCCTCCCGATTTCTTGGGTGCTGTCCCACTGCACTGACCCTGTCGATTATTCTTCGCCATAGCTCCATCTTCCTAGCTATAGAGGTGTGCTGCACCTATGATCCAAATATCTGTGGCTCTACCCGTACGATTTCCTCCACCATGACTCTGAGCTCCTCTTCCGAAAACCTGGGGTGTCTTTGGCGTGCCATTGGGTGGTGTAGTTGATGTGTGGGGTGGTGTATGTGGTGATGAGTGTGGTGATGTGTAGTGGTGTGGGGTGTTTTGTGCGTGGATGTTGTGTGGGTGATGGTGTCGTGTGCCTCTGTGTGGTGGGGTTGTCTATTGCTGTGCTCTCTCTGTCGCCTTTGTCTCTATTTTTTAGTCGTTGGGGTTTGTTTGTGATGTGGGTGTGTGTTTTATATTGTGTTGGGTGTGTGGGAGTGGTGTTTGTATGTGTATCAGGTGTGTGTATTTTGAATTGTCCAATGTGACGGTGTTTTGGAGATGTGTGTGTATTTTGAGCGCAGCGGTGTGTACCGCCAATGGAATACCACGGTTGAAAGACCGTTGCATGGATTCGTGGGTCGTAATAGCGTGGGGGTGTTTCTGTTGGCGTGACGGTGGAGGTTTTTTTTTCGCCAGTTTGTCACTGACCTTCGGTGTGGCGGACTTGTGTGGGTGTCTCAATTTCGGCGGATTCTGTGATGTGTGTCATAATAGCTGTGGCGGAAATCCGCGGCAGTGTATTGGTGGTTTTCTGCACGGCGGTAAGCGGCTTTTACTGCTGATGTTGTAATGACCCCCTTAGTGATGTGTTTTATATGTCCTGACAGTGAAATATTGCTAAATTCGTTTTTCACTGTTGCAAGGCCTCTCCCTCTCACAGGTTAACATGGGGGCTACCTTTAAATCTGATTAAAGTGCAGATTCCCTTTGGGAGCAGATGGACATGTGGAGTTTGGGGTCTCTGAGCTCACAATTAAAAAATACATATTTTAGTAAAGTTGATTTTGAGATTGTGTGTTTGAAAATGCCACTTTTAGAAAGTGAGCATTTTCTTGCTTATACCATTTCTGTGACTCTGCCTGTTTGTGGATTCCCTGTCTGGGTCAGTTTGACAGTTGAGCTGGTTGCACCTCACACTAGGCAGTGACACAAAGGGAGCTGGGATGTAGTCTGCATTTCCTGATGAGCCATCTGTGCTACGAGGGAGGGGAGGAGTGGTCACTTACACCTGAAAGGGCTGTACCTGTCCTCACACAATGCCGTCTTCGACCCCCTGGTGAGTGTTGGGGGCTTGGCCTGGGAAAGGCAGGATTTCACATTCAAAAGAGACTTTACTTTGAAGTAGGCCTACTTCAAAGGAGAAATTGGGTATAAGATGGGCACCCAAAACCACAGACTTTAGAACACTTCTGGACATCAAGAGGAACCTCTGCCTGGAGAAGAGCTGAAGAGCTGAGGAGAAGTGATGCCCTCCCTGTGACTGTGCTTTGTGGAGCTACCCTGCAGTTGCTGCTTCTGCCAGAGTAAGAGGGCAAAGACTGGACTTTGTGTGCCTTCCATCTTGTGAAGAACTCTCCAAGGGTTTGATTTAGAGCTTGCCTCCTGTTGTTTGAAGTCTGAGGGACAGCAAAGACTTCTCTCTGCCAGGACCTGGAGTCTCTGGAGAGACTCCTGCTCTGACAAGTGGTGCCCTATCTAGTCCCTGGGCTCTTGAAAGGAAAGCTGGTGGAAATCCAAGGAAAACTACTTCGGACGACTTCGGACCAACGCCGCTGCTGAATCCGGTGATGCCGCCTGCACCTGGCTCTGTGATCAACGCTGGAACGCGACGACCTTCGCAGGCCCGACACCGCTGCAGCTCTGCTGAAGTCCGCGACTCCGTGGATGTCGCCGCACCACGTTGTGACCGCCGCTGCTCGAAGTGCGCTGATTCAACGTTTCGCACAGACGCCGCGATCCCCGACTTCGCGCATCGAATTGTTTTCACTCTTCACCAAAGGTACTGTACTTGGGGGTCTAAGCGACTCCGTATCCGGCGCCGCTGGTGTCGGATTGTTGGGAACAACTCCGTCATGATACCGTGTTAACAGCCCATTGAAGCATTTTGTGTTTTTGAGTTTAATCTTTAAAAATTCATAACTTGACTTGTGTTTGTCGGATTTTTGTCGTTTTGGTCTTGTTTTGTTTAGATAAATATTTCCCATTTTTCTAAACTGGTGTTGTGTCATTTTGTAGTGTTCTCATTAAGTTACTGTGTGTGTTGGTACAAATACTTTACACCTAGCACTCTGAAGTTACGCCTACTGCTCTGCCAAGCTACAAAGGGGGTAAGCAGAGGTTAGCTGAGTGTCATTCTCTTTTACCCTCACTAGAGTGAGGGTCCTTGCTTGAACAGGGGGAACCTGACTGTCAACCAAAGACCCCATTTCTAACAACAGGTTACATTGGTTGTTAGGTTCACATGCATGACATCTCAAATTTGGTGCACTGTTCTGGTTTTCTTTATGGTGGAATATTGCTTTCTGGGAGTTGTAGTACTATCAGTTCCCAGGACTTAACATGCCATTCCCAAGGGATGTGGACACACCCTGACAATTTTGTCCACCATGACCCTCAACTCATCATTAGTGAAACATTTGTGGTGACATGATAGTAGCGTTGAAGACAGTGAGGTAGTATTGAGAAAAAGGTTGAAAAAAATGTTAGTGATGAGGTATAGGTGCTGTGATGTGAGTGGGTTGTTGTGTCTTGTGTGTGATAGTAAATTGTGTGTTGTTTACATTGTGAAGGTGTGGGATGTATGCATAGTGAAATGTGTATAGGTGCCAAACGTTTTTATCCATAAATCTGTGATAGTAATTCCTTCCCTGTGGATGTGAGTGGAGTTGTGTTTGCAAAGGATTGTGGGTTGCATAGGGGTGTGTTATATAGTGGAGTATGTAGGTGTGTCAAGTATATGGGTTTGTGTCAGATGTGGGATATTCAAACTATCCAATGTGGTGTTGTGTTCAGTATGATGTGAGTTCAGACCGTCGGAGTTCGCACCTTCAATGGTTTTCCGCCATGGATGAACCGCTGTCATGATTTGTGGATCGTAATCTAATGTGAGGAGTTTGGTTGGGTTAGCGGTGGTGGTGATGGGACTGTCTCTTTTCCATCCTCCAGTGTCCTGGCGGTTTTGGAAATTTGGCAGATTTTTAGCAGACTTTACAGCGTGACTCAATATGGCGATCAGATTACCGCAAACATGGGGGTGTTTTGGAGGCTGCCACCACAGCGGTTTTGCCAAGAGACCACCAAACTCGTAATGACCCCCTTAGTCTGCAAAATAAAAGTCTAAGGGCTTGATTACAACTTTGGAGGAGGTGTTAATCCGTCCCAAAAGTGACTGTAAAGTGACGGATATACTACCAGCCGTATTACGAGTTCCATAGGATATAATGGACTCGTAATACGGCTGGTGGAATATCCGTCACTTTACCGTCACTTTTGGGATGGATTAACACCTCCTCCAAAGTTGTAATCAGGCCCTAAGTGTCTGAGCATGGAAAGACAACAGGCTGTATCCACAAAGGTATCACCAAAGTCAGATTTTCATCTAGCTAGGCCAAGCTGAAGTTGTGGGGTTTTAGAGGCAAAAGGTCTTTTTGGGAAAAGTTCAAATTTCACACCCAGAGAAGTCAACACGATGGAAGGATTCCTTTAATGCTTTGTCCTAGTTACAATATTGATGTTGGTTCTCTTTTTGGTGCTTGGATTCCTCCAGTGAGGCAAGGCAGCAGGGAGTATCCAAACTGAGTTCCACAAGGCCAGATACCTCTCACTGAGGTATAAAAGTGCTGTGCAGAAACTTTAATTGGGACAAACCTGTTTCTTCAGCCTAGGGAGGTTTTTCCTTCATGGGACTCACTCTGGTGGCTGTTCCTGGTCCTCTGGAGTTCTGTAAGTCCAAAAATGTTTTCCATCCACATTTTGCAGGGGTCAACCTCTCTTTCCCTCATCTGTTTCCTTGAGGCTCCCATACTTCAGGGGAAGCTCTTAGGTTTTTTAAGGCTTGATCATGCCAAGGCTTTGTGGAGTCCAGGACAGATCCAGTTGGAACTGGGCAACTGGTCTTCTAGGAAAAGTAGTTTGCCAGTGTGTTTTGCTTCTGGACCTACACAGGAGGTCAGCCTACTGACCCTTGGTCAGTCCTTCAAGCTTCTCTCAGGTCACAGTAAGCAGGGCCGGATCCTCTTCTGTTTTGCCACAAGTCCAGAAAGTGCTCTGAGGAGAGTGCCGTAGGTTTCCACATTTATGTTTAGCACTAGCCTGTGGGTAGAGGTGACTCCTGACTCCTCTGTGGCCAATGGAGTGACAATTGCCAGGGGCAACCCTACCCACGTTTACAACAGTTCCCGTTTACCCTACTGCAAACAATCCCACAGTGCACCATACTCCTAAAGTTCAAATGGAGAAAACAGGCCTCCCTTGTGCAGAGACTGTATGTCTACCTAGAGGTGTGGCCAGGGAAATGAACAGTTCCCTCCTCTGTGGTCACTCAAAAGTGGTTTGGGGGTAGCTCTCCTCCTACTGGTTTAGTGTTGGCTTGGCTGTAGAAACAAAGGGTTGCCTTCACTAGTCTCATCTTATCTTTACTTGTGAAAGGGCAGCCCCCTTTCCAAGATAATGAAGTTCCGGGGTCTACCTTCACTGGTCTCCCTGCAAAGGGAATTAAAACACCTCCCTTTACCCAGGCCATCATTTCTGCTCCATGAGCAGTTTTCACACCTAATTAAGGATAGCACTAGCACACCAGCTGTCAGTAGGCTAATGATAATTCGCCTACTATAGGTTAAGACAAATAAAATGTAACGTTTTAAAAGTAGCTTTTCCTAAATATGTGTTGAAAATCATTCATTGGATTTGTAATAAATTTTAGAAAGATAATTGAATGACTTTTATAGCTATTTACACTCAAAAGCTACAATTTTATGTTCATAATCTGTATTTTGACATTGTCTAGTATTCAGCTCTAGCCCTGCCAGTGAGAAAGCAACTTTTCCCACCTATTCATTAGAGGAACATGCCAAATGTATTTTTACACGTTTTTTATATATCAGTATTCCACCTTGTGGGTGACAAGGTGTACTTAGGGGTTACATTATTATTTAAAAGCAGGATATCCTACATGCAAAAAGGACTAATCTAACACATTTGACAATAGGTTTTAAGACTGCTACAATCAGGTTACACGTGTTTTCCAGGCCCATACAGTGCATGGCACAATAGGTGCTGCAGTCCCTAGGTGGCATTTTTCTTTCTGGTCATGGGTACATTTTCTATACCATATACTTGGGACTTATAGGCAAGTTAATTGAAGTCAATTAAGGGTTAGTACATTTATCCATGTTTAAAGGAGGAGACAGACACTTTACTCATATTTAGAAGAAGTAAAAGTGCACAGAGGGCTAAGTGCTTAACCATAGAGGCTAGAAAAGGCAAAACAAAGGTGCCCATGCTGTGAAGGTGGCTTTCATACATGATCTCTCCCTTTTATGAACACATTGTTACATTGTCTCTATTAGACCTGTCAGCCTTAGGGTGGTCTTCCCTCAAACATTTTGCATTTACCCTTGCCTTTTGACTTTTGCTGAAATTCGTTTAGGACTGATAACCAGTGCTAAAGTCCTTGTGCTCTCTCCCTTAAATATGGTAATATTGGCTTACACCTAACTGGCATATTTAATTTAATTATAAGTCCCTTGTAGAAAGGTATGCCATAAATCCAGGACCTGTAAATGTAATGCTACTCGCGGGCCTGTAACACTTATTTTGCCACCCACCTAAGTAGCCCCTCAAAATGTGTCTCAGGTCTGTAGTGCAGCCTGAATGCAGATTTAGACTGCCAATTTGACTTGACAAAATAGCCCTACTGCCAAATATTAAACATCCCTTTTATTGCATATAACTCACCCAAAGGTAGGCCCTACATATCTCATGAGGCAGGGTGGATGCATTGTAATTAAAATGTTGGACATGTACTTTTAAGTTTTACATGCCTTGGTTGTGAAAATCTCACAGATTCATTTTCCATTACTGTGAAGCCTACCTCTCCTACAGCATAGCACAGGGTTACCTCATCACATTTAATAAGTGCTAAACTATGATTGAGAACAGGTAAGCATTTTGTGTTTGGTGTCTGAAATTTTTTAACTAAAAACCTTCTTTAATGGTAAAGTCTAATTTTAAAGGTACAACTTTGAAATGCTGCTTTAAGAAAATTGGAAGTTTCCTGCCATAGCGATTTGGTGTCTGCAGCCTGTTCCTGGATCACATGACTGGGTGTAGTTGGCCATTGAACTCTGTTTATTCCTCCTAAACAGACACAAAATAAGCAGATTAGATGTGTCAGGATGGGCCATCAACTGTCAGGATGGTGGTGCTGGAGCTGAGCACAGTCTTATTTACAATTGAATAGCCTACATTCTGCCTTCACACAAAGGTCTTGTTACTGCCTGCATTGTTCATGCAACCAACTTGGAGCCAGGGCAAGGGATTCAAGAAACCTCAAGCACTTCAAAGGGATTTTGTTTAGAAACGTCTACCTCAAAGAAGGAACCATGTATTAAAAATAGGGCTTCAGACATACCCTTCAATTCACTTTCTGGGCCTGCAGAAGGAGTCTCAGAGGACTGCCTGCTGCTGTGGCCTGCTTTGTACTCCAGAAGACTGCTTTGTTGTACCTGACAGGACTGTTTTGCTGCCTGGAACTGCCTTGAAACTCAAGAGGCCTGCCCTGCTGTTTAAACCCTGGTGGATTACTTAAACCCAAGGTTACCTGAGGTTCTGGTCAGGGAGCCAGCCAAGGGAGCTATTTGGCTGGCTCCCTGACCAGAACCTCAGGTACAAAAATGGCTCCATCTTGAAAACATATCTGGACCCAGTCTTGAGTGGTGCCCTTCTAGGCTGGACCCTTGGTCTTAATTATAAAAGTACCCAGATAGCCAAAATCGAAAACATGGCACTCAGAACATTTTTGACTAAAAACTGGACGGGGACTAACCTGCTTGCCTATCTGTCCAAGGTGCATCATCGGTCGGCTTGACTGCAGTTCTTGCTACATTCTTCTCCACAGCAGCAAATCCTTCTCAGGGTATCCGTTTTTGTGCAATTCTCATCAGCTGCAGTCTTCAGCTGTGTCCCGCTGGAGATGTCGACTTCCAAAAAAGAGTCTAAGTCAGAATGTAGAAATATTCACTGCAACTTTGTCCAGTAACTCCTCTATGATGCTCCCTTTTTGGATAGCTACTGAAGACTTACCCCATTGAACTTTACCTTCTCATAAGCGTTTTCTTCACAGTTTCTTACATTTCTGAAGTTCAGCGCCAACCAGATCAAATTCACATTTTGTATTTGACTTGTGCTTCATCACAGTCTGCCATATTTTTCAACTTTGATCTCGTCCCAGATGACTTGGTATCTGTGGTTACTTTTTACATTTTTTAGGCTCTATTTTGTACCTTAAACTTTAAACATTCATAACTCTTGTTATACTAATTTGATTTTTGTTATGTTGTCAAATGCTTTATTAACATTTACTTTACCTTTCTAAAGTGGTGTGGGAGTTTTGTTTTTGTTGTGTTGTGTTCTTACTTTATTGGTGTTTGGGTGCTGCATAAATACTTTACATAGAGCCTCTAAGATAAGCCTGACTGCTTTTGTGCCACACTACTAGAAGGTTGAGCAACAGGTAAAATAGGGACTTTTGTGATTTACCCTGACAGGGATGGTGCTTGCTGCTTGAACATGGGTCACCCCGCATCAACAACCCAATTTCTCACCATCTCTTTACCACTAGGGACTGAGGGCCTCATTCCGACCCTGGCGGTACAAGACCGCCAGGGCCGGGGGCAACGAAAGCACCGCCAACAGGCTAGCGGTGCTTCATTGCCCATTCTGACCGCGGCGTTAAAGCCGCAGTCAGAAAAGGGAATCCAGCGGTTTCCCGCCGGATTTCCCCTGCTTGGGCAGAACCTCCATGGCGGCGCTGCAAGCAGCGCCGCCATGGAGATTCCGACCCCCTTCCCGCCATCCTGTTCCTGGCGGTTTTTACCGAAAGGAACAGGATGGCGGGAACAGGTGTTGTGGGGCCCCTGGGGGCCCCTGCACTGCCCATGCCACAGGCAGTGCAGGGGCCCCCTAACAGGGCCCCAGGGAGATTTTCACTGTCTGCATTGCAGACAGTGAAAATCGCGATGGGTGCAACTGCACCCGTCGCACCCCTGCAACACCGTTCGGAGCCGGCCTCTGTGTTGCAGGGCCTTTCCCGCTGGGCCGGCGGGCGCTCCCTTAGCGGGCGCCCGCCGGCCCAGCGGGAAAGTCAGAATGGCCTCCATGGTCTTCTGACCACGGAGCGGCCATTTGGCGCTTCCCGCCAGGGTCAGAATGACCCTCTGAGTCCTTTAGTGAGCGATACGATTGGACTGCATGATATGAAGGGAAAACAAAGGTTATATAGTGCTCTTTCTTTGGCTGCTAGGTGGCTGATTTTTTTTATTTATGCCCACTTCCAATATGCGAGAATCAGAACTCTTGTTCAGCGAAATTAGCAAGTTGTAATTTTCCTTTTGCACCACTGACCTAGGTATAGATTCTGGATAAGTAAAATTTTGGAAGAAAGGGATTTGGGAAGTACTATTTTGAGCACAAATGTCTTCTCATAAGTAGTTGCTTAGTTTCAGGACTAGGCTTATCGCCTTTAAATATCAAAGTAGACATTAAGGGACTCATTACAAGTTTAGCGTTCTGACAGTAAGACCCCCATGGTTGCGGCCGCCAAAAGACTGCCATGTTGGCGGTCATCTGACCACCGTATTAAGAGATACACAGCACAGACGGCTAAAAAACAGCCAATTTCTCAAAACTTCCAGGACACTGGCAGACAGAAAAAATTTAGTTATATCACAAGCACTGCCAGTCTGGCAAAAATCAACCAATCTAATTACGATCCACAAATCACAAGAGCGGTTCTTCCATGGCAGAAAACTATTGGCAGTATGAACTGTGGCGGTCTGAACTCAGTCAGGATACTACACCACATTGGATAGTTCAAATACCCCACACCTAACACACATTCACACATCTGATACACATACATACTACACTACAAAACATACCCCTACATAACCCACAATCCTTTGCAACTAGAACACCACTCACAGTCAGATACTGGCCAAAAGTTAACTAGTCAAACAGATAATAGGCACCCCTGCATATTACACTCAGCACATATCCCAAATTTGCACAACATACACAGCACACACATTACAAAACCACACAATACAGAACAACTGTCACCCACTCACATCACAGCACCCATGCCTCTTCAAAAACAATTTACGTCCTTTCATTCACAACCTCACCGTCTTTACTACCACTACCATGTCCCCACAAAAACACCCACGTTTCACAGATGATTAGGTGAGGGTCATGATGGACAAAATTGTCAAGGCAGAGCCATATCTATTCGGAGCACAGGTCCAGCAAACATCAATAGCCAGGAAAATGGAGTTGTGGCAAAGAATAGTCAACAGGGTGAATGCAGTAGGCAGTTACCCACGCACCAGGGAGGACATCAGGAAGAGGTGGAAGGCCGTTGGGGGAAGGTTTGTTCCATTGCATCCAGGTATCAGCTGGCGGTACTAAAGACCGGTGGTGGGCCACCACCTTCTCCCCCACAGTTCATATCATTGGAGGAGAAGGTCTTGGACATCCTGCATCCAGAGGGCCTGACAGGAATACCTGGGGGAGTGGAATCGGGTAAGTCACAAAAACATTCATGTCACCAACAGTTTTGTCTTGAATGCTCATCCATCACCTTTCCCCACCCCAATGACCAAACCACCCACCACCCCCTGTCCAAATCTCCAAATACCCCTCACTGCCATGCCACATGTCAAGTAAACTCAACTTGGGCCACAGTGTTTGGGAAGGGTGGGTGAAGTCCTGACAAATGACAGCACTACAACTCCCTGAAGCCACTGTTCCAACATTAACAAAACCAGAACTGTGAGACAAAATTGAAATGTCTTGCATGTGAAACTAACAATCAAAGTTAACCAACCTGATCTGTCCACCATTTAACACTACATGGCAATGACGGCTATGCAATGGGCCACTACTAGTACCATTACTATCTAATCACAGGTACAGTTGTGTCCCATATCAAACCGGACTCTGAGAAAACATCCCTAATAATGCCATATACTCACGTGTGGTGGACACCTAAATACAAACTGGACTCACTTGCAATGCAACCAGTCAGAGGTCCTGGGAAAATTCTAACAACAATTTTGTGCATTGTGCATTGTACAGCTTCTAGTTGGCTCAATGATGCGATACACCTTACTAGGAGAGAAATGTACATTGCCATCTTCACTCAGACAAGATATGTGTGTATTTGCATCCATTTAAACACTAACATACTCTAAGAGCATGGAGCATGCTGGATGGAAATGCAAATCTCTGTATCCCATATTGCACAAACCCAGATTAAGTAGCAGCTGTCATTGTCATATAAAGGCAGTGTGTGCAACTCACATACCATGTTTAGCTGTCTAATAAATACAACACATGTTGCACCACTTGTGCATTCCACTTCTCCTACAGGTAACCTTGCCATCCCCAACATGGAGAGGATACCAGAGACAGACACTACCCCTCTGGATGCAGGCCCCAGTGAAGAAAACAGCCCTGAATGTCTGTACATTGAGGACAAAGCTGACCTATCAGGGACACCTGGTCACCCTGCCCATGTGAATCCTCCCAGCCCTGTTGCAACTACATCACAGGAAACCATTTGCCCCCAGACCTGTGTCCCAAGGACAGTCTCTTACATCATGTGCCCCCCTTCACAGGTACCTGAGTATCCTAATGTCACCCCTAACAATGACGGTCCTGTCACCAGTGGGAGTGGGCACACTGTGCCAGGGGCACAGATACGCAGGGTTAAGGTGTGTTGGAGGGATGGTGTGGGTCAGAGGATGGGGTTCCAAGGTACACAACTGACCCGGAGACCATCTCCCAAGTCTTGGGAGCCTACCAAAAATTCCCAAGGCATAATGGGCCAGGTACTGACCATGATGGGGGAGATCAGCACGCTGCAGAGGGTCAACCACCAGTAAGCCGTGAAGCAGTGGCAGGCACAAAATACCATCCTGGCTTACATTGCTGGAGTGCTGAGGGATATCAACACTACCCTGTGTAGCTTTGGCACCCAACATCAGGCCTCTTCCACTAGCCCTGAGACATCAGGCCCCTCGCCATCTGTGGCTACTTGTGGAATTGAGGCCCTGCCAGGTGAAGAGAATGCCTCAGACATCCCACCCTCTGTTACAGAAGAACGCCCGCAAATGTGGACATCCACTCAGACATCCAGGAGGATCAGATGCCAAGACTAAACCCACTGCCAGGAAGTGAACCTCTCCTGATTCATCCCCCTTGTGTGTGACTAATACAGCCTGTTGTATGTTCTGACACCTAACTCCATCTTCCTGTGGTGCAAGGACACTGGAATTGTGTTTCCAAATGGTGTCGCAGCTACCCTGATGACTTCATCCACCATGACTGAACCCTTCACTGTTAACTTTATTCCATTTTTGTTTCAGTCCACTCATGTTGTAGTTCACTCCCCAATAAATATTACTGATTCACAGATTCTGTGTGAGTGTGATGTATCAAACATTAACAACCTACATGTATGACCTACATCTATTGACCTAAATGTCACTCTTCAATGTTATACTTCTGTTATGGTCGTCACAAATGTACTGGTCAACCAGGAGACAAATTGCACAGGGATTGTAAAATAATCATGACACAAGTCACCTGTATTGTACATCTCCATCTATTTATTTTGAGAATGACAAACAGCACGCTGTGAAGTCACGCTGTGGATTTCAGTGTTTCAGCTTAGGTGTCATTCACTGCCAACCCACAGAATACAGAAGTTAGGGTCATGTCAGACTATCTCCATCCCAAGAGGCAGACAGATTGGGTCAATGGATCACCATCTAAAGCCTTATCACATACCCGTACCTTATCCTCCCAAATATCCATACCCAATGAAGCAGACAGAGGTCAGTACTAATCTCCCCAGTCATGGAACCTTCCACTTACAATGGTCAGGTATCTGTAGGCTAGCCACTCACCTATGTCAGTCTTCAGACACATGCTCATTGCTCTGCAATGAGGAAACACACTATGCATAAAGTAAGGCCAATAACAACACAAACCATAATGATGGTAGTGTCTTTACACCACATTATGACATGTGCCAGATACACGTGGACACACACATGCCACCATTTGAGCCACCTCTAATAGCAAATAGGTTTATATTGTTTGAAAACCACTGTCCTGACAGTCTGGGCATAGAAATCACACACCACAAATCTCATGCAAAACAGTATCTAGTCTAATCCATGTCCAGTCAGCAATTCCCATCTGCCTGTGACACATTCTGACAATGCCAAATGAGAATGAGCCAAACAGCTAAGCTGTAAATCTGTGTTTGACAAAGATAAGGTAAAAGGATACCGTTTCTGAGGGAGAACATGGCGGGCTGCGTCGTACTAGCAGTGCGCTAGGACGCTTCTGGTTCCGGTTCCTGGGGGAGTGACGAAACGGTGCTGCCGGTCGAACTGCGGTGGCGGTGGATACACAGATGTGCGCACCGCAGTTCCTTAGACCGGATGAAAGGTGGAAGGCAGCTGGAGCTGCGTTGCTGTGCCGTGCCACGCTGGAGTTGCGCCGAACACGGAGAGGAGCGGCGCATATTCCCCTTCGAGGGAATAGCGGCAGCGGCTGCACCAGCGAGGTTATAAAGAAGGCGAGGCAAGGAGCACTGACTAATAGCATTTCTGAAAGGAGGACCAGTCAAAGAATGGTGAGGCAAAGTGGGGGGGGGGATGGTGATACTCCCCTCCCCCTTTTGGTCTAATGAGTGTGGAGGGGACTGGTCAGCCTCAGGTTGACAAATCTGATTTGGTGTTGGAAGATGAGGGGGGCTTAGGCAAGAAAAAGACTACAATTAAACCATGTGAAGGAAGAAGGAAGAAGGAGCGCCGCGAGGAAAGAGGGGGAAAGTAAGCTTAAGGGGAGAGATAAATTGACTCCCTCCTTGAGGTCATTTTTTAAAGTGAGGCCGGAAGTAGTCAAGCTTACCCCCGGTCAGGTTAGAGCGGCGATGGAAGCTTCTACCTTACAGCTTGCGGATTCCTCGGGTGAGGGTAGGGAGCTGGTGGATAATAGCACAGTCGCGTTGTCCCAAACTAATGGAGGAAACAAAGAGGGAGCAGGGTTGGAGAAGACACTCCCCCGATGCAATCTGGTAAGGAGCAGTTGAGCACCCCTCAAGTTCGGACCTTAACCACAGTGGCTCTGCAGGCACAAGACCCTTTACTTACGGTTGTTGAAGAAACCTCTCAAGCTGTTCCTGCCCCCTCTCTTTCCCAGAGCTCCTCGTTTGAGGTACTGATTTTGTCCATTTCTGAGGATGTAAAGAGAGGCTTTGCGAATTCAGAAGTAAATCAAGGGGAGATAAGAGAGGTTTGCACGGTGTTAGAAAGAAAGATTGATGGCTTAATGGAGAGAACTCAGGTTCTCGAAGAAGCTATGGGCGGTATGAAGGAGGAGCTGGGTCAACATAAGGTTGAGATTGTTGCATTGAAGGGAAATGAGCAGGTATAAAAAAATAGGATTGAGCAAATGGAAAATTACTCCAGAAGAAATAATTTAAGACTTTTGAAAGTGCCAGAAGGTGCGGAAGGCAACGATCTCAAGGCCTTTGTGGTTTCGCTAATTAAATCGGGAGTGGGACTGGAGGAGAGTGAGGAGGAAATCAGAAAGGATATTCAGAGAGTCCATCGGGATCCTTTTAGGATGCGGATGAATAGTAGTAAACCTCAGAGAATCTTGATACATTTTTTGACATATCAGATGAAAGAGAAGATCTTATCTAGAGCGTTAAAACAAAAATCTTTAAAAGTGAATGATGTTGTCTTTGAGATTAGGTCTGATTTGTCTAGGTCTACTATGGACAGGCAGTGGGAGCTCGGGAAGCGATTGGAGATATTTAAGTCTCTGTGGGTCTCGGCTCAGTTGAAATTTCCAGCCTTTCTCCGGGTTATGTACAATAACAAAATGTATAATATTAGAGATACGACTGTTGCGGATGAACTATTGGAAGTAGTTAAAGGTGAGCAGACCTTAAAATAGCGTTGTTTTAGGGGTTTTCGAAGTTAAATCACCCAGGAATACGAGGGCGTTCTAAAATTTGGACCAATTATGGTCCCTATATGGGGGGGTGTTCTCCACGGGTGGGGTAGCCGGGGAATGGGAGTTGGGGGGCTGGGCAGGGCAGGGGTTTGAGGGGGGAGAGTATAAAAAAAAAAAGTGCCTTGTTCAACCCAGTTATTTGTTTTGCAATATTTGAGAGATAGCTAGCAGGGGGAGAGACCAGGAAACACACTTAGATAAGGCGGAGTGTATGAGCGTAGTAAAAAAGCTGAGGTGGGTTCAAGCTTTTGCATGTACAGAGCATAATTATCATACTAAAGGTGTGGCTATTAAACGGCTACAACAGGGAAATGTAGTAATTTGGAGGTAAGATCGGATACAGCGGAGAGGTAGGTTGTAGTTAAAGTACAGTTTGATGGTTGTAATTTTGTTTTAGTAGGGTACTACGGCCCTAATTGTGATGATATAGAACCTCTAAGACGGCTTTTTTCTCCGCTTCTTGAATTCTCTGACCCAGTCATTATGATGGGTGATTTTAATGTTGTGTTAGATAATGAGCTGGATAGGCATAATTGTAAGTCGCGAGGCACGCCCAAATCGCAACAATATTTAAGGAGGATGATGAAAGAATTTGGTTTGTGCGATATCTGGAGACAAAGAGTGGGGAATAGTAGGGATTTTTCTTTTTTCAATAAGAAATACAGGCATGCCTCCCGAATTGATTATTTCCTATTAGATTTATGCTTGAGAGAGGCTGTGAAAAAGATAGTATATCTGCCCTCTCACTTATCTGACCATTCCGTGGTTGTGCTAGATATGAGTTTTCCGCAGAGAATAATTAGTAATCGGTGGACCATTGACCGCTCTTTACTACTGGATCAGGAGTTGGTGATGCAATTGCGTAAGGAATCAGAATTATTTTTCAGTGTAAATGTAGGGTCCGCCCCAATGTTAGTAGTATGGGATACTTTTAAAGCTGTTATCAGGGGGGAGATTACGAATATCTCATAATGGAAGCATAAATTGTTTAGAAATGAAAATAATTTGTTAGAGCAAGAAATGCAGAAGTATAAGGTTGAGTTGATAGAATCAGGTGAGACAGAGGCTTTGAGGGCTAGTATGGATGGGTTGAGAAAACAGTTGGAGAATGTATTACAGGGAAGAATTCTAAGGAGATGGGAGGCAAGCAAATTGGCTCATTTTGAGAACGGGGAAAATGCCGGGAAGTTGTTAGCCTGGAAAGGTAAAGCAGATCGAGTAAGGAACTATATTAAGGAGATTGAAATGGAGCAGTCAGGAGAAAGAGGAACGGACAAGGCAGTGATTGAATTTGCTTTCCAAAATTCTTTTACACAATTGTACTCGGAAGAGTTAGAGGTGGGAGAAGATATGGTGACGGATTGGTTGGGGTCTGATATATCTTTATGTATAGCACCGCAGGAAAGGGAAGCACTGAATGCCCCAATTACGCCAGAGGAAATTAGGAGAATCTTGAATAGCAGTAAGACCGGGACTGCTCCGGGCCCTGACGGCATCGCAGTGGAGGTATATAAGGCATTAGGGGATTCGATAATCCCAGTTCTGACAGATTTGTTTGGGGGGGATCTTTAAACACGGCAATAGTATTCCTCTTTCGTGGAACGAGGCTGTTATCTCATTAATTTTGAAACCTGATAAAAACCCTGCGAAATGTGCTTCTTATAGGCCTATATCATTGTTGAATAGTGATTATAAATTATTAGCTAAAAGTTTAGCGGATAGGCTGAGTAAGATAGTTAATAACTTGGTGCACCCAGACCAAAAAGGCTTTTCTAAAGGTAGATATCTGCATGAGTTAACTTTTGAATTGATCGGGGCGATAGATATGGCTACAACCTTCGGGTCACCGTTGGCAATTATTATTTTAGATGCAATGAAAGCCTTTGACCAGGTAAACTGGAATTATTTGAAATAAATTTTAAGGCGGGCCAACCTAGGAACTAAGTTCTGTGGGGTGATCGATCAGATATATGCAGCACCTTTTGCTAAGGTGTTGGTTAATGAAAACCTTACAGGACCTATCACAATTTCTAGAGGTACTAGGCAGGGTTCTCCCTTGTCTCCTGTGTTGTTTAACTTGTATATTGAACCATTTGCTAGAACAATTAGGCAAAATAGCCTCATCCCCCCCTTTCGTTGCAATGGTTGGGAAAAAAAATATATTTATATGCAGATGATCTGCTGATATACACCAATAATTTACCATTGGCCTTTAATACAGTTAAAGAATTGGCTGAGCAATTTGGAAGAATAACAGGATATCTGGTTAATGTGGGAAAAACAGAAACTATGCAATGGAATACGGAGGCAGGGTTAATACCGAGTAAGCAGGAAGTACGGTATTTAGGTATCTTAGTGACTCATGATCTTAAGGATCTAGTTGAAAGGAATGCACGAAAATTGTTAGCTGAGTGTAAAGGTATGTTGCAGAAATGGGCATATTTCCCTTTGACGATACTCAGGAGAGTAAATTTAATTAAGATGTTTATTTTGCCTAAATGGAACTTTGTGTTTGCAGCAATCCCCCTGGCAATGCATAAAGGGTACTTGGATAAAATGCAGCAGGCGATAAATGTTTTTATTTGGAGTTCAAAGGGGCCAAGGATATCTTGGAAGAAATTACGTAGAAGAAGGGAAAAAGAAGGATTGGCTTGACCAGATCTGGCATATTATGCTTGGGCCTTCTTATTCAAGAATTCAAGGATGTTGTTTGTATGCCCAGATGTTTCAGCTGTGGGTGGGATGTATAAGGCAATGGTCTCAACTGTTAAAGGGGCTTTAAGGTATTTCCTTTTTAAATTTGGCGATCCTAAATTTTTCAACAAAATCAAATTGAAAGTACTGAAAGGGCTGGCAAGGAGTTGGTATCAGCTGAGACTTCGACTTGGTATTCTTTATTACAGCTATTATGCACCTATTTGGGATTCCCCGGGCACCCCAGAGTGCTTTAAAGATATTTTAGCATTACCACTCAAAAAGGCAGGGGTGGAAAGGTGGGGCGATCTCTCTCGAGATGGAACATTGCTTTCATGGGAAGAGTTAGTAGGGATAACGAACGGATCCCTGTCTAGGTTGACGTTTTTGCAGATAAAAGAGTGGGAAAAAGGAATTAAGGGGGGTCTGGGGGTGGGAAGTCCACTGGAGGATTCTTTTTTAGAGTTTTCTGTCTCGTCCCTGTAAAGAAGTTGGCGGTTTGGTATTGGGAAATGTTAGAAATGTTAGATGGGAATTTTACATTACCGACCGATCTGTGGGGTAATGATGTGCCCAGGGATAAGGTTGGTGTATGGTGGAAAAAGTCGCTGTCGATTCTCTACGACGTAGTGAAGCCAGCCCCGTTGAGGAAAAATCATCTTTATATTTTACACAGAGCTTATAACTCGCCGGCGAAATTTTCTAAGTTTAAGAAAGGAGAAGTGGTTACATGTTTGAAATGCGGTGGTGTAGGAGCAACAGATGTTCATATGTTTTGGGATTGCCCCATTATTCGTTTGTTTTGGGAGGAAGTTTTTGGTGTGGTGTCATCTATGTTGGGTTGGGAGATTATTGTATCGCTCCCGCT
Source organism: Pleurodeles waltl (assembly GCF_031143425.1). Classification (NCBI taxonomy): domain Eukaryota; kingdom Metazoa; phylum Chordata; class Amphibia; order Caudata; family Salamandridae; genus Pleurodeles; species Pleurodeles waltl. Next base: position 145,564,625 of record NC_090440.1, read on the forward strand.
GATTATATTTGGGCAGCTTCAGGAAGAAGGCATAGGGAGTAGGGTGAATAATGCTAAATTTAAGTTTTTGTTTTATGTAATTTTGTTGGGTAGAAATGAAATTTGTAAAAATTGGATGAAGGACTCCCCTCCGAGTTATATGGATTGGCTCAATGCAGTTCTCCGCATTTCGAACATGGACTTGAATACGCGGGGTACTAGGACAAATGCGGAACTCTGGTCGCCTTTGTTAAATTGGGGGGGAGTTTTATGAATTATTTGAAAATTGTTGCTTTGAAATATTTGAAATTGGTTTGTTGTTTATCGTCCAATGATTATTCACCGCCGGCTACTCCTGCTTGTCTGTTAAAGCGGACCGGGAGATATAATGGTGACCACCCCTGGTTTGGGTCCCTCTCTTATCTAGATGGTGAGAAGGGTGTATGGATCAAGAGGTGGCTCAAAATGCGGGGTTGAATGAGGATTAAAAAAAAATTTTTTTTAAATAAAGTAATGGCCAGAGTGGAACACAAACATCGCGTTGTTTATTTGTAACTACAATTGTGACTTTGGTTGTGCATTTTCTAAACAATCGACTATGTATATTACAGTTTTGCACAACACTTGATGGGACATTCAGCATGCACATCTGAGCCATGGGCTTTGTAGCCACTTAAGACAACACTGATGATGGTAAAAAGAACATTACATGGCATGCATAACCTCAACAATTCCGCATGGAATCTCTATTGCAACCTCACATCAGATACTTTGAGCCTGTTGATGTATTGATTGATGACATCTGCCCTGATGTCTCCAGCTTCATCCCCATCATGCTCATCCTTGCTTGGCATATCTGCATTTCCACCCAAAGGATCTGCTGGATTCCCCTCATCTGGTATGAATGGTATCTAACATCTCAGGGCAAGGTTGTGGAGCATGCGGCAGCCAACAATTATTTGACATACCTCGTAGGGTAGAGGAGGGCTCCTCCAGATTTGTCTATACAGCAAAATCTTGCCTTCAGGAACCCAAATGTCTGCTCCATGACATGCCTTTTCCTTCTGTGGGCCTCGCTGGTGTCAATAACCAAGGACGGTTTGGGTAGCCAGAGTCCCCTGTAAGGTATAGCTACACCAATCCATACTTTAGTCTTGAACATCTACATATATGGTAGCAGGACAAAAGGTACTGACCCACATGAAATACATGACTTACCACCAGCCAGGCCCTCTCTGTGTATCGTCGTGTCATCAGCAGTGGGATATTGCTGTTCTGCATGATGAAGAAATCATGTACTGATCCTGGATACCTTGCACAAACTTGTGATATGTAAAGTTCAGCCAAACAGTCCACTTGGATGTTTATTGAGTGGAAGTTTTTCCTGTTCCTATATACCTGTACATTAGCACTTGGGGGAACCAAGGCAACATGGGTGCCATCTATGGCTCCAACCACATGTGGAATGTGTCTCAAGGCATAGAAATCTGCCTGCCCCTGGTCCAGATCCTCACAATGGGGAAATATGATGTAGCTGTCCAGGTGTTTTAACAATGCAGACCGTACAGCCTTCAAAACATGACTGAACATGGGCTGAGACATCCCTGCAGTTAGGGCCAATGTATTCTGAAATGACCCAGTGGCCAGGAAGTGCAGCACTGACATGATTTGAGTGATGGGAGGTATGCTATTGGGATTGCAAATTACAGGCAACAAATCTGGCTCCAACTGACGACACAGATCTATAATTGTATGCCTATCTAGGCAATATCTCTGGATTACATGTCGAGCCTCCATGCACTGCAGGTCTGCTAGTGGACGGTACACTGGAGGTAGCCTTGCTTTCCTCAGGCCAGGGTAACTATGTGGGCCAACACAACAATGTATGTTAATGAATCAATCCATATATCACAATTATGATCACAACAGTGTTACACATATATCAAAATCATTTCACATGAAACAGTAAATATGTGGTATATACATGCTACATAGTGAGGCAAAATAGGAAAGTATGAAAGTGAATCTAATCCTCAAAACCCTTGCATGCACTCTACATGGAGCTACATGTCACTGACAGTGAAAGTTACATCAACCCTGTAGCTATGTTACACATTTTTTGGGCACATATACCATCTTCAGTTTGTCATTAGTATGGTGACAACACCATATGGTTTCATGTATAAAATCCAAAATAGCACATTTCACTTCCTGTACTAATGACAATCTCATAAATACTTTTGAACAGTGCGCCTGCACTTCACACATTGTCATAGAAATGAGGTTTCAGTAAATGACAAAACTTTAATAATTTCATCATAGATATTTGAGCCCTAAAATGGCAGCTGCCTGACCTGTTGCACTGGACATCAGGAAGTGACCTGACTCCCCGGCAGATGTCGTCATGGTGGTAGGCGGTTACTACAGTGGTGTTCATTGCCATTGGACCAAAGTGCTGCCTTTGGTAGACTTGGGCTAATGGCGATGTACACTGGTGATGACGGTCCTGCACATTGAGAACATGACCGCCATCTCCTGCACAATCCCTCACTTGACTACTGACACTGCTGCCGGCACGACCTCCACACCTGAACTGCAGTGTACTGCCTCTGGGAGCAATCATGCAACATCCTGCAGGTGGTAGGGCCCCTGCCTTCTCTCCCAAAGAACTGGCCTAACTTGTGGAGGAGGTCCTACCCCTGTATGAACAGCTATATGGTGCACCAGAGGAGCAGGTAAGTCCAATGTAATACCAATGAGTGAAAGGTAGAGTGTATGAGGAGGTAGATGAAATATGCATGAATGAAGGGGTGAGCTATCATATGTGGGTAGATGGTTATGAGCACATGTGCATAGGATGACTGTTACCCCTGATACATAGGAGGTAGTGTGTGATGTATGTTGCCTGATCCACAAATGTACATTAGAGCATTTACATCACTCTTGGAGTGACAAATAGTTGGAGAGATGTACCATTGTAAGGACATACCTGAGGTCTGGTCCTAAGTTTCTAGCCAAAACATGGTACATGATAGGCATGATGTATGCCAGTTTCCACTTCACACGTGGCCTGACTGCAGAGAGTGACTTTCAAAAGAGTATGCAGTGTGGGGAATGATATGTTTGCTAACTTACACTAACTTGCTTTTACATTACACCCTACTTGTTTTGGAATGGAACATGTGGACATGGCTTTCTCCTCTCGTCTGTGTCATCCATGCAGGTAAATGCCCACCAGAAAAAAGGGATCTGGCATGCCATCGCCAAGAAAGTGTGGACCCTGGGGAGCACCCACTGTTGAAAGCGGTGGGAGGACCTCAGACGCTGGACCCGTAAGACTGCTGAGGCCCAGCTGGGGATTTCCTCCAAAGGATGAAGGGGTGCTCATCGGACCTTGACCCCCCTAATGGCCAACATATTGGCGGTGGCCTACCCTGAGTTGGATGGGCGTTTGAGGGCAGTACAGCAGCCACAAGGGGGGTACTGACTACATTCATTTACATCCCTCTGCAAGGTCAGTGTATGATATGAAAGACCCGAAGCTGTGACAATGTGGTAAGTCCAAAAGCTTAAATGTATCCTAGGAAAACCTATATGTGGAGTCCTCAACATCGGTACAGAGGTGTGCACATTGTATTGTGTATAGGAACATATTAAACACCTATATCCTACCTCCTGTACAGTAGCATTGATGATGCACATGTGACTGTGTTATATGTGTACCACTATACTGCTCTTAGTGCCCTGCTGTTTGTTCCTTGCCACCTACAGATCCATACTCACAATATCCTGATGGTAAGTTGTCCTGGTATTTGCCTTCTGTCCATCCAGTTGTCCCTTGATCAATCTCTATGTGCAACATTGAGTCTGAAAAGTAGATACCTATTATTCTTGAGGTTTCCAATGAGTGTAAATATCTTGTGAGGCTGTGATCTCAATATGACATTTCACTTGCCACGCTTGCTGCACTTGCACGGATCTGTTAGGTGGTGTCCCCATTGGTAAGTGAGGAATATACAGTGACAGGTGTGATGTTTCCCCATAATGGACATCCTGCATGTACTAAATCATGGTGTCATGACTAGACTCCTAGTGCAACCCAATTAATTGATATGAGAGCTCTGATTATTATTAACATGTACATATTCTTCAGATGGTAAGTGGCTACACAGCAATTTCCTATTCCATTATGCTGTTGGCATGCTAAATAGGTGAGTGCATCTTGGTAATTGGTAAAATCTGTACTGGTTTTTGCCAACATCATGTGTACATTATTAGGTTCAGTCATATAGTAATATTTTGAACTTCAATATTCTTACTTTTGCAATTGTGGATATGTTTTGATGGCTTTTGGGATTAAATCCTATAGTTAGTACTGATTGAATTGTGTTGATTGAATTGTGTTGAAAATGTTGTATTTCACCTTCACATGTTGCTGGAATGGTATGTGTAGTCAGTCATTTGCTGTGCATCAAGGTGTATGTCTCTGTCATGTTAAGCTAAGAAGTGTGTGTGGCATTGTCATGGTTTCGTATAGATGTAAGATTGCTCATGTCTGAAGTGTGGATAGTGATCTTGTCACTTGAATAATGGGCTATTGATCTTGGCAATCATCATGATTAGTTGTACTCTATGTGGCCTCATGCACAAGACAGGTTTAGAGTGTTTTTAAGGTGATGGTATGGTACCTGGCCTTGTATGTGGGTAAATCCTGTGGGTTAAGATGGCCCGATAATAGTACATGAATTTGTTGACACATGGAAAGTGACTCTTATGAGTAGCTCCAGAAAGTTTGTATCATCCTTTCCCACATGACTATTGGGCCATGTGTTGCTGACATGTGTTTAGAGTCTATCATACTCCAATTTGTGGAAAGGCAGGTGTAGTTGATGCATGTTTGCATATGTCAATTGTTAGGGTTGTGGACTCTGTGACATGAAATGGTATTGGCTTGTATGCAACATGCTGTGTTGTGTTTGACACATGATGTGGTTCCTTTCCTGGAACATGACCTTAGCTACAAATGTAGGTATATGTAGGTTTTGTGTATGTGGTATGTTGGAATGAATGTTAGCAACATCGGAATCTTCATCCAGTGGCCACTCCCTGGCGGTGGAGGACCCATCTGGGACCATCCCAGCACCATCTCAGTCTGCCACCCCCCCTTTCTACTACCGCCCTCCCTGTAGCTCCCCACCCAGTTGCTGTGCCCGCTCACCTAAAAGGGTGGGCATCTCCTTTGCCACAGATACCTCTGCCCCAGCCCCTGTTTGCCAAGCTGCCCTCAGTAAGGAGGCTATTGACCTCCTGAGGTCCATCTCTGTAGGACAGTCGACCATTGTGAATGCTATCCAGGGAGTGGCAATTCAGATTCAACAGAGTAATGCGTTCCTGAAGGGCATTGATGGTGCACTGGCTGGCCTATAGAGATCTCTTCAGGCTCTGGCCTCCAAACTGACGGCATCCAGTCACCCTTTGCCTACCTTCCCCCTTCCACCTTCTTCTTCCCAATCCCATACCCCTCTTTCCAGACCCAGCCAAAGCACACATACAGACAGGCATGCATCCACCTCAACATCCGAGGGTAGCTCAGACAGACATAAGCACCACAAGATACACCACCTGCATGCACACAAGTAACATTCAGATGCACACACAGCAACAGCAACAACCTGCCCCGACACCCCGAGCACCCCCAGCATCACAGATAGCACACCTGACACACCTGCAGACACCACACCAACATTAACAGATACAGCCACTATAACTATCCTACCCACAGACAGTACCACAGCAGAGCGTCAGATATCTACCCCAGTCACCACACCCAAAGACACCACAACTACTGGGACTCTTACTTGCAGCACATCCACCATACCTGCAGTCACCTCCCCAACAGACAGTCACTCACCCACCACGGCATCCCCCATCACCTTCACCCCCATCATCCCAAGACACATAAATACCCTCACTCACCCACCCAACAGACACCCAGAAGCATACCTCCCACAAACATGCACCCAAGATATCCACACTAACACTGCAGACAACCAGTCCCTCTCCCTCCAAACCCAATCCTTTTGCTATGACCATCCCTGTGTGTCTAAAAAAGCTTTCCTTTCAGATTGTTCCCTTTTCCCTATTCCTCTCCCCACCTGAGACCCCCAAACATTTTGCTTCTCTCCCCAAGTCTTTCACTTCCTCCTCCAAGGCATTCACTGCACCACAGCAAGTACCCATGCCCCTCCCCGCCAAGAAATCTACCCCTCCCAAAAAAAGCCAACCCTCCCCTAAGCCTAAACCTAAACCAGCCTCCCAAGCACTTACCAAAGGCCCCCCTCCCAAACCTAAGCCCAAACCACTCTCTGCAACCCCCCCCATAATCCCTGAGGTGCCTGCCTCCCCCCTTGGTGCCACTACCTGTGGAGGTTACATGGAATCAGGAGTCAAGTTTGGGGCACACATATGTGCACTCTGTGTATACTAACCTTTGTATTTGGACTGGTCTATGGCCTTTGAGTTTGAGTAGTCTGAAAATCTTTAATATATATTCAACCAACCTGTTGTTGGTATCTTTAATATATTTTCAACCAACCTGTTTTGGTTTATTGGTTAAATATTTGCCATGCATTTCTTTTCCTAGTGTGGAGTTGTTCCTGGCTGATATTGGTTCTGTGTCTGTATCTTTTGTGTGGGTGGTGCTTGTGCTACCTGTATTGTTTGGGCAGTATATGTGGTTGTGTGCTGTGCTTTTGTCCCATAGTAATAGTATGTGTGTTGTTGTAATGGGCATGTGTCTGTTCAACACATTTTGTTGTCATGCTATTGAGTGGTGTTTGTGTTTACATCTGTTTGCTGCTGTGTTGTGTGACTTTGTGTGTTTTGACAGTGTGTGTGTTTAGAGTATGGTATGACAGTTACGATGTGCTGTGTTTGACGTGTTTTCGATTGGTCAGTTGTTTGGTTGTGTGGTTGTGTGTGTATGTTGTCTGTCGGTTGTAGGTTGTGTTGCAAGTGTGATGTGACCCTCTATTGTGTTTATACTGAGTGCTTGCCAACGTACTGATGATGGTTTGGTTTTGGTGTTGTTGTGATATGTTGTGGTGTTGTGAGTTACTGTGTGTAACTGGGCCTGTGCTATGTTTCTGTGTGTGTGTATTTTTTACGTATGTGTGTGGGTTGGCAGTAGTGTGTGTATTGTGTATATGCAGGTGTGTACATGGGTGTATGTGTGTGTGCATTTCAGTGTGTTATGTTATGTGGTTGTCACCCTCAGATCCCCTTCCTGATGGTGTATTGTGTGTGTGTACATACAATGTCAATATACAACAGTTACAGGTCAGTGTGTATACTTACGGTTGGTGTCATCCTCATCTGTGAAGATTCCTTTTTCTTTGTGCGAACAGGCGCAGTGGCATGACGTGTAGTTCTCTTTTCACAGTGGCTCCGGACGCATATGGATTCCTGAAGGTGTGACTCCTTTTATGCAGTTCATTTTGGCCTGGGTTTCTGTGGTGGTGCGACCGTGGCAGAAACGCTGGCAGTGTGCTGCCTCGTGAACTGTCTAATTGTAACAGGGTATCTGCCAGTCTGTATGTGCCTTCCGTCGTCCGTTGCAATCTGACCACAGTGCCAGCAGTGTTTTGGCTGTATACTGTTGAGGATCCCCCCATGGTCATCATTTGGCGATCTTCTCCACCAGCCTGTTGGAGGTACGACCACCAACATGGCAGTCCTGAGACCGCCAAAGTCTTAATGAAGCCCTAAGTCCCATTCATTTGTTGGGGGCTTGCAAACCACTCTGCAGAAACATAACTGCTACACTGGTGCATATTTTTCTTAGATCATCCATTTTACACACACAAGGTAATATACACACAGAAAATGCCTGCTAAATGTATGCAGAAGAATTTAAAATGTGAGACTGGAATGAATAATGGCCATTCATTCAGGAGTCTGTCAGGTACTGGTTGAAAGGCAGACAAAGTGAAGGGACTATTGTTAACAGAACTGTTGAAGATCACGCAGAACATCAGAGTGCAACACATGATCGAAATGAAAACGTCTGTAAAGGATAACAAGTAAGTTTAAGCTCATCAACAACATTACTCAAGAGGCAATTAAGCATTCAGAACAACTGACACTCAGGACAAGCAAGACAGATGTATAATAATATTAATAGTAAAGCAGATGCGAAATAAAACACTCAGGAGCTCCAACTGATGTGGTTAAAGTTCATTAGGTGCTTCACTTTAAATTGTCTTGCACAGATACTGACAGCACAATATCCATATTCAGAATATACATGAAAAGGCAGGTTTTTTGGAGCTGAGAATATAGTGATAACATAACAGATTTTGTAAAGACAATACTCACAGTGGATAGGAAATACTATCTAGTTTGTCAGCTGTGCTCATGAATCCTGTTGATCACACAGGAATACGTTATGCAGTAACAGCAAGGGAGAACAACTAAAATACACAACTACAATAGACAAGGTCATAGAGAGGATTAGCACTTAACAGGAAAGAAGGGATAACATAGGTAATGCTTGGAAGAAAGAACGTAACCAACCCTGATGGCGAAAGAGATAAAAGAAGGTAACACACTGAGAACTGAAAGAGGGAAAGTAAAGCACGGACTTGGACATAGGTAACTAATAAAGTAGTGGACATTCAAGAAAGAAGGATGCACTCAAATAGTCCGGTCTCAGGAAACAAGGAAACAAGGAAGCTCTGCAAGAACAGGAAGTTTGTTGTAGCTTGGGAATCAGGAAGCTCCTTTAAACGAAGGGTCAACCAAACAGGAACACTGAATTAGTGACCAATGCTGGCCTCAACAAATGGAAGCTTTAGAAGAGCTCACTTTGGGGAGTATTTATAGGTCCCTAGTGCCACAGGAGCATCACTTTTTGTGACGCTCATGTGGTGCTAAGCACTGCGTTGTATTTACAAGGTGACCTTAAGCCACATTTTGTGGCTTAATGTCGCCTTGTAAATACGGCCCCTTCCCACGCAGCACTGTGCGTGAAAGGGGCGTGCAATGGGTGTTGCTGTGGGCGTGCCACAGTAACACCCATTTCATTTTGACACTACCTCAGATTTATGAAATTTCGTAAACCTGAGGCAGCGCCAAAATCGCAGAGTGCAACGAGGAGGAATACTTTTATTCCTCCTGGTTTTTTATTTTTTCTATGTATGCTGCATTCTGCAGCATGTATAGAAAGAGAAAAATTCCAGAAATTATTGTTTATGAGTAGGAAGGTGTCCCTTCCTGCACATAAACAATCATTTGAAAATTATGCTTTGGCACTTCTGTGTGTGCTGCTTTGCGCAACACACACAGAAGTGCCAAAGCGCCATTAGGGATTGTTTATGTGTGGGAAGGGACACCTTCGCGCACATAAACAATCACCCCCCTCAACGCAAGGAAGCCTGCGTTGGCACTAGCAGCTAAATGTAGTGCCAGCGCAGGTGGCAACACAGGGTGCGCTGTATTCACTTAAATGCGGCGCATCCCTGCATTTCTAAAGTGACGCAGTGCGGCACTGCCAATTTTGGAGCAGCACTGCGCTGCACCACTTAACCATAAATCTGGCCCTAAGAATCTTGTGCTTCAGGGGTAATTTAACTAGCAAGTGCCAGCCACAGGTTTGCCAGTTCCTTTACCCATCCTTGTCCTGCAAGTGTGGAGAAAAAGTAATGAATTGTCAAGAAAAGCATACAGGTTGCCACAAATCCTGGTATGGATCTGGAAAGCAAGTGATATCCAGAAGGTTTTTCAGGAAGCTGGAAATCATTCTTGGGATATTCCACAAGGCTGGGGATACGCTTTGTAAGGAATAGCTTGATGGCTATCACAAAACATAACATGGCCCTAAATTGAATGGGAATTTCAGAATATTGTCCAAGATGCTGGTATTGAGTATATGGACATAGCAGAAGTTCGAAGTTTTGAAAACGAGTTTTGTTTCCAGGAGCTAATCATGACACAGTCTTGTTCATCACCCTGGCAGAGTTTAAAGAGGGGAGAGGCATTGGCTCAGGAAAAAAGCAACCAATTTTACATTTTCACAATACTCTTCGAGACTTGGATTGCCTAACACTAAATCTTCCTAGATATGGGTGACTTTACTCTGCTGGAAAGGTGGGACTGAAACATGTGACTATGAGCTGTGGTACAACCAGTCTGGTACATTTTATAAACTCACACAAAGTCCATTTTCAAACCAGCTTTTAAAGGAAAACGTGGAAGATCTTCTATCATGCTAAAAAGTAGTTGAGTATCTTCATAATGAAAAAAACATTTAGGAATCTACAAGTCTAGAATTGTTCCTCCAAGACTTGTTCCAAGGACTGGTATTGAAGGACTGACACATCCCAATGGAAATTCCCTCCCACTGCTGAAGTATTCAGAATGCCTTCAATTTCCCCTGTCTGAAAACATTTAAGTTGACGGTTGAGAACTTGAATTACTTGTGGACCTGGGTAAATTGTCTGTGAGCTCTGCCATACCTACCACCCACAACAAAAAAGCGACTTGACTGGAACCTCTGCATCCAGACTTGAACATTTAGGTATTTTCAACAAACTAATGATGCTGCAAGAACCTTGACCTTTTTGAAGAGGGCTCTACATGATCGGATAGCCACTGGATGAGAGCTCAGTGAGTGGGAGGATTTGAATTTGTTTGCCCAGAGATGGTCCTTCGCTGGCAGGATACTTTTGATACCTTCGCTCGGTGAAAATTTCTACCTTTGGACTTTGTCACTTTTTAGGAGCTCAGAGTCTTCCAGTGAGGAAAGACTGCAGGGTGCAGCGGAGGAGGCCTCTATCAAGCAGGATACCTTCTCTGTGAGGCCCTACTGAATCACATTTGCTCCTGCATAAGAGCTCTACGGTGGAGCAACCTAAATCCTTGGCCCAGTGGCAGTGCACCCTGGTTGGATCAGATAGGCAGTTTGGTCCTAGTCCTTCTGAGGTCTTTGAAGCCAAAAAAGTTCCAAGTCTCAGGTTTCAGGAAACGGTAGGAGGAGTATACTTTGACACCAGCCCTGGTCCTTTGTGGGAGTTGATTTGGAGATGATGTAGTGTGATGTGAACATTAGAGATCTTGAATTTCAGGGTGCCCAATAACCACAGAACTATGTGGGATCCCAAGTTTTCAGGGGCTCAGAAGACATAGGGGGTCATTATGACACTGGCGGAAGGCAGACAACCGGTGGTAAGACCGCCAACAGGCTGGCGGTCTTACTTTGTGGAATTATGACCATGGCGGTTACCGCCATGGTCATCCGCCGGTTCTCCGTTCCGCCGCCAGGGCGGAGCCGACCGCTGGGCTGGAGACCTGGGTCTCCAGCCCGGCGGCCGTCACTAGACCGTGGGCGGTATTTGGACCTGGATTACCGCCGTGGATTTCCAGCGGTTTGAACCGCCATGAAATCCATGGCGGTAAGCACTATCAGTGCCAGGGAATTCCTTCCCTGGCACTGATAGGGGTGTCCCCCATCCCCCACCCCCACCCCGACTCCCTCCCCTACACCCCCCACCACTCCTGCCACCCCCCAAAGGTGGCAGGGCCCCCCTCCCCTCCCCACCCCGACCCCCAACATCACATCACCCATACCCACACGACACGCACGCAGGCACCACCTACACAATTACACGCACGCACGCCGACATACATGCCTACATCCACACGCACACCCACATTCAAACATACACGCACACATCCATACAGACATACACGCACTCATTCCCATACACACAACACCCCCGCAAGCATACACGCACTCACACACCCCCTCTACATACACACACACACACCCCCATGCACCCACACAACACACAACATCCCCCCTCCCCCTCCCCTCACGGACTATCGACTTACCTGGTCCGACGATCCTCCGGGAGGGGACGGGATCCATGGGGGCAGCTCCGCCGACACCACACCGCCAACAGAACACCGCCACGGCGAATCACAGGATGTGATTCGCTGGGCGGTGTTCTGTTGGCGTGGCGGTGGAGATGGAGCAACCTCCACTTCCCCGCCAATATGGCTGTTGGCGGCTCTCCGTCCGTAAAAGGATGGAGAGCGGCCAATGGTCATAATAGGCCGAGCGGCAAACCGCCACCACTGGCGGTCTTCCGCACGGCGGTCCCTCAGTGGTCTTCAAAAAAGACCACCGAGGTCAAAATGATCCCCATAGTCTAAAACTGCCGACTGGAAGAGTCTCTCATCTGGATCTGCTTCCTCTCATGCACCTGGGCTCCTGGCTGCTGTTATTTCTCTCCAATATGGCAATCACCCGAGGGGGAATGTACCCAGTTCACCCTAGGTCTAGCTCTCACAATGCTGATTCAGTATAAATCCCCAATCATTCAAGTTCCATGATGTGACGAAAGAGCAGCACGTTGGATACTATCCCAGCACATAACCCCTTGCCATTTATTTCCCTCTCCATTAATCAGTGCTGTTCCTTACCTAGCCATTCCTCTCCATTAGGAAACATTTTATTTGAAACATTGAGTTGTTAACTTCTTAGTTTTTAAAATGTTTAGTAAAGCTTTCAAAGTGTTACCAAGAGTAGCTGCAACTTTACATTGTTAGGTTTTTTTTTTTTTTTTTTAAATGTGCAAATACTGTGGTTAGTACTGATATTTTAAATATGTGCATTATGTTTCTGTCTACATCCTGAAGTACTTCAGGCTGTATAAGGGGGCATGACCATCATCGCATTGAGGGGGATGAAGCAGTTCTGGGGGTAAGTGATAAGTCACTTTCCTTTCTCAATGGCACCTGCTGCATTTTCTAAAGTATCCCTTCCTTGCTGCTAAGCCCTGATACACATTTGTTTCTAAATTATCTAACTTCCTATCTTTCTGTCCTGCCTCTCTAAGATTGCAAGTGATCAGTAGAAGAAAAAATGTGTTGTCCAGTGTCCACCCATTGCTACCACCTCCCACATTCTGTCCTAGCTAGCCTACAAACACATCTCAACAAGTGTTACATTTCTTCCACAGTTTCTGCCTGTCTACTTCTCATGGATTCGTTTACACTGTTCCATGTTCTACCTTCTATTAATCATGAGACTAGGCATACTACAATCATATGACATTATCCAGCTGATCCATGGCCAAACCAAAACCTAGGCCAATCCTTGATGTTTTATTAGATCGCCTAACCTTAACCTAACAGTTACTTAATAGCCAAGCAATAAAATATTTTCTGTACATTTAATGAATTTGAGGTGGAGGGTGTAGTGTGGGACTCAGTCTAGACTCAGTGTGAAACTCAGGATGGAGTACAGAAAGAGCAAGGCCATTGTAATTATTAAGATATGCCAATAATTGCCGGCAAAACATGCTATCCCACTAGGTTAGCTCCATTAATGCTACACAATATGTATAGTCAAACTATGCAGTATATTTTTTGCAATTTATATCTATAGTGTGCAGTTCAGTAATTTTAATAACAAATTAATTGAAGTGTCACCCCATTAATTGATTTTTTATTCAATTTAGAAAATATAATATTTTTGATTATGGTTGTGAATTAATGTATACCAAGGAAAGTATTGTGTGATTTTGCTTAGGAAAAGACCCTGTGACAAATAATAACATTAATAAATCCAGTACCCCTACGGTACTAGCAATATTGTGCCACAATCTGACTATACAAACAAGCATTTATGGTGATTATTACAGTTCCTGTTATTTTCCATTTTGTTTGTATTATCCAGCTTCCCCTGCTGAACGGTTGCCCCCAAGTCCAGGCATGAGATAGCGGCTCATCTATGCATCTCAAGGATGGAAGCCATTGCAATGGATTATTGTGGGCTAGTGGTCCTGGACGGGGAGGAAGAGGAAGCTGCTACTGCTGCCACCACAGTTTCCTCAGGTCACCAGTAGGGGACATTCCAGCTACTCTATTGCCACCAGTGTAGGCAGTCAAGGTTCCAGGTAACCACCCCTCCAACCAGATATGCAATAAGTGTTATGAGGCACGGAGCGAGTCAAGGAGTAACAACAGAGTTGACAAAACCCAGCAGGCCACTGCAACAAGGCTGGAGACTATTGAGGCCTAGTTTCTTGAGGGACTGTGTGAGACTTTTATGGGAGGTCAGGGTCGGAAGAACAGATGAGAATGGGGTATTTGTGGTTTCTTAGGGTTTAGGTAAAGGGATAGGTCTGTTATGGGTGGGTGGTTTAGAAATTTTAGACAATAAATGGATATGTTTTTTTCTTGAATACGCATCCTTTAAATTTTTATTTTACTTTAGCCTTTACTGTTTAGTATAGCTGTTTGCATTGGCACATTTATTTTAGCTCTAAGCCTGAGGCCTGTGCCATTTTACCTAGTTGCATTGAATGCATTGCTTTGTAGCTTCATTTTAGTGGCGTCGTTGTATTATCTGCTGCCTTTGCACTCAGAATTTATTAGTTTTTTTGCATGACATTTCATCTTGTGCTCAGCCCAAGGCTGCACAAGGCTGTACATGAATATTTACTGAGTATTGCTGGTCCAAAGAATACAATGAATACCCTGCACAGAAAAGACGAATAATCACATCATGGCAGTTCTCCAAACAACAACATGTTTTATTATTAAACAACACACTGCCCCAAACTAAGGCAGAGGGGACATTCCAGTCAGTCAGCCACCATCTTACACTGTACTATGTTGTTGCAGCTTTGCTGAATTTGGCATAATTTCTCTAATCACTTTGGAGGACTGTCAGTAGATCTACAGACCTTTATTTGTGACTCATGATCACAAACCCCCCCTGTGCTTTACCAGCTACAACGGTGGTTGGGTTACTGACTCTTCTAGCTGAGACTCAGCAAAAGCATACATAATGTACGCTAAAAATGATGGCTTGATGGAAATGGGAAAGAATAAAATATTACAAAAAAGGGTCGGTAAAATGAGTGAAAGGAAAGGATGTGTGGATGGGTGAAAGGATGCATGGGTAAATGGATGGATTGGTAAAAGGATGATTGAAAGAAAGGGTGAAAGACTGGATGAGAGTAAGTAAAGCTTAAATCATGGTGGCTATGGGTGAATATAGTAGGAGGAATGAAAGAATGACTGACTAATTGCTTGGATGAATAAACAAGGGGGCTCTTCTATAAAGGGGCATGGTGCTTACCTACTCCTGTTACTTTATTTAATGGTTATCAAAGCTATGGTTCAAAGTTGGGTGTATTTACATTTTTGTTTTAATCCCTTGACTCAATGTATTTATTAAGCGAGGCAAATATGTATCCCACCCACATTTATCAACCCCCTCTCTGCCCATGGCATTTCACCACCCATCACCGAAGTGCAGTATGGTTAAATTTTTGACTGCAGTGTTGCCTGTGCAATGTGCGTCTGCTTCAGTTAATGCAACATTAACAAAATTTTCAATGCATTGCAAACCGAATGCACAATGTATGTTTCCCCCTGCCCATTTATTCACCTCTTAGTACTGCACTCCTTTATTATTTCTGAAGTTCTTCCATCCCAGCCTACCAAAAAAATTGGAAAAACCATTCTTGGCATGTGTCATATTTTTATAACCATGTGAAGTGACTCCAAAATATATTTTGTGGTTTCCCAAAACAGATTTATTTACTCATGTCCAGATTCTTCCCCTTAGACTTTCATTTATTACAGTGACTAAATAAGCCTAAGCTTTGGCACATGATACATTGATGATCAGTGACACCCCTCTATTCTATAGCAAAAGCTGTGCCTACCCACCTAATTGCCCTACCTTACTCTGCAAGAGAGTAAGTCAAGTTTCCTCTCCTTACTGTTCAGCAAATTAATTTGTTGGAAATAATTTGTGATAGTGGGCGAGGCCAGTGAGTAGAGTGGGACTAAGTACCTGATTTGATTTCAAGTTTGGTGTAAGGGATACTCATTGACAAACGTGACAAATACAATCTATATATCCCGTTCCTTTCCCTGTATTGCAGTGCATCATTTTCCCCACCATTTGCTTACAGCAGACAGGATAATAATATCCACATTTTATTTGTGATGTGTGTGACATAGTATCTTATTTATTATTCATCTGCCTCTTTGGGATCAGGGTAGAAAATGAAAGGCATGTGGAGATGAGCAGGGCCATTGGAATTAATGATAGATAATTGAGAGTAGCAAAGTACCTGAAACACTGTCTTGCATGCCTCCATTAATTTAGCACAACAGCTTGTACTCCATAGTGCATAATGCCTTACTCATAAATAAGAGGTCATTTATTTTTATTTTTCTACCTAGAGAGTCTGTTTAGTTAGCAGAAAAGCCTTTAAAAAAATCAAATCACAGTTTTTTTTATTCTGGTGTTTTTCTGCCAGACAGTCAGTACTTCTTATGTGAGGGATGTGTGGGTAAGCAAATACAATTGGCCCTGTAACTCTCCTAATCATATTCACATCAAATGCAAGCATCCTTAGGGGGACAGCAAT
Organism: Pleurodeles waltl; assembly: GCF_031143425.1. NCBI lineage: Eukaryota > Metazoa > Chordata > Amphibia > Caudata > Salamandridae > Pleurodeles > Pleurodeles waltl. Next base: position 145,581,061 of record NC_090440.1, read on the forward strand.
GCACTGCTACTGTACCACCCACTACTTACTTTTAAACTAGTGTTTGCACAGAGCAATCTCTACAATGTGTCATTTTTCTTTTTCTTGATATAGCTACTCCTGCTGGTTACCAGCATCACCCACCAGGTAGGAGATAGTGGCCAGTTTGCAGCGGCAGAGGCTAGAGACCATGCAGGCTGAATACCAGTGGCTGGTAGTCCTGGAGGATGTAGAGGCAGAAATAGCTGCCTCTGACTTAGGCCCTTAATCAGCATGCCTGCCCCAGCCTCCCTTCCATTACATTGCCGGTGCTGCCACCAGCTGTCAGGAGCCCTGACTAGAACTGCAGCCACACCCTCCCACTCTGACATTGCATTGCCAGAGTGCATCATATGGTAGTGGATGGACAGTATGGAGGGCCGGCTCGGCAGGATAGAGCAGAGTTGGACCAGCTCAGGACCAAAATAGACAATGCCCTCTTCTGAGCCCTTTTTTAATTTTGTTTTGGTGGGAAGGACTTGTTGTGGGTGGAGAGGGTGGGGAGGGAGTTCGGACCAGGTTTTTTTCCACTTTGGACTTTTGGGGACGAGGCCATTTATTTGGGGAGACAGGTGGGTCTGCTGTGGGTGGAAAGGATAGGTTTTCTACTTGTAAAAAATTAAAGGGAAAATATATTGTACTTAATTTATGTCTCAAATATTTATTTTGGTGTTTTAATTTGGACTGCTGTCTTTTAGTGTAGCCTATTTTTTAAATCAGCTAAAAAAGTCTTTGTTGTTTACTTATACCCTTGCTCTACTGTCCCCTGCAACTATATTGACTACCAGGGGATGATTGTCATTGCCTATTTTACCTACAAAAAACCTAACTACACACAAACAACATCTTCTTCTGTAGAAGATAATTACTAACAAAATAAGTTCAGTTCAATCCATTGTTCTTTTCCTACCTGAATAGATGACGCAAGGGCCAATACCTCAGTTATCTTACTGCGAGGTTTTCCCAAGGTGACATCTTACTTAAGAGGGTGGTGGTAGTAGTAGCAGGCTAAAGAAAACAGAGAGTTAGTGGGTCATATATTATAACAACACTTTAGGAAGTAAGAGACCAACCTACCACAACTACAGTACCTGGGATGATAATAAACACTAGCCATATCAACTTCTTCTGAGCAATGGAGAGATAGTATTAAATGAAAACTAAACTTAGGAAATGAAATCCTCAAGTCTGAATAAGTGGGCTCAGAGTCAGGCGTGGATGGGCAAGGTTAAGTGTTTACGCAACACACAACACAACTTAGGCCTTAAGGATGATGTTCATGGGGCCGGTATGGAATATTGCTCAGGTAATAGAAGGTCATGCAGTAAATTGGTGTTGCTTTCAGAACATCCGCCCCAGCAAGTGTGTGATCTATTTATGGTGTAAAATTAAGTCACACCTCAATAAATCACACAGTCCGGGGGAAGAGGATAAGTACTCGATGAATGGATGGTGAAGGGGATTTGGGGAAAGGTGTGACAAAGACAAACCCTACACAAAAGAAACCACCAAAATATTTATCGGGGCACTGATCAACACACCATCATCAATCTGTTCTGGAAGGAAACAATGAAGGGATAAGTATAATACAGCTCAGTTGAATGCACAGCAAACAGTCCTTCTGCCCCAGAGAGACCCAAGATAGTATACCTCTAATTGGTATGTCTTCTAGGTTTGAAAATGACAAATTATGCAGGATTTAATGTAACCCACCCATTAAAACTTATGATTGTTAAAAGGAAAATGACTGTTGACCTTTCACCAAATTTTATTTGGGGAAGCCATGTATATTGAAAAACAGTAAATGTATTACAGAGGAGAAAGACAAAATAAAGCAACTTAAGCTTAGTGAGGAGTCAGGAGTGTACCAAGAAGACTCAGAGGCAGAGGAAGAACTTAAGAGGAGTTTCACGTTTGAGCCCGCAGTGCAGCAAATACACATTCAGCAGCATTTACCAAATCAATGCACCTCTCTCCAGTCCACATAGCTGAGTGAGTACTAGGCCTCAGACTCTTTGCCATCACCATGATTTTTCTTTGAAGTCGATAATGTTTTCCTTCTAACTGTTGAGGTAGTGCCACCCTGGGTCCTTCCATCATCCTCCTCCTCGTTCTGAGTAAGTCCGTCCCAGTTCGAAACCGAGTGAGGTAGACCTGTGTAGTACACTGCTGTTGAAGAACAAAATAGAGAAACAGAATTGGAGTATTTTGTGTTTGGTAACTAAAGTGACTGGTCTGGTCCCTGAGGAATCAGGAGAAAAGAGTGGACCCTGCTGGTAAATTTCACTAAGTTTGAAAGGCCAATCACTTTCAGGAAAAACTAATTTCCCCCCAAACACTGCAAATCATCGAAATCAAGTGTACAAATTTGTTGAACTCCCCCTTCACTGTCAGCCACCCCATACGTCATCAATCATCACTCACAATCACTCAATATATCACCACTCATTGGTGCAATAGTTAGTAGTGACCTCTTCCAATCCAAGTATGGTGATTGATACAAAATATTATTTCCTCTTTGATTATAGCAACACATGGGAATTTCACATTGGCACTGGCAGTCTTTTAATCAATTATCGTCTGGGGCAGCCCCGCTAGGTGATGTAAAACATGGATAGGCAATGACATGTGAGGGAGGCAGGCATTGTCTCCAATGTCCTGAAGGGAGTATGACTCCTTCTTTACTGCACATGTGTCCAACTCCAATCCGGCCATATCTGTGAGTGTGACAAAAAAATTGTGGGGCAGCATATATCTGACACAAGCATAATGTTCCACTAGCTATTTATTTTTGTTTGTAAAGAAAGAAAGAAAGAAGTTTCACAAGAAACAATTTAAAAGTTCTATGGTGGCACTGGCCTACTCAGTCTTGGAAATAGAGCTCATCCTCAAACTCAGGTGGTTCACCTAGAAGTCGGTCAGCTAACTCACTTGATTTTGACTATCTTCTTCCTCCTCCTGAAGCATTTTGGGAATGGTGTAACCTGGTGGTATAAAATGCTGATCATCATTAATCTCTCCACGTTTTGAGGAGAGAGACTGGTCCTTCTCACTATAACAACTGCACCAGCTGCACTGAACACACATTCAGCAGACACACTGGCTACAGGACAATCAGATACTTCATTGTTATCCTGCTGAGCTCTGGCCATTGGTGCACTTTCCCATACTAATACACTAATGGATTTTAATCCACATACACCTCTTTTGGGTCAGCCAGATACTACTGGTACATTCTCTGAATGGCCATTGGTGCTGCCACTTGCTCGCCCTCTTTTGTATTTGCGTCTGCACTGAACTTAAGACCTGCCACTTGAAACCAAACCAATGAAGATATTGGGTTTGATTCCTCTGCTGCAGTTGTTGCCAGTTTTCTTGTTGCTGGTCTTGGCTGCTATAAGTAAAGACCAAGAGACCAAGGTCATAATCGGCAGAGCAGTGCTGCATGCAGTTCTTCCCTGGTGGATAATGATCTCCTCTACCATCAGGCCTCTGGGATCATGGATCCTGGTGGAGCTGGTGGTTCCCTGGGGGTCTGACCACCAGGGTTTTAATGTGGCGGTGGTCCTGACCACCACCGTGATTGTGGCGGTCTGGAGACCACCATACTCGGAATGAGGCCCAATGTCTTCTCGCTTGAGAAACCTGGTTGATGGAGTGCTCCACAGAGAGGAACCTGAAATAGCCACCATCTAATATGACATTGATTATGTTGCTGCCATTGCCCGTGCAACAAATCCACTTCAGAGACCTCTGGGTTACTTCCATTCAGACACCTTGCTATTAAATTTATCCAAGATGTTTGCAACTGCATGTGATTTTTATGGCGCACATGGCTGCTGTTGCATGCCGCCAAACACTTAAAGATTTCTTCAAGGCCAAGGCCAGGCCAAGGCCTGTACATAGCTCTTGGTTTATCCCCACTAAAGAGATCCAGTGCTCAGTGTTGCACATGTAATCAGCTACCTGACAACTGGTCCACATGTTGATCATCAGGTGGATAGTGTGGAAGCTTGTCCAATCAATTGCAGCACATTAGGATGCTGCGCCGGAATAGCAAATCTGCCAAAATAGGTCCAACTTGGAATCTTCCATTTTGGGCAGATGACTGCCACAAATTCTATGAATCCCTCTACTTCCCGAAAAGAAAAAGGAAGGAGGTCCTGCACTAACATTTTTGCCAGCTTCCCATTGTACAAACGTGCCATTGGGTGGTTGTGGTCATAGTGCCCCTCCTGCTGAAACATGCTCATATTAGTAGTCTGGACTATCTGGGGCCACTGACACTGGTGACTTTTGAGAAGTAGTAGTGGTACACTCAATGTGCATTGTAAGGCCGTTACCATATCCTGTGGTGTCTCCATCTAAATCTGAGTCTTCCTGTGCCATTTATGAGGTCGCTGAGGTGGTGCACTGCTGGGGACAGGGTTGCTTTGCATAAGGATGATGCCACCCTCTATTTCCTCACCTTACTCCATCATTTGACCAGTTGTAGATGTTGTTTCTCAGCTCTCCTCATCTTGACCACCACGATCAGTTTCATCCGTTTTTTTAAGGTGCTCCTCCTGCTGGGTAGTGTGATGTATTTTCATATGGGTCGTCTGGCCTCCAGTACCATAATTAGAGCCAGGCTTACCTTGTTGAACACTCACGTGACAAATGGAGCATATGGCAATGTTCTCCTTCTGTTTGCTAATTGTAAAAAAGTCTCAAACTGGGCAGAAGTACTTTTTTGGGGGCCAATGCCTGAAGAAGAATTGGAGTTAGGTGGGTATGTTGATTGCTTCTTTGCAGTGCATACTTCTTTTGAGGTAGGGTTGGTGCTGATCTCATTTAGGGACTTACAAATATGGGGGCTGGCAGTGCTAGCCATGCCACATCCCTCAAAGCAGGTTGGATAGTAATGCTGGACTCTTCTATGCCAGCTTCCACAATGACTGACTTGTCGTTGTCACCCCCCTCATCTTCCCCTTCCATGATTCTAAGGCTTTTTTGAACTTTTCTTTTACCTTACCTCTCTTGGTGTCTCCAGGACTCTGAAGAAGTCCACTCCATATCCCCATCACCATCATCAGAAGTGGTGCTTGGAGAAAATGATGGAGTAGTAACTTGTTCCTGCTGGAGATCTGGGAGCCAATGATTCTAAAAGAGAAGGTTCTTGCTCGGCAGGAAGCTTGACCTCCTTTTGTGCTCCAATTTCCAGAAGATCTGCTATTGCTGGCTGTGGCTGCTGTCCACTTTGCTCTGTTCCCAGAAATGATTGGGCACTACTTTGCAAAAGGGCCAAATCAAGTTCACTGTCATTACTTGTTGACATTGCCATGACTGCAATGGCTGCCTCACTGATAACCATGGTCTTGGGCTTAGGTTGGGATGGTGCTGCTGATGTGGGAGTGGTGCTCCCAGGTTCCTCCCAGGGGGTCGGTGTGGCAGGCACATGACTCCCGAAAAAGGTTGTAGTAGGTATGCCACTGGTAGAAAACTGCTTTTTCCCACTGACCACTTTCTTGGGAGCAACTTTCTTTGGGGCCATCTTAAACCTCTCTGTTGGCAGTTGCACAAACTACACAAGTGGAAGAAATTAGAGGACTGAAAGCACAGTACAGTCCTTCTCTTTGGCAGTACTGTGGGTTATGTGACTTCTCTTCTCTTATGCACCTAAAAGTGACCAAGCAAGAAAAACATATAGTTAATGAAGCTCAGCATTATTGCAGGTTGAAATAGTTCAGACAAATGCAATATTAGTGCAATTGGCTACTTATGTCGTAAATACCAATTTATAAGGTCAAACCACACCACCTAACCATAAAAATTAATTTCAAATTAGGCAACACAACATGCAAATATAGCTCTTTGCTTTATCGTCATCATTTTTAAATGAGACACCTGTGGTAGTCAGAGAGAGGTGCATGGGTAAATGGAATAATCCTCACAAAACCTGTGGTGGCAAGGTGGACCAGGGGGAAATGGAATAATCATTAACAAAAATTATGGTGCTAATTTGTCTGCAGTGCACCACAGTCAGGGTGTTCAGGAAGAAAGGAAATTATTATAAATCTAAAGGAACAAAATGCCATAGCGCAGCTGTGCGCCTATGGTGCTTCAATGGATCAAGGCAAAATGCTGAATTAAATAAATTGAAAGAATAAAAAAAAAAAGAAGGAAACAAAAATAAAAATGTGTAAACATTTAAATTAAAAAACAGAAATTCAATTAAACAATAAAACATTCAAACTAAAAATTAAAATAAAACAATGAATAAAAACTTAAAATAAAAACATAAAATTACAATTTAAAAAAATAAAAATTAAACTAAAAAAATAAAATAAAAAAATTCAATTAAAAATTACAATTAAAATGATCATATAAATAAACTAATGATCAATAATTGCCAATCTTTGTATGGTAGGACAAGAAGAAAAAAAACTAATTTGAGGAAAGGACAAAGGAGAAGCTAAATAAAATATGAAAAAAGGAAGGAAATAATATAAGCAATGTTCATCAGAATCATATTCTTTTAGTATACATATACTGCAATGATCCCCAAGCATATAAATATTATACTGGTAACACATCAATCAATTCAAGCTGATGGCAAAGGCACACTGGCTGGATGTACAAAATGGCCACCAGCCATATGGTCAAACAAGAAAAAGGAGAAAGGAGGCATGAGGAACAAAGAACACTTCCAAGCCTAGGGCAAAAAGATGCTGAGGCCCACATTACGACTTTGGTGGTATTTCGGAAAGACCACTAATGGCCACCGAAATACCACCAGGGATGGTGGTCTCCTGACTGATGCATTACGAGGCACACACAGTAGGCCGTCAAAATACGGCCACAATCCACCCACCGCCAGACCGACCAATGGAGAGATTGAGGCGGTCCCACCACCAGCACTGCCACAACGAGAAGACTCCGTCTCCAGATTACGAGCTACAATTCAGCACGGCGGTCACTGCACAGTGGTGAACCATTGGCAGTTCACACCGCTGTGCAACAACCACTGTTGCTGCCTATAGGGGACTTGGGCCCAAGATGTGAAAGGCCAGCAGTGACGGTCTGGTACGATGCAGCCGTCAACACCTTCATCTGCAGCCTATCTGATGACCTCCATGACGTGGGCTGCTGTGTGAATCCTGCTAGGTATGTGGGACAACTGTAATAGGGGAGGAGTGTTTGCAAGATGTGTATGCTTTGGGTGTGCGCGTGTATGTGTGCAGGCATGTGTGTGCATCTCAATGTGTGTGGAGGTGTGGGCGTGTGGTTGCATGGGACAGGAATGCGTTTTCCTGTCTTGGGGTGCATTACTGGCAGGGTTTTCATGGCGGGTGACCACCACAAAAACGCTGGCAGTGTGCAGCCTCGTAATACGGTCAGTGGTGTCATGCATGCCGCCGGCCCGGAGAAGGCACCCGCCAGCCACGGCGGTCTGGCAGCAGTCTGGCTGTTTGGCGTCGGCCACACCCCCTTCTTCATAATAAGCCAGTCTTCACCACTAGGACCACGGCAGTGAGACCACCACCTCCACCTCTGAGGTACCCAGGCGGCCAACCTCATAATAACCACCTGTATGTATGCACAAAATGGCCTCCAGCCACATGGTCAAACAACAACAACGAGGCACAAGGAGGCATAGGGAACAAAGAACATATGCAAGCCTATGGCAAAAAGACACTGGCTGGATGCACAAAATGGCCACCAGCCACATGGTCAAGCAATGACAACAAGTAGCATTGAAACATGGGGAGTAAATAAAGAACGCATTCAAGCCTATGGCAAAGGCACAATGGCTGGATGCACAAAAAGGCCTACAGCCACATGGTGAAACAACAACAACAAGGAGCAAGGATGCAGATCAAAAATAGAACACATGCAAGCCTTTGGCAAAGGCACACTGGCTGCTTGCACAAAATGGCAGCCAGCCACATGGTCAAACAACAACAACAAGGAGTAAGGAAACATGGGGAACAAAAAACACATGGCAAAAAGACACTTGCTGTATGCACAAATTGGCCACCAGCCACATGATCAAACAACAACAACAAGGAGCAAGGAGACATGGGAAAAAAACACTTGCAAGCCGATGGCAAAAAGACAATGAATGGATGCACAAAAAGGTCTTCAACCACATGGTCAAACAGCAACAACAAGAAGCAAGGAGGCATGGGGAACAAAGAGCACATGCAAGCCTATGGCAAAGAATCTTTGGCTCCATGCACAAAATGGCTGCCAGCCACATGGTCACATAACAACAACAAAGAGCAAGGAGACCAAAGAACACATGCCAGCCTACGGACATAGGCTACACAAAATGGTTCCTTGTCACATGGCATGGAGAACAAAGACAAATGATGGATGATGACAGCCACATGCACAAACACACAAAATCAATCAATCAATCAATCAGTGATTTCTAGAGTGCGGCTAATCACCAACAGGGTCTCAAGGCGCTGTTGGTGGGCATGTTGCTCAGTCGAAGAACCAGGTCTTGAGGTCCTTCCTGAACTGCTTCAGTGATTCAATCTGACTGAGTTTGAGAGGTAGCGAGTTTCACATCTGGGCTGAGAGGTAGGAGAAGGATCTTCCTCCTGCTGTGCTTTTCCCGCTCTTGGGAACAGCTGTGAGGGCGAGCTGGGAAGGACAGAGTTGTTTGTTGGGTGCGTAGAAGGTGAGGCAGTGGTTGAGGTATGCAGGTCCTATATTGTATAAAGTCTTATAGGTGTGGATCAGGAGTTTGTATGTGATGAAATTGTTGACTGGGAGCCAGTGTAGGTCTCTGAGGTGGGAGGAGTGCGTGGGTGACTGTCTTCCTCATACCTGAGGGGATCCACTTGAAGATCTTTTGAAGATTGTCAGAGGGTGTGGAAGCATGATGACAAGATGGCGTTGACTTGGCGGTCATGGATAGACAGGAGTCCAGGGTGGTGCCCAGATTGCGTGCATGGTCCATGGGTGCAGGGGCATTTCCCAGTGCAGTGAGCCACCAGGAGTCGGTCCAGGTGGAAAGGGTGGAGACGATTATGAAGATCTCCATCTTGTCCGAGTTGAGTTTGAGGCAACTGGCTTCCATCCAGGCGGTGACTGCTCTTATCCGATTGTGGAAATTTCTCTTGGCCTTTACAGGGTCGTCAAACAGGGAGAGGATCAGTTGGGTAAGGAGCATTGGCGTAGGAGACTATGTTTAGCCTGTGTTGTTTGATTATCTTTTTTAGCGGGGCTAAGCTCTGCATCACCCCCCCACACACACACACACACACTCACACACACACACACACATTGGCCATAAGGAGGCATGGTAGTAACACTGAAGAAAACACTAACATTAATTCAGCAATGCAAACACAAAAATTAACTGAGCCATGAAAGTTTCACAATAAGAGACATTCTCCTATGTCATCAAATATTGCCCCACAACATATACACTTTTTGGCAAAAAAAATGAAATGCAAACAGTATCTAACATATTTAGTTTTATCCATTGAAGTCCCTGCCCTAAATTAAGTTTTAAAAACATATATAAGTCTACACCACATAGTAAAATAATATTGCAAATGTTACAAACATACTGAGCTGTGCAATAATTTTACTTTACAAAAGATGAAAAATAAATGAATCGCAAAATAAATAACTAGCCCCATACTTAAACTGCAGACCGCATACCACTATACATTTTTAAAATCAAATTAAAGCACAAAGAAATACTGGTGCATACCCAAGCAAACAATCAACACCCTTATTCAATACTTTTTTAACGTATGAGATTTCACAAAAACAAAGTCCTTGAATCCAAAGGTATAACCAGGAGACAAAGAGTGTGATCCTTCCACCACAAAATCCAACTGAAAAGTTACAAGAAGATGGACAAAGCACTAGGAGGATCCTGATGGACAGGAACATGTTTGAAAATAAAAAGGCTTCTCACATTAAAAACAACTTGCAGGGTCCATTGGAGAAGGAAATCCACTCAAAAACCTCTTTTTGTCTAGATTTAGATGCATATTGAGTAAAACAATTGTACTACAGGTGCATTTGAGCTTGCTAGCAGCACTGTTTTGGCTGTCATTGCAGCTGGATATAGTGCGAGAGAACGTAAAGTCTTGCGTGCATGGCTGGAAGCAGTACAATTGATTGTGAAGTTTTGCACAAACACAGTCTTGTGTGTGCTCACTAGTGAGAAAAACTATATAGGGGTACCCTAATCAAATATCAGTAGCTCAATCAGGGAAAATTACAAGTAGAAGAAACTACAACGTGAGCTACAAAAATAATGTGGGTATCTGAAGGTACAGATAAGCTTCAGAAAAATCTCCTTGTAGGGACTGATAAAAATCTATTGATAATTCAAAATGATATAAAAAAACAATTTTAGGGCTGCTGAAAGGACTAGAGTAATGACAGAGACAACAAGGGACCAAATCTCAAATAGACACATTTTAATGAAACATAGTAAATGAACAAATAAATAAAGAATATAGAAAATGGAAAGAATATATATATTTTTTTTTATATATTTTTTTTTATATAGTATTAAAATACTAGTTCAGGCACACCTCAATCAAACTAAGCAACAAAATATGAATAAAGAATAATAGAATAAATCCAAGAACTATTTACATATAAACCAACATAGATAAGCTAACATATATACGATACAATAAATACAAACATATAAAGATTATATTCAAAATTACATAAATGTACATCAATGGCATTCTGATAAGCAGATATATGGTTTGTAGTTAGGGAGAAATATATCAAGATGGTATTATTACAGCGGAGGTGTACTTGGGGAACTAGCAGCCCTAAAATTGTTTTTTTATATCATTTTGAATTATCAATAGATTTTTATCAGTCCCCACAAGGAGATTTTTCTGAAGCTTATCTGTACCTTCAGATACCCACATTATTTCTGTGTGCTCACTAGTGACCTGAGAGTAATGTGGAGCTCGCTGGTGAGCGCCAAAACCAAATCTCGCGTTTGCAAACAAACTCCACTCTGCATCGGAAGGTAGAATTCGAGAACTCCACACTACTCCGCGTAGGGCATAGTGCCAGAATTCCAAAAATGTCACTTGCAGAGTAGAGTTCTGTGTCTGGGCCTACTTTTAAGGCCTTTATGGTCAGCGACTTGACATTGTCTTCAGCATCAACATCGGAGGAGCTAGGAAGTGCAGAATTAATAGAGATATTCTTTTAATTATACATTCAGACACAAGAAAACAACAGTTCTGACTGGGATCTAGCCACAGAGCAATAGTATTATTCACAGAAACATGAAATAGGTTCTCAGGTGAATGCAAAAAGAGCTTTAGTTTCCCACTGGAACTCTGGTTTACAATAATACAACACAGTCTGAAATGGTTTATTCCATTTGTCCACATACTTCCGGTTTCTATTAAGCATTTTCTCTCTTTTTTAAAAAAGACCTGTAACAGTGTGGGTTAATGCTTAGGTATTTTTGGGGAGTTGGAAGTCACCCACCATGAGGAATAATAATACTGTCTTGTCAAGGTGAGTCCCCAAAGTCACTAAATGAACCTGAACTCAACTCTCTGAAAGCTATAAAACTGAGCAGCCAGACTAGCCCAATGTGTACATTATTTATGCAGTACAAAAAAGTAATGAAGTAAAATCATCAAAAAATATCAATCCCAAACTGAATTTGGAAACTTTAGTATGTTGTTATAAACAAAATAACACCACAATGACAAAAATTCAATAAGGGAAAATGGAGTTATGAGTTTTAAAACTTTTGAGTGAAATCTAGTACCAAAAGTGCTAAGCACCAATGATTGTCTGTGTTCATGGTAAACAGGGACCCAGGCTGGCCACAATGCATCCTGACACAGTTACGCCACGCAGGATGACCCAGTCAAAGATTTTATCTACTGACTGAAGGCCTCAGTAGGCGTTTGCCGGTCTCAGGACCGCCATGTTGGTGGTGGCGATCGTACCACCAACAGGCTGGTGGAGAAGACCGCCAAATTATGACATTGGCGCTATTCACAACACAATACAGCCAAAGCACCGCCGGCACCACCTCTGAGGTCTGGCCACCACGGAAGACGGTAGTCATCTGCAGTCCGGCGGCGACCATGTTTCCGCTGGACAGATTATAAGGTTGCACACCACCAAGGTTTCCGCAGCAGTCACACCACCACGGAATCCCAGGCGGAAACAAACTGCCTAAAAGGAGACACTCACCTTCAGGAAGCCATACACGTCCGGAGCCACCATGGAAACAGAACTAGACGTCTTCCCACTGCTCACTCAAAGACTTCGGAATCAGTGACGACAATGACAGCAACTGTAAATACACACACATTTACCTCTTATTTTTTATATTGTCAATTTCTGTACACTTACCCAACATACATTCAGGAAGGGGGTGTGAGGATGACACTCACATGTATCAGAACACTGGCATGCACTCTCTCATACAGCCACACACACACACACTTGCACATACACAACAACCATGCTTCGGCCACCAGATGCCCTTGTAGTTAGAGAGTATAATAGTAATTGTTAATAATCAAGCAATGTGACTTATCACTGCCTGTTCATGCTGCCACTTCTCCCCCTCCAACGGAATCTCCTCTTGCAGTGGCACTTGAATAGGCAGCACTTTGTGCTTCCAGAAAAAAACATTATACATTTTTTAGATGCCTGATATATCTATCCTTAATTCTTTTAATAAAAAAAAATACAACCGCAAAACATTACTACGGTTCGGTTAGCACTGCAGTATCTACTATCAAAAATATCACTTTGGGCATTTTGTTCTCAATAATAGAAAAGCTAGGCAGTTGAGCCAATCAAAAACATTTCCTAATGGAAGGGCAGAGCTATAGACTATGATGATGATGATGGCTCTGAATCATTGAAGCAGAATGAAGGGTGGAATAATAATAGAGGGTGGGCAAAGAATCCCACTCCACCATATGGAGTTTGTGGAGTTTTCCCCACTCTGCACGAAGTTACGAAATACACTCCAAAGCGACAAGGAGCATAATAATAATGGCCAATCAAAGAAATATGGTGTTGGTTGTCAAATGCAATGGGACCTCATACTTTCCAGCCAATCTGCACTGTCATGGGAACTGCTGGTTTACTGTATAAATGAATTCCACAGCACAACATTGGGTGCTGGGGGGGAGGTGGTCAATGGCCATGGCCACTCTCATTAACTATTAGAGCATGAGCAAGAAAAAGAAAGTCTTCTCAACAAACATACATGGTGAATATTATGTTTAATACTAGCTTACTTGGGCCTGCAATTTTCACAGTAGACAGCAGAGTACTACAAATCTGTTTCTTAGTCTTACAGTACCACAAAATATTTCGGGGAGAGGGAAATATTACCAACAAAGCAGAAGAAATGTACAGACTAATACAGAGCAGAAAATGTCAGCTACCAAAAAAAAACACGAAATAAGGCAAAAAATGATAATGCAGGGATAACAGGAATGAACAAAAATTGGATAGGGGAGTTGGAAAAAAGGAGACAGTATTAAAAAAATAAACAAGGCAAAATTAAAAATAGTACAGCTGTGGACAGAGGTAAAAGTTAGGGAAATACTAATAATAAATAATAGGATTTACTGGGGTGAGCAAAGCCTTCTGCAGTGGCGCTGGTGGTTGGCCCCTCCCCCCAGCTTTTCCCTGACCCTCATTGGCACTGCCCATCTTCTTACCATTGGGTACATGTAAGAAATAAAGAAGACAAAAAATATAGATTAGCGGTACAATTAATCTCTACAAAATAATTATAACAGGCAAATGCAGTAACATTGCAGGTATCTACATCAGATGGCCTAAGGTACTAGTATCCACTATGGTTGAGTTGGCTATACTAATCCTAAAACCCCTATCCTAAATTTCCTTAACAAAAAGTAATGCATTGCAATAAACGATCTTTGATTGTATTCTCATTTCTCAACCACCTTGATGGACCAACTCAGTCTTTTTAGCAATGCAAATATCCATACTAGTACTACACATCACTGTGAAATTGCTAGGGACTGTACGAGCTACATAAAGAAAGTCACAGAGAATGCTAACTCACTGATATCACTAATTCACTATGATTACATCAGGACAGAGGAGTTTGTAATGGCTTCTTAAATAATCAGCCAAAGTGAGTGTTGATGAGTACAATTAGGTAGCTCCAAACACCTGCCTAGCTCAAACTAGATGACATAACAATATTCGTAACATAAACTAAACGTAACTTACCTTTGCGTGTGAGCAGCATGCTATTTGGAAAAAAAGTTAGCATTTTAGAACAGAGGCACAACAAATAATATAATTATTACTGACCGAGCCCCGGAATCTCGATGCCTATTAGGATGAGCAGGTCCTGCTCCCAGTCTAGGATATCCGCACAGTGATGCATCAGTTGCTGGGTGGTGCTCTAGACTTGCTGGTGCGTTGCACACACCTGTGCACCCTTCCACAATGCAACCGACACTCCCATTCAGGGAACCTGCTGCCAGGTGTGCTGCATGCAGCCAGCATGGATGGGAGGTGGAGCTGCATGTAAAAAAACAGTGCCTCCATCTCCACCTCACAAAAGATTGGCCGGAACGGCACCCCTTGGTGACACTGCCATCTGCAAGGTAGGCGGCTGCTGCTCCCGGATGTTCAAGGGACCTAGCACCGCCACTCCCTTGGTCGCAGCCCTGCTCTGCCATTGTGGTGGGTGGGGTAAAGAAAAGAAACCCGAGAAGGAATGAAGGAAGAAATAAGGAAGTAAAGGGAAAAATAAAATCAGAAAAAGTCATGAAAAACATGAAAAATACATAAAATACATAGACACAAAAACACACACCAATACAATAAATAAAAATGAGGGGTAGATTAATAAGAGGGTGGAGGGCTAACATCAGGCCCAGGACCATGAACAGAGTAAGAAAACAAAATGGCTGAGTCCATGCACTCTACGTGGTCCCGTTCTTGTGTGATGTCGAACACGAGGACATACTCCACATTGCTTTTCACTTAAAATGCAATGTGAACAGGCGCAATGGGAAACTCCACCCACCTGCGGAACGCTGCATAGCGAGTTAAAGCTTTTTAACCACTTTGCGGAGTCACGCTTCACTTTTATCTCTCTGCTCAATATTTCTGCTCAATTAAACAAGCAAAATATCCCTTTTTATCATCAAGCTGTCGCTATAAATATTGATTATAAATGTATTTGAAGCGTACCTCTGGCCAGAGAAAAACATGTTTACATTGTCAAAATTCATGATTTTTTCACATTTCAATGTACACATATTTTTTTTAATTGTGTGAGATTTGATGGGTATGAAATGTCCATAACTTCAATAGGAGACTGGCTCAAGGCATGGCTTTGTGTTCAATTTTCTTACAATATGAGAGTGAGTGAATTTGCAAAATATTTGAAAAATACATGTTGTTTTTTGCAAAATTTCAGCAACTTTTTCCCTCCTCCATGCTCCAAATCTAGGTATGAGCTCAGACATATCTCTAAATTTAATAAAAAACACTATGTAAGCACCATCTAGTCAAAGAGAAACACCAACTGATTTGACAACTAATTTACAAAAAAGATTGTTCACTTTCTTTTAAAAAAGCAGTTTAACAAAAGTGTTGGACTTGGCCCTTTTTGCAGGGCCATCCCCAAACTTTTTGCTTCCTTCCTCCTATTTCTTCAGACCTCTTATTTTTGGCTCTATGACTCTGAGCACTTTATCACTGCTGATCAGTGCTCAAGTGCAGGTGCTCTCCCTTCAAAAGTTGGTATGATTAGTTTACACCTAATTTGCACATTTAATTTACCTGTACTTCCTTTGTATAGTGGTATCTCTATACCCAGGGCCTGTAATTTAAATGCTACTAGTGGGCCTGTTTCTCTGCTTGCACCACCCACAGAAGTAGCCTTTTATACCTGTCTCAGGCCTGCTAGCGCAGGGCCTGCCTACAGAGTTTACTGCCACGGGGACCTTGCATTTAAATTTACTTGGCAGGCCTGGAACTCCCCTTTTACTACATGTGAGTCACCCCTAAGGTAGGTCCTAGCTAGCCCTATGGACAAGGTGGTATCTAAGTAAGAGATAGGACATGTGCCTGTTTGTGTGGCCTGTCCTGGTAGTGACAAACATCTTATTTGGTTTCTCACTACGGTGAGTGCTGCCTTGCTCATAGGATTGCATTGGAAATGCCCTGCCTTATGTCTAGGGCTAAGTCCGATCTATGAGGGGTAGCGTGCGCATGTTTGACATGGCTGTAATGGTAGGGTGAAATGCTGCTTAATGTATAGGTCGATTTTTTATTACCATTATGGAAATTCCACTTCTAGAAAGTGAGCATTTCTCTGTGGTTATGACTCTGGTGTTTTGCAGCTTGACTCCAAACCATGTCTGGGGCAGAGTGACAGCTGGGCTTTGTGCGTAATTTTCAGACAGCTTGTACACAGGGAGGGTGGAGGTGTTACAGAGGTGCATCTACTTATTGAATGCTCTTCCTAGGCTGAGAGAAGGGGAGATGGGGCACACCTGAATTTGTAAAGGCTTTGTCCTGGCCTCATACCAAGGGCTTGTTTACCCCCAAGTGATGTCTGGAGCTTGTGCTGGAGGAGAGAAGGGACACTGCTAGAACCAGTTGGAACTGGATGAAACTTCTTCTCCCCCTCTTAGTAAAAATTGTGCAAAACTGAGTATAAGTACAGGGGTTTTTCCCCGTATTAGAGAGACATTCTTGAAGAACTGACCTGGACACAGAATGCTGCTGGAGGGACTTACCAGAAACCACCTTGGACTGCTGCTGTTGTCCTGACCTGTGACCTGCTAGGTCACTAGGAGGAACTGCCATGGACTGCAACTCTTTGTGCTGGCCTGCTTGTTTGGGCCCTACCACCCTTGATCCCTTGTCTGTCTCCAGAAGCTCGGTGCTGAGGCCCCTGTTCCCTGCATTGCAGCGCTAGATAAGTTTTTATTTCCTGCTTCCCCAGTGTGGGGGAAGCATTATGGACTTTGGGCTCAAAGCGCGAGGTCAGCGCTAGATCTGAAAGCTCCTTGGTTGGTGCGTACCGGATTCCCTGTATTTGTTTTAGTGCACTGGAGCGCTTTCCTCAAAGCTCCACAAGGGAGTAATCACTGCTGAGTTAAGGGATGCTCTAGAGCGTCTGAAGCATGCTTTGTGCAGTGCCACAGGAGAATTAAGTCTGGAACAAACGTGTTCCTTGTAGTGCACCCAGGGTGCGGAGCACTGTGAGGAGAGCCCCCAGGGCACAGGCAGGCACCTACTTCTGCATGATCACTGCAGCAGCCTAGGAGGGCTGTGGAGCAGGAGGCTTGCGCACCAGATCGGATGCGGACGTGCCGAGGAGTGACAGAGCAGCAGCCAGGAGGGAGGAAAACCTAATTGGAGGTCCCTCACTCTCGCTGGGCTGCCCCAAGGCCTACAACAAAGGAGTATTGCACCCAGGGGGAGACATGTGGTCCCCCGAGGCATGAGAGGCACCATGAGCCTCTGTTTTCCTCACCGGACGGCAAAGAAGCCTCAACAGATTCCGGACAAGATGACCCCATCCAAGGAGGGGGCATCCCATATGCAGGGCCCTGGGGATCGAGGGCAAGTCCCTCTGCTAGGTCACTGCAATAGGAGCTCATGAGCTCCTTGTTCTTGTAAGTCAAGGAGACCTTTCCCCCCTCCCTGCGAGAGCCTACAGTGACCTCCGGGGCTATCTTGGTGGCATTAGTCATTAATGGGGAGAGATCACCCCCATTGGAAAGGAAGGGGTGGGTGATTTTCCCTCCCTTGCATTCACTGGATGGCTCGCAGGATAGAAGGGGACCCTTGACGGAGGCCCTGTCCCCACAAAGCTGGTGTGGAGTCCACTTGGTACAAAGGGAGCGCTGGAGCCCCTTTCTGTGGCCCCAGGGACTTGGCCTCTAAACAGGCAAGGAATGCTTCCTCGTTATGGGCATTCCTGATATTTTGGTGACATTTTGGCAAGGTAATTCTTACTGTACATTTCATGAGACAGTTTTGACCTTGTTGGTGACATATGTTTTCCATAATATGTGCAACCCTGATGTTATGGTGATTTTTGCGCAATATGAGTGCTGCAGGGTACATTCATGATGCTGTTTGACCTTGTAGGTGATGTGTTTTTCATGATGTGTGCATTCCTAGTGATATTGTTTTCCTGACTCCTACTTATGTTGCAGAATAACCAGTGACCTATGTGTGTTGTATGTGACTACTGCTGGCTTTTGCAGTGTAATAGTACTGTGTAATGTTTTGACAACTGCTAGTGTAGTAGGGTATTACTGACATGTTGTGTTTGGTCTTATGATGTTGTGTATCATACAGTTTATTTTTATATAACTTGGTTTTGTGTTTCCTTTGTGGTGGGGATAGTGCGTCATGTGAGTTATGTGTGTTGTGCAATCGCTTTACATATTGGCTCTGGGATAGACCTGACTGCTCGCGCCAAGCTACCAAGTGGATGAGCAGAGGTTTTCTTGGGTGTGTAACTCCCTCATTCTGACTAGAGTGGGTGGGTTCTGCCTGGCTTAGGTGCATACCCTAGCCAACCAGGAACCCCATTTCTAATAAGAAGTCTTCTATACAACAGTGCATTTGAATTACTAGGACTCTCCTTTATCAAGCAATTTTACTGTCAGCTAGTGATTTGGTAATGATGTTACGGAATCTTACTGAATCACTAATTGGGTTTGGTAATAAATACAGATTCGGTATTTGGAAGGGGTAAGACAAGGGAATCCCTTCCTGATACAAAATCTTTGATCGATGTTTTAATGTTTTATGACTAAAATCTGATAGCAAAAGACTAATACTTTACCAACTCCTCAAAGGAGGTGGTAACCTATTCCCAAATGGGAAGTGGTCAATAAAACGTTTTTATGAGCAGGCAGTCGTCCATGAGAACACTGCCTGCTCACAAAAAAGATTTGTATAATCTGTGTATTAATAACTTGTTTCTCAAAATACCGATTCATAGTGGATTGCAGTTTGACCTACCTCATTATTATGCATGAGGTAGGTTGTACATTGTCACCCACTACAATTGGCTGCATTCAAACGCATGGTGGACTTCAGACCACCATGTCTATGCTTGTTTTAACATAAAGCAATCTTTATTTTAATGTAGCTTCTTTTATTTAGTCCTGGGCGCAGAACTCCACTCCATCGGAGGAGTTTGTGGAATTCGGGCACTCCGCTCTATGCGAAGTAGCAGGGAATTCCCGAATTCCACACTCCGGCATGGAATGGATTTTGTTCGTACTCGCGAGATTGGATTTTGGTGCTCTTTTGAGGGTGTGACAATTCTCCTGGACTGCTATCCAGTGCGCAAGGCTTCACATTCTCTTGCATTGCTTCCAGCCATGCCAGAAGCCAAAATGGGCTTCTCAAGAGCACAAACTCACTTATGAAGTAGACTCTCTAGTCCAGAAGAACTAAATCCAGTAAAAACTAGATTTTGTGACTAGAGTTTCTTCTCCAATGGAACCTGCATTTTCTTTTTCAGATTGAGAAGCCTTTTTTTCAAACAGGAAGGAAGTGTGTCAGAGACTCCAACGTCCTGTTCCTGTCCTGCCCCACCTAGTGTTTTGCCCATCCCCTGGTCACTTTTCATTTGGATTTCAAGGTGGAAGGATCACTATCTTTGTCTCCTGGATATACTTTGGAATTCAGGACTTTGGTGGACAACCCTGGCGGACGGTGTTAAAGCGGCGGTGAGACCGCCAACAGGCCAGCGGTAACAAAATTGGAATTACGAACGTGGTGGAAACCGCCAACAAAGACAGCCACTTTAACACTCCGACCACCACAGCGGTACAAACAAACAGCTTGGCGGTCACCGCCAACAGACAAGCGGAGGACAAAGTACCGCCCACAGTATCACAACCTACCAATCCACCACCTTTTCCAGGGCGGATTCACTGCGGACAAAAACATGGCGGAAACAGGACCTCGAAGGGAAAACGCTCACCTCTACACACCCCACAAGGAACCAGAACGCCATGGAACCAGAGCTGCAGATCTTGCCAGCCCTTATCTTCTTTCTCCTCTACCAGGAGCACGAACGATGGCGGCGAAGACGACAGTGAGTACTGCACCTACGACACGAAAAAACAGGGACACACACACGCAACACGCAACACCCCCACCCTCACCCACGACAACACACACACTAATACATCATGATACATTATAGTTACACCCCCCAACCCACCTGGAAGAATGCAAAGACCAAAGAAAATGAGTGTAACCATTGTAATATATTAAAATCAAGTACGCAAAAATATATATATACACTATCAACAAAATATACACCAAGAATAGTAGTCCAGGTAGTGCTCTATTGAAGTCCGTTGAACACTGGGCCCACACGGTATGGGCGAGGCCCACACAAGATCACCGACCATGACGGAGAGAACACTGCAGGGGCATCAGATAGCAATAAAACAGGCACCTCAGGGGGAGGGAAAGGGGGGCACCTCAGCCGGTTGAGTACACAATGCCAAATCCACGAGGGGGCCACATGCCCACTGTTCAATCCTGGGGAGTGCAAAGCTACAGTCTCTCAAGTCTCTACAGTGTGTGGTTTGCCCACTGTTCAATCCTGGGGAGTGCAAAGCCACAGTCTCACAAGTATCTACAGTGGGTGGTTTGCCCACTGTTCAATCCTGGGGAGTGCAAAGCCACAGTCTCTCAAGTCTCTACAGTGGGTGGTTTGCCCACTGTTCAATCCTGGGGAGTGCAAAGCCACAGTCTCTCAAGTCTCTACAGTGGGTGGGTGGGTTGCCCACTGCTGCATCCTGGGGAGTGCAAAGCCACAGTCTCTCAAGTGGATGACAGTCTCCACTGGTTCTGGAGGGGGCCTTGTGCCCAGAGTGCTTCATCCTGCCAAGGACTAAAGTAGTGCATGGATCTCTCCACTGGTTCTGGAGGGGGCTTGGTGCCCAGAGTGCTTCATCCTGCAAAGGACTGAGGTAATGAATGGATCCCTCCACTGGTTCTGGAGGGGGCTTGGTTGCCAAGAGTGCGTCATCCTGCCAAGGACTGAGGTAGTGGATGGATCTCTCCACTGGTTCTGGAGGGGGCTTGGTGCCCAGAGTGCCTCATCCTGCTCGTGACGGACTCAGTAGCGTCAGTGCCCTTGGCGCTCATGGGCCAGCAGTGCATGTGGCGGCGGTGCCCTGTTCTGCGGTGCTTGTGGTGGTGGTGCCCTGTTCAGAGGTGCTTGTGGCGGCGGTGCCCTGTTCAGCGGTGCTTGTGGCGGCGGTTCCCTGTTCAGCGGTGCTTGTGCTGGCGGTCCTGTCTGGCGGTCCTGTCTGGCCCAGCGGGGCTGGTGCTGGTGGTCCTCTCTGGCCCAGCGGGCTGGTGCTGGTGGTCCCGTCGGGGCTGGTGCTGGCGGTCCTGTCTGGCCCAGCAGGGCTGGTGATGGCGGTCCACTCTGGCCCAGCGGGGCTGGTGCTGGCGGTCATGTCTGGCCCAGCGGGGTTGGTGCTGGTGGTCCTCTCTGGCCCAGCGGGGCTTGTGCTGACGGCCCTCTCTGGCCAAGCGGGGCGGGTGCTGGCGTTCCTGTCTGGCCCAGCGGCGCTGGTGCTGGCAGTGGCCTCTTGGGCAGCAGGGCAGGTGCTGGCGGTGGCCTCTGGGGCAGCAGGGCAGGTGCTGTCGGTGGCCTCTGAGGCAGCAGGGCAGGTGCTGATGGTGGCCTCTTGGGCAGCGGGGATGATGGTGGTGGGCTCCTGGGCAGCGGGGATCATCAGCTTTCTACACCCTGGATGGCATTCAAAATGGTAGACTGCCCAACAGTGAGGGACCTGAGGAGGTCAATGGCTTCCTCACTGAGGGCAGCTGGGGTGACTGGGGCAGGGCCTGAGCGGCGTTGGGTGAAAGTGATGCCCACCCTCCTGGGTGAGCGGGCACGGGGCAAAGGTTGAGGGGCTGCTGGGAGGACAGTGCTGGTAGGGGGGGGTGGCGGCTGTACCTGTAGATGCGGGGGGCACAGATGTTGCCGCCACCACAAGGGAGCTCCCATCAGAGGACGAGTCCGTCAGCTCGTGTCCCCACTGTGTCAGCTCGTGTCCCCGCCTTGGCGCTCACCCTCCGTCCCACTGGTGAACTCTGAGTCCGTTGTCTCGCCCTCCAGGGCCATGTGGGATGCAGCTCCCTCCTGCTCCGTTGCCACTGCTCCTCCACCTGATGATGCTAATGCACACAAGAACAGGGAGACCACAAAAAGGGGGGGACGACAGAAGAAAGACATGTTGATTGCATGCATTACCGCTACCGTTGGCAGACACGACAGACACAGAAGCCCCATGCACTACGCCACGCACTTGGCCTCCACTGTTCAATCCCTGGGACATGGCCTACAAGGCTATGGACGACATCTGCGCACATGGATGACACAGGAGCCTGACTAGGTGTACTTGGCACTGTACACAGATGGGGTGGGGTGGGCAGACTCTGCCAGAACAAGGGGACCTTGCCTCCTAAACTCGCCATGGCCTAGGGAAACCCACAGCCCACCCCCCCACCCAGACACCTCCACTGCGCGCAAAATCAGCAGAATGAGAGTGTACTCACCCCCTTGTGGCTGTGGTGATGCCCCCAAGCACCCATCCAACTCCGGGTACGCCACTGCCAGGATCCTGAATATCAGGGGGGTCATGGTGCGACGGGCACCCCTCCCACGTTGGAGGCCATTCCCAGCTGGGCCTCCGCCGTCCTCTTGCTCCAGCGGCGAATGTCCTCCCATCTTTTCCGGCAGTGGGTGCTCCGTCTGTGGTAGACCCCCAGGGTCCGGACGTCCTTGGGGATGGCACGCCAAATATCTTTTTTCTGGTGGGCGCTGACCTACATGAATTGTACAGGGGGAAAAGAAAAGTTATTACCAAATGCACCGTCACAGTCATTGACACCCATCCCTACCCTTGCCATGATGCACATGCACTCACCGTCGTTTCATGCATGCCTCAATCTCCCCCCCATCTTTCATCCACCCCACTCCACACAGGCATAGCCCATACAGCATGCTCCCAGTGTATTTACCTGTTTGTCTGGAGGACCATAGAGTAGCGTGTACTGGGGGAGGACCCCATCCACGAGTTTCTCCAACTCCTCCGATGTGAAGGCAGGGGCCCTTTCCCCAGATGCACGAGCCATTGTCTCTTCCAGACCGAGGTCACAGCAGCACTTGCAGTGTAGGTCCTCTTCTGTCGAAGATCAGGTATCGAGTGATTGAACAGATAGAAAATGGCGGTCACATCCACGGCGGTGCGTACCGTCACCACCGGTGTACATCGTCATTGGCTCCTGTGACCCATAGGGTCCAATGTTAACCAATGCAGCATTGCGCCACGGTCTTCGACCGCCTACCGTGACGGTGTACAACGCCAGCACAGTTACCTCACATCCCATTGTCCCACTTTACAGGTCAGGCAGCTGCCATTTCAGGGGCCCACATGGCTTAATTTTTAACTGCGTCACACATACCTAGGCCTCAACACACATACAGGCCAATTTTCAGATTATGATTCCTGTTCTGTGTAAGCTGTGGGTACGTACCTCTGAGTTGTTTGACTCTGTGCTCGCTGTTGTCTTTCATAGGCACTGTCCGCTGGGACATGTGAGGAGATGGCGGCATCCTCCGGTGTACAGACTGCTGCTGGATCTGTCGACAGTGGAGGAAAGGCATGTGATCATCACCTACAGGCTTGACCGTGCCACAATCCAGGAACTGTGTGCCCAGCTGGAGCCAGACCTGATGTCAGCTATCCGCCATCCCACAGGAATCCCCCCTCAAGTGCAGGTGCTGTCAGTACTCCATTTCCTTGCAAGTGGGTCATTTCAAACAACAGTGGCCATAGCATCAGTGATGTCCCAGCCTATGTTTTCCAACGTGTTGTCCAGAGTGTTGTCTGCCCTGCTGAAACACATGCGGCGCTACATCGTTTTCCCTCAGGTGGAGGATTTGCCTACCGTGAAAGGAGACTTCTATGCCCTGGGACATATCCCCAACATCATAGGTGCCATTGATGGGACCCATGTGGCTTTGGTACCCCCCGCAGGAGTGAACAGGTGTACAGAAACCGGAAGAGGTATCATTCCATGAATGTGCAGATGGTGTGTTTGGCAGACCAGTACATCTCCCATGTGAATGCAAAGTTCCCTGGCTCAGTGCATGACGCCTACATCCTGCGGAATAGCAGCATCCCTTATGTGATGGGGCAACTCCAGAGGCACTGTGTGTGGCTATTAGGTGAGCACCTGGAAGCAAGTCAGTGGGAATGGTTGTCTGGGTCTGGGGATATCCCTACAGGTTAGTGTGTGTCTAACAGTTGTCCCTCGCCATTTGCAGGTGACTCTGGTTACCCCAACCTGTCATGGCTGCAGACCCCAGTGAGGAATCCCAGGACAAGGGCAGAGGAACGCTACTATGAGGCCCATGGGTGAACTTGGCGGATAAGAGAGCGGACCTTCGGCCTCCTGAAGGCCATGTTCAGGTGCTTCCATATGACAGGTGGATCCCTATTCTACTCATCAAAGAAGGTGTGCCAGATCATCGTGGCCTGCTGTATGCTTCACAACTTAGATTTGCGATGACAGGTGCCTTTTCTGCAGGAAGATGGTCCAGATGGCGGTGTTGTTGCATCTGTAGAGCCTGTGGACAGTGAAGACGAGGAAGCAGAAGGAGAGGACATGGACAACAGGAACTCGGTGATCCTGCAATATTTCCAGTGAGACACAGGTAAGAATACAAACCTGCCTACTACATGTACTTTAACCCTACTACCTCTCTACTGTCTGTCCTTTTCACCCAGTGTATGGTCACTGAGTTGTCACTTTCCCTTATGATTTCACAGGTGTGTGTCCCACAGTGTGACGCCTGCTTTGTTTCCTCATGGACTAGAGCTGTGTGACATAGGTATGTTGACATTACAATTGAAAGAGCATTTTGCCACAGTAATTGCTAATACACTATTCCGAAATCACAGACTGACTCCAGATTGTTTTGGGCTTCAAGGGTGTTTATTTAAGTGCTCAATATTGGAGGGGGTTGTAAAATGGTCAGGGGTGATGGTGGAGGAATGTCCATGGCAGAGTCCAGTCTATTACTCTCACAGGTGCATTGCCCAAATGCATATAAAGTGGAGCTGGGGCAGTTTGAGGATGGACAGGGTTACAAAGTGGGACAGAAAGATGACATTCAGGGTGGTCTCATTTCTTGGCGGGGGTCTTGGCATAGTTCTCTGTCTTTGTCCTGGATCTCAGGGACCGTTTGCGGGGTGGTTCTCCCTCTGCAGGGGGTGGGGTGCTGGTGTGGTGGTCCTGTGGCGGTGCCTCCTGTCCACTAGCGCCGGCCGAGGTGGTGGGCAGTTCATCGTCCATGCTAGTGTCAGGGGTCCCTTGTTGTGCCACAGTGTCCCTCCTGGTGTTGAGTACTTCCTTCAGCACCCTACTATGGTGCCCAGGGTGGAATTGATGGCTCTGAGTTCCTCCCTGAAGCCCAAATACTGTTCCTCCTGCAGGCGCTGGGTCTCCTGAAACTTGGCCAGTACTGTTGCAATCATCTCCTGAGAGTGGTGGTAGGCTCCCATGATGGAGGAGAGGGCCTCGTGGAGAGTGGGTTCCCTTGGCCTGTCCTCCCCCTGTTGCACAGCAGCCCTCCCAGTTCCCCTGTGTTCCTGGGTCTCCGTCCCCTGGACCGTGTGCCCACTGCCCCCAGGTCCCTGTTGTTGTTGGGGTGGTGGGTTAGCCTGGGTTCCCTGTAGTGGTGGACACTCTACTGATTGATGTGTCCTGGAGACAGAGGTATGAGCCCGCTGGGTGGGTGCTGTGCTGGTGTTTCCAGAGGGGGAAGGTCTGTAGTGGCCTTTGACTGTGTGAGGGGAACTGACTGTCCCGAGGTCCCTGATGGGCCGTGCTGGTCATCTAGATCCAGTTGGACAGAGCTGCGTCATTACTGTGGGCCTCTTCTGTTGGTGGTGTGGACATATCTGGACCCTCCTGTCCGGTGACGTTGGGTAGGGGTCCTGCAGGGGTATAAAAGATTTTTTATTACATCTGTGTGTGCCATGGTGTGCAATGGGTGGGTGTCCGTGTACCCCAGTGCTTGCATTCCTGTGTAGGACCTTGTGTGATGATGGTTTAGGGGGGTGCATGGGTATGTGCAGTGGGCATGCTTTGGTGATGGGTGTCCATGCTTTGTTGTTGCATGCAGGGCTTGGTGTTGGGATGGGTGGGTTGTGATAGTGGGACATTTGTGAGGAGTAGGAGTGATGGGGGTGAGGGTGAGGGTGGGGTATGTTTTGGCATGCAGGTACGGTAGGGGATGTAATAGTTAAGATTTGACTTACCAGAGTCAATCAATCAATCAATCAATCAATCACATTTATAAAGCGCGCTACTCACCCATAAGGGTCTCAAGGCGCTGGGGGGGAGGGGGTCAGTGCTCGAAGAGCCAGGTCTTGAGCTGCCTTCTGAAGGGGAGGTGTTCGGGTATGGCGCGAAGGTGACTGGGCAGGGAGTTCCAGGTCTTCGCTGCCAGAAAAGAGAAGGATTTTCCTCCGGCGGTGGTTTTGCGGATGCGGGGAACGGCTGCCAAGGCCTGACCGGTGGAGCGCAGAGTGCGCGGAGGAGTGTAGAAGGAGACGCGGGAGTTGATGAGTTTGGGTCCGAGGTTGTAGAGGGCTTTGTGTGCGTGGGTGAGGAGTCTGAAGGTGATCCTCTTGTTGACCGGGAGCCAATGGAGTTTTCTCAGGTGTCCGGAGATGTGGTGGTGGCGAGGTATGTCCAGGATGAGTCGTGCTGCGGCGTTCTGGATCCGTTGAAGTTTCCTCTGCAGCTTGGTGGTGATGCCGGCGTACAGAGTGTTCCCGTAGTCCAGGCGGCTGGTGACGAGGGCGTGGGTGACGGTCTTCCTAGTGTCGATGGGGATCCAGCGGAAGATCTTGCGGAGCATGCGGAGGGTGTTGAAGCACGCTGAGGTCACCGAGTTGACCTGTCTGGTCATCGAGAGGGAGGAGTCGAGGTTGCGTGCGTGGTTGGTCGGTTGGGGAGTGCTGCCTAGGGCGGGGGGCCACCAGGAGTCGTCCCATGCGGAGGGGGTAGGGCCGAGGATGAGGACCTCCGTTTTATCTGTGTTCAGTTTCAGTCGGCTGTCTGTCATCCAGGTCGCTACTTCCTTCATGCCGTCGTGCAGTCTGGTCCTTGCTGATGTGGGGTTGTTGGTGAGGGATAAGATGAGCTGGGTGTCGTCGGCGTAGGATATGATGTCGAGTCCGTGTTTGCGTGCGATGTTTGCCAGGGGGGTCATGTAGACGTTGAATAGGGTGGGGCTGAGGGAGGATCCTTGGGGTACGCCGCAGATGATCTCCGTGGCTGCGGATCTGAAGGGGGGGAGGCGGACTCTCTGGGTCCTTCCGGAGAGGAAGGAGATGACCCATTCCAGGGCCTTGCCTCTGATGCCGGCGCTGCAGAGCCGGTCTATCATGGTGCTGTGGCAGACCGTGTCGAAGGCTGCAGAGAGATCCAGGAGAATGAGGGCCACGGTTTCACCCTTGTCGGTCAGGGCTCGGATGTCGTCCGTGGCTGCGATGAGGGCGGTTTCGGTGCTGTGGTTGGCCCTGAATCCGAACTGAGTGGAGTCGAGGGAGTCGGAGGTTTCCAGGGTGGCGGTGAGTTGAGCGTTGACGATTTTCTCAATCACTTTGGCGGGGAACGGTAGGAGGGAGATAGGCCGGAAGTTTTTGAGTTCGGTGGGGTCTGCTGTAGGTTTCTTTAAGAGGGCGTTGAGTTCTGCGTGTTTCCAGCTTTCAGGGAAGGTAGCGGTGGTGAGGGAGGCGTTGATGACGTCTCGGAGGTGGGGTGCGATGATGTTGTCGGCCTTGTTGTAAATGTGGTGAGGACAAGGGTCGGAGGGTGATCCCGAGTGGATCGAGTTCATGACGCGGGTGGTTTCCTCGGTGGTGGTAGGGTTCCAGGCGAGGATGGTGGAGATATCGTTTGCGGCTTCCGGGGGCGGGTTCATGTTGGTGGTCGTGAAGCTGTTGTAGATGTCGGCGATCTTACGGTGGAAGAAGGTCGCGAGGGAGTCGCAGAGGTCCTGTGAGGGAGGGATGGGGTTGGTTTCTGCGTCCGGGTTGGAGAGCTCTTTGACGATGCCAAATAGTTCCTTGCTGTTGTGGGCGTTGTTGTCAAGTCTGTTCTGGTAGGCTGTTTTTCGTGCGGTGTGGAGGCGTTGGTGGTGTTGGCGGGTGGTGTCCTTGAGAGCTGTCAGGTTTTCCTCTGTCGGGTTGAGGCGCCATGTCTTCTCGCGGAGGCGGCATTCTTTCTTGGAGTTTTTGAGTTCGGTGGTGAACCAGGAGTTTTTCTTGTGGTTGTTGGTGTTGGTTTGGGTCTTCAGAGGGGCCAGGAGGTTGGCGCAGTCGGAGATCCAGTTGGTGAGGTTGTCGGCGGCCTCGTTGGGGTTGCTGGTGCTGGTGGGTTGGTTCAGGGAGAGTGTTGCTGCGAGTTGTTCTGTGGTGATTCGGTTCCAGTGTCTTTTTGGTGGTTGCCGGGTGTGGTGATGCACGGTGGTTTTCTTGAAGCTGAAGTGGACGCAGCTGTGGTCCGACCATGTGAGTTCGGTGGTGTGGCTGAAGGTGATGTGTTTGCTTGAGGAGAAGATGGGGTCGAGCGTGTGTCCGGCGTAGTGGGTGGGGGTGTTGACCAGTTGTTTCAGTCCCAGGTTGGCGAGGTTGTCTAGAACGGCGGTGGTGTTGTTGTCGGTGTGGTTCTCCAGGTGAAAGTTGAGGTCTCCTAGGAGGATGTAGTCGGTGGATGAGAGTGCGTGGGGGTTGACGAAGTCTGCGATGTCTTCGCTGAACTTGGTGCGGGGTCCTGGTGGTCTGTACATGAGGGTGCCTCTTAGGGTTGTCTTGGGGTCGATGTGGATCGCGAAGTGGAGGTGTTCGGCGTCGGGAAGTGAGTTGTCGGTGTGGGTCGAGATGCTGATGGAGCTTTTGTGTGCGATGGCGATGCCTCCTCCGGTGTGGTTGAAGCGGTCTCTCCGGATGATTTTGTAGCCGTCGGGGATGGCTATGGCGATGTCGGGTGCCGAGGAGGGGTTCATCCAGGTCTCGGTGAGGAAGGCGATGTCTGGGTTCGTTGAGTTGATGAGGTTCCACAGTTCGATGGCATGCCTGTGGACGGAGCGGGTGTTGACCAGGATGCATTCGAGGTTGCTTCCGGGGGCGTCGTTCTTGGTGGTGGCGGTGTGGGTCCGTAGGCAGGTGAAGCGGCAGTTGCTGCAGGTGAAGGGTCCGTGGGTTCGTTTCGGGGTGGCGCGGTAGCAGCCCTGCGCGCGGCCGGGGTTGAGGTTGGCGAGGGTGGCGGGGTCATAGGTCAAGCGGGGGGCGCGGGGGCCAGGGGTTCGGGCGCTGGGCGCGGTCCAGGCGCGGACGGGCGCAGACGGGCTTGCCTTAGGCGCGCCTTCGGCGCGCCAGCGGCACACCCGCTACGCGGCCTCGCAGCAGCCGCCATTTAAGGGGTAGGTGGGGAGGCGGGGTCAGCTGGGAGGCGGGAGGTGGGCGGGCAGGGGAGCTGGAAGCGGGAAAAAAGAGCGGCAAAAAAGAGCGGCAAAAAACGGCGGGAAAAGCGCGGTAGGAGCGGCGGGAAAAAGCGGCAAGACGGCGAAAAGGGAACAAGAGCCTACTAAAATCTACTAAAAAGGAGGGGCTGAGAGGGGAGGACGGCGCACGGCACTCGGGGGCACACGCACGGGATACAAGGAGAGAAAAAGGGAATTTCAGTCACTCGGGGGCACACGCACGGGATACAAGGAGAGAAAAGGGATTTTTAGTCAGCACCAGCACAAGCACAAGCACTCGGGGTACACGGGCAAGAAGGGGGGAGCACACTCACAGGAGAGGAAGGCAGTCAGGGACTGGAGGCGCTGCGTGAGCAGGGGAGCGACCTACCCGAGGGTCAGTGGTCCTTTCCTCTATCTACTCCTGCGAGGCCCTCAGGATGCAGAATCGCCAAGACCTGCTCCTCCCATGTAGTTAGTTGTGGGGGAGGAGGTGGGGGTCCGCCGCCAGTCCGCTGAACCGCAAGGTGGTGTCTTGAGACCACGGAACGCACCTTCCCCCGTAGGTCGTTCCACCTCTTCCTGATGTCATCCCGATTTCTTCGGTGCTGTCTTACTGCGTTGACCCTGTCCACTATTCTGCACCATAGCTCCATCTTCCTAGCTATGGAGGTGTGCTGCACCTGTGATCCGAATAGCTGTGGCTCTACCCGGACGATTTCCTCCACCATGACCCTGAGTTCCTCCTCAGAGAACCTGGGGAGTCTTTGCCTTGCCATGGGGTGGTGTGGGTGATGTGCGGGGTGGTGTGTGTAGTGATAAGTGGGGTGATATTTAGTGGTGTGTTGTGTGAGGTGCGTGGAAGTTCTGTGGGTGATGGTATTGTGTGCCTGTGGATGTTTGGTAGTTGTTTGTGGTGTCTCTCTCTGGCCTTCGTTTGGGATTTTGGTTGTAGGGGTTTGTGGGTGATGTGGGTCTGTGTTTTATAATATATTGGGTGTATGGGTGTGGCGTGTGTATGTGTACCATGTGTGTGTGTTTCGAATAGTCCAATGTGGCTGTGTTTTGTAAATGTGTGTATATTTTGAGCGCGGCGGTGTCTACCGCCAATGGAATACCACGGTTGAAAGACCACCGCGTGGATCCGTGTGTCGTGATAGTGTGGGCGTATTTCTGTTGGCGTGACGGTGGAGGTTATGTTTTCGCCAGTTTATCACTGACCTTTGGTGTGGCGGACTTGTGTGGGTGTCTGAATTTTGGAGGATTCCGTGCTGTGGGTCATGATAGCTGTGGTGGAATTCCGTGGCGTTCGGTGTGTTGGCGGTCTTCTGCACGGCGGTAAGCGGCTTTTACCACCAATGTTGTAATGAGGGCCTTTGTTTTTCTCAAATCACACAATTTAGTTCTAAAACTATTTTGAATAATGGTGTTGTTGATTGTTTGCTTGAGCATGCAGCAGTATTTCTTTGTACTTTAAAGTTGATTTTAAAATTGTATAGTGGTGGGTGGCCTGGAGATTAAGGGGGTGATTCCAACCTTGGCGGGCTGCGGTAGCTGCCCGCCAGGCGGGAACCGCCATGCGGCCGCAATAATGCGGCCCCCATTCCAACATTCCCGCTGGGCCGGCGGGTGCTAACCATGTTAGCGCCCGCCGGCCCAGCAGGAATGAGGCCGCAACACAGGAGCCGGCTCCTAATGGAGCCGGCGGTGTTGCGGCCGTGCGACGGGCCATGCAGACAGTGAAAAGCAGGCCGGGCCCTGTTAGGGGGCCTCTGCACTGCCCATGCCAGTGGCATGGGCAGTGCAGGGGCCCCCAGGGGCCCCAGGACACCCCTTACCGCCAGCCTCTTCCTGGCGGTGTAAACCACCAGAAACAGGCTGGCGGTAAGGGGGTCATAATTCCCAGGGCAGCGCTGCTTGCAGCGCTGCTTGCAGCGCTGCCCTGCAGGATTATCACCGCCGGGGGAAAATCGTCGAAAAACCGCCGGCCCCAGCGGTGCGACCGCAGCTTTACCGCCACGGTCAGAATAGGGATTGAAGCACCGCCAGCCTGTTGGCGGTGCTTCTGTCATTCTTGCTTTGGCGGTCCAAGACCGCCAGGGTCTGAATGACCCCCTAAGTATGGGCCTAGTTGTTATTTATTTTCATTTGATTGATTTTTCACATTTTGTAAAGGAAATCTGTTGCACAGCGCAGTATATTTTGTACATGTTTGTAACATGTGCAATATGATTTTAGTATGTGGCCTAGATCTCCAAAGGGCCATTAAGCCATTTAGCCCAAGCCAGTACTAGTAATTTGCAGTGCATGAAATAAATGTTTCAGTAGTATATATTTTTTAAAAACTTCAATGGATTACATTTAAAATGTTGGCTATTGTTTACCTTTCATTTTTTTGCAAAAAGTGTATATATTGTAGGGTAATATTAATATTTGTTGGCAGAGGAGGATGTTGTTTGACCATGTGCCTGGCAGCCATTTTTTGCATGAAGTCAGTGTCCCTTTGCTATAGGCTTGCTTCCATGTGTTCTTTGTTTGCCATGCCTTCTTGTTCCTTGTTGTTTGATCATGTGGCTGACAGCCATTTTGTGTCTGCAGCCAGTATCCCTCCCTTTGCCATAGGCTTTCATGTGTACTTTGTTTGCCATGCCTCCTTGCTCCTTATTATTGTTGTTTGACCATGTGTCAGGCAGCCATTTTGTGCATGCAGCCAGTGCTCCTTTGCCATAGGCTTTGGGGTTCATTGTCATGCCTCCTTGCTGTTTGATCATGTGGCTGGCAGACATTTTGTGCATGCAGCCAGTGCCCCCCCTTTGCCATAGGCTTGTTCGTGTTCTTTGTTTGCCATGCCTCCTGGCTGTTGTTTGACCATTTGGCTGTTGGCAGCCATTTTGTCCATCCAGTCAGTGTCCCTTGCCATAGGCTTGCATGTATTCTTTGTTTTCCATGCTTCCTCCTTGCTTCTTGTTGTTGGACTGTTGTGTAACCATTTTAGTTATAGCTCCATGCATGTTATTTTAGCATATTAGGCCTGTTGCTGTGCACTTTAACCAAATAGCTTTTATTCAGCTTTGTTTATTATTTTTACAATAGCCAGTTTTGTGGTCTGGTTTTATTTTTCTCTATCTAGCTGTTTTTGTCTAGGCTAGCACTACGTTCTCAAACAAGATATTCTTGCTCACTCTGTGCTTCTTTCAAGCTGCAGTGAGATAGGTTGCCGGTGAACACGGTACAAGTTTTGTCTCCGACATTCATAGAAAACACACATCCTTACATAGGGACATTTTCTCAGAACATCAGCTGTTTTATTATTTAAACCCTTCCCTGTCCCTTACACGTTAGAGGGAGATTCCAGCCAGAGAACCACGACTGTATGCTGATTGCTGAATGCTTTGCTACAGCTGCTTATGCAGACTTCAGGCCTTCACTCAGGTCTGGGGGATGATGTCTTCCCAGGGGAACGTGAAGGGCAAAATTAGAGCTTAACACGCTCTGTTCTATTATAGCCTAGGTAGGAATTAGTCTATTGACTCTAGTGACAATATGGTAGCGTTATTTCTATGCTTTACTCTCCCTGTCACAATTTTAATCTTATCATGCTGTATCCTATTGGTTATTGCAGCACCTAAGATGCAGTCACTTCATTAAAATCTTATTGAAACATACACTGCCTCTGTTTGTCATTGTGTATGTGATACTAATGTAACTTAGAGAAACGGATGAGACCTGAGTGACCACACTTTCCCTCAGTGATGCTCAATCATCCCTTCCCTTAGGTAGAGATGAGGCATTGCTAGTTAGCCGGAGCAAAACCTGAATTGGGGCGACAGGTGTCACCTGTAATGGGTCAGACTCAGTTTCCCACACCGCAGGCGATTCTGCCACTTAAAATCCAGTAGTCTCATTAGAATAATGAGAGACTACGTGACCTGACACCATCAACGTTTGGTGAGGCTCTAATTTTCGGGTCCTCCTGAGTATCTCTGCCTCTCTATATACAAAGACACCTCAGTACTATATACAGAGACGTCTATGATATTGAGTATTTCCTCTTCAGCAAAGTAGGGAACACCTATCGGATGCTGGAGGTTGTTCAAGCTTGAACTCTCAAAGGAAAATCCTCTTTTTGTGGTGTTTATCTCTGAACAAATTTACCATCCAATATGGCAAATCCGCAACAGGTAGAAATCGCAGTCAATATGAGACAACACCTGACTGCACACTTATTGGTAAATGGCCTAACAGCCCAGGGGGGTCCAGTCACATTTGTGGTGGATGTACATGCAGCTTATAGAACAGAACTCCTCTATCTTGGGTTACATTTCCAGCAGTTGATGGGAACAACAACACATTTCATCACTATACACCTGCAAATGTACCTGGACAATACAGAGCGTATTATCAAGAACATAATAATTGGCTTGATGGCACCCTACCCCACATGATTTTACGTGTTACATTAGGTCCTCTAAGTAATGATGGTCCTACCTGGCCTTTATTGGCCACTTATACACCTCACCCTGCTGCAGCACCTAATGGTAGCTGAAGTCAGTCATTCATATACTGATCTGATGGCAATGTACAGACGTCTAGTACAGTTTGTAATGCAAACATTAAATACAAATACAGTACGTGCTGCTCCAGTACAACCACATGCAGTGATGCCAGGTATTAATCCTGCGACTGTACATTCGATCATGGGTAAAGTACTCGCCAAACAATAAGAAATTCCGTTCTGGTTAGCTCAAAAAATAAATGCACTGGAAGCAGTATTTCTCCATACGGGACCTTAGGATGAACATAGAATACTAACAATGTGCTTGCCATTTGGGATGTTCCCACAATAGATAACTGTAACATGGGGCATGGTATTTGCCGTGCTCTACACTACCGCACACGGGACACCGACACTTGCCAATTTACCGGAAGTGTTAAACCAGATTCAAGATTAATTTTGCCACAGTGTCCTCAATCGTTTTAAGTAACCTTAAAAGGAAAGTGGTCGCATTAGCGGTGCACATGTGACTCCGGGATGTTCCTCAGCAGGATCAAGAACGTAAGCTGCCAAAGATTATCATGGAGACCTACTACTCTGGTATTGGTCGAGTTAGTCTGGGGGCCAGACCAACAAAACCACAACTTCAGGGTAAATCTAATAACGATTTTACCACAAAAGCTCCTGAGGGTAATAAGAAACGCTGGGATAAAAAACAACAAACTCCTAAAAAAGAAAGGGGAGAATCTCCGCGCACGGAGACCCCACAGAATAGATATAATCTCAGATCAGAGATAGTATAAAAACGCCTGACAGATATCAATATACTGATACACACCAATCTCGTTCCTTTCAGGACTCATCAGAAATACGCAGTGAGAGAGGTGGGCGGTCAGAGCAAAGAACAGAGTATGTGAAACTGAGACAGGAATCTCAACACTCAACAGAGGCTTCTGCTACAAAGGAAGAGAAACCTTCCCAGCAAAAAACCCAATTTAAAAAGAAAAAGTTGGCAGCAGTTGTAGTTCGACATGCCACTCAAGAGAAGGGCTCTCTTGAAGAACAAGAAGTGGGCATTAGCGCTATTAGACAGCGCGTCAGAGGTCACAATAGTTCGCTGGAGTCTTCTAGAGCATCTGGAGGTGAAAGCAACTGATGACTTTCTACAAGTAGAAACTGCGGACATGCGTGTCTCCATGCCTGATATAATGTACAAAGTAACGCTACAGTTAGGAGACATTGAACGCACAATAGACGCAATCTTTTGGGATCGCATGGTAAATATATATGATATTTTGTTGGCCGAGCAAGACTGGCCACCTGAATTTGTCTGTACCTGCCCATATGGGGAACATGTTATCAAACCTTCTTTCTTGCCTCTTATTCCTGAAGAGCTCGAAGAATCCTACGTCATCGATTGGGCATTGACGCAGGCACCCGCGTTATATCGCAATCACGTAGGATGGGACAAGGATTCCCCCTACCATGCAATCCCTATTAAAAACCAACCCCAACCTCAACCCCAATATCCAACATGATGTTAAAGCACCCATGAGAGAAATTTTCACACAACTAGAGTACCAGGGCGTAATTGAACCCTGCGTTCTCCCAATGAATAATCCTTTATTCCCAGTAGCTAAACCGGACCATTCTTATAGAATCGTCTTAGACTACAGACATTTAAACAGTCGTACACGCACATACGCTATACAAAAGTCACATAGCACAGTATTGATGAACAACATAGTGCGTACAAAATACAAAACACTGGACATTTCCAATGGTCTCTTCTGCCAAAATATAGCGCCTGAGAGTAGAGACTTAACAAGTTTCAGTGCACTAGGCTCCCAGAAAAAAATCTGTTGTTTACCCCAGGGGTACAAGAACAGTCCAGGACTGTTCGCAGCTTGTGTTACTTCAATCTTGCAGGACATTGATCCTGAAGCATTGTCCTATGTAGATGACATCTATCTCACGGATGATGAATTGCTACAACATTTAAGATGAGTAGCCCACATTGTTGTAGGATTTGCTGAATTTGGCTACAAATTCAATTCAGCATCCCGTTTTTGGGGTATGAGCTATTGATTGAAGGTAAGAGCCTAGCGCCACAATTCTTGGAAAAATGCGCACAATTACAACCTGTAAATACCATTAAAAAACTGCAATCTCTATTGAGTTTCCTAAATGTTGGCAGAACTTAGATTCCAGACTATGCAACACGCATTAAACCATTATATGACTTGATACGTCCTGAGTTTTCAAGTACATTTTGGACAGTCAAACACACACACATTCTAAGAGACCTGCAGACAGACATGCTTGCAGCACAACATTTACACACAAGGGACAACAAAACACATTTGGTCATCAGAGTAATTGCTGGTGCCATTGGTTTCACCTGCATAACCTTTAATGAAGGTTAGAACATCCTGATTTCATACAAATGACACTTGTACTCAGCAGCAGACCCCACAGCTTTGCTCCCACTGAAAAAATTATCACTGCTGTTCAGATGGCTGTCATTAAAGAAAGATATCTAGCCCAAGGCAAACGCATCAATGTCGTTTCTCTGATCCCAGCCATTGAGGCTGTTACCAAAGTCAGCGTTCCAAATGCTAAAGCATTACATCCATGATGAATACAATTGGCCACGTGTTTGATAGCCACTGATAGACTACATTTTTTACCCAAAATTACAAACTCAAGAATTTTTGCAATATGAACTAGAATACCCAGTTCCAGCAAACACACTGCCGATTGATCAGTATCAAAGAGTTATGTACACCGAGGTTCAGCGCAACCTGCAATTGGCACAAACAATCAATACTCCGCTGCTTGCGCAGTCGTAAGTGGCTACATGGTGGATAATACATTTTGGGCCTCATTCTGACCCTGGCGGACGGCGGAGGCCGTCCGCCAGGGTACCGCCGCTGAATGACTGCACCGCGGTCAAAAGACCGCAGCGGAAATTCAGACATTTCCTCTGGGCCAGCGGGCGCTCTCCAAAAGAGCGCCCGCCGGCCCAGAGGAAATGCCCCTGCAACGAGGACGCCGGCTCAGAATTGAGCCGGCGTAGTTGCAGGGGTGCGACGGGTGCAGTTGCACCCGTCGCGTATTTCAGTGTCTGCTTAGCAGACACTGAAATACTATTCGGGGCCCTCTTACGGGGGCCCCTGCCGTGCCCATGCCATTGGCATGGGCACGGCAGGGGCCCCCAGGGGCCCCGCGGCACCCCCTACCGCCATCCTGTTCCTGGCGGGCGAACCGCCAGGAACAGGATGGCGGTAGGGAGTGTCAGAATCCCCCATGGCGGCGCAGCAAGCTGCGCCGCCATGGGGGATTCTAAGGGCAGCGGTAAACCGGCGGGAGACCGCCGGTTTGCCTCTTCTGACCGCGGCCGAACCGCCGCGGTCAGAATGCCCTGCGGGGCACCGCCGGCCTGTCGGCGGTGCTCCCGCCGACCCTGGCCCCGGCGGTCTTAGACCGCCGGGGTCAGAATGACCCCCTTTGTCCTCAACATACATGCACACAAACCCTAGGGGATTGCACAGCACAGCTAGCAGAGCTAAAGGCTCTGGTGATGGCACTGGAACATACTAATCCTGCACTGCTGATGCTGATTGTTTGTGATTCTTACTACTGTGTCCAGTCCTTTAATGAATATCTGCATTATAGGTGCCAGAATGGGTTCAGAGATTCTAAAGGCAACACCATTAAACACAGACTTCTGTGGGGGAAAGTAGCGGATCTGAAGGAAATGCTACCAAATGTCCATGTTGTACATACATTTGGACACCAGCACGTTGGAATGCACTTTGCTGGGAATCCCCCGGCTGATGAAGCCGTAAAGCCAGCAGTTGCTACGGCCACTGTTGCTGCAGTAACCTGCTTAGGTGCAAAACCGGACGAAGACATATGGGCTGCCATGAAACCTACTGCTGACGGTACACCCTATCCAAAAGCATTTCCTGCTAAATATTCCTACCAAATGGGCGGCTGCTTAAATGCTGAGGTTAAGATACCAGGCATAGAGGTTTGAGATATTCCCAACAAAGATATAAGACCAGAGTTGATTAAAGCAGCGCATGAGGGGGTAGCTTCTGCCCATGCTGGTGGGGCGGCTACAATATCATTGTTACAAGCCCATTATTGGTGGCCAGGCCAAGCAGTATGCCCTTTGTTGTGACATCTACCAACAAATTAAAGTTTCTACTGCTAAGCGCCAACCGCAGACACCCCTCCTAATTTCCAACAAACCTTTACAATGTGTGTACTTGGACCATTGTGGTCCCCTAACATCTGACAGTGCATACAAACACATCTTAGTTGCTGTTGACTCCTGCTCCAGATTTCTATGGATGTGGCCACAACGCTCGGCTGACACTCGGACTGTTATTAAAGATTTGCGAGTCTTTATCGGAACATATGCAGTTGAGACTTTCCACTCGGACCAGGGCTCTGCTTTCGCCTCAAAGGCATTCAGGAATGCCATGGCTTCATTGGGGGTCCAACACCAGTACTCGTCTCCATTTCATCCACAGGGAAAAAGTGTCATAGAGCTATTAATCCGTGATTTAAAGCAAACCTTAACAGCCAGAGTCTTACGTACGGGTCGTAGTTGACTTAATCACCTGTATGGAGTCCAGAGAGCACTTAACAATCTGACTAGAAGGTCCCTGGAGGGGTTGTACTTCCTATGAGTGCCTGTTCAGATGTCAAATGTATGTTCCAGATCTCAATGGTCCTGGCGTGGAGGCGGCAAAAACACCATTTGACATAAATGAATGTGTCACTGTCTTACAGGAATTACAACAGTTCTGTGGTGACAACGCTTCTGACAGTGCTGCCTCCACAGGAATTAAGGATGTACTTGTAACGCCTACAGGCTGGATTCCTAAAGTTGGAGATCTAGTTCGTGAAACGGTCACTGTGAAAAGGGAATTTGGGCCTTCTTATTGGGCACCAGTTCCAGTCTTGGGAATACATGGTACCAGAACTGTCATTCTACCGCCGTTGGCAGGTGCCAAAGAAAACCGTTTTGTATCCATCAACAATGTCAAGTTACACCATGTGGCCGATCCTGCAAGGCCAACCAAAAGGAACAGCCAGTAGTTCCCGAATCCCTCTCACTACTGGTCAAGAAGTTCCTCTACAAGTTGTAAGCAGCAACACTGATACCTCTCTGAGCTTCGAGAGGGTGGAAAATGATCTTGCATTAGTTCCATTGACATCATACAATATAGAAATAACTGATTGATTTGACACAACTTCAACACAGATGGATGGCGTCATCTAATCTGAGCCACTGCAGTAAACACCCACTCCACATACAAACACTGCTCCAGTTTTTGCACAAACTGCTTCTGGATTCTTTGCCGACATCAATGACAACGTTTCGGACTCATTCACCTCTTCGACACCTGAACTGTAAAAAACACGTAAGCTGATAAATTGGCTTAAAACAACTTACTTCATTCTTCCATGGAACTATCTGTGTCTTTCCTTGACTGTGCTGGCTTTCCTTTTTTGGATAGGGTTTGTAATAACATTCTTCCTGAAAAATCAAGCATTGAATTGGTGGATGAGGTCCTAAAACCACATTTTTCCTCTCACAAGGTCCGCAGAAACTTGTCTTTTGTGAACATTTCCGCTATACCAATTCCAGATGGGATTGTTTGGGATAAAGAACATTTGACATATACGGCCCCACAGAGGTCATTCAAATACCATCTATGTTTAAACTTTCAATGAACGATATAATAATACCGGGGGTTGTTTCTGATGATTGGGATGTGAAAACACTTGATTCTATGATGACTGAATTGCAGTATTACATTGTATTTGCAAACAAAGATGTTTATCATTATAAAGAGAATTATGGTGATAAGTTTTGCTATAATTATTATGGGCACCATTTCCTCCACAGAAAGAGCACCCTAAAGATTGTTTTTAATTACACACAAGTTCTAAAAAATACTCTGAAAGGTTTACATATTTATCTGGGCACAGTGTTAAAACTGCTGAGTCATGTTATTTTAAATTGCCACCGATCGAAAATGTACGCATATTATTGACAAATATGAAACTTATTAATTCGGATTCCTTTCTTTTCCGGTTGACTATAGAAGGCTGTGAATATTGGCTGAAGTCGATTGACTTAAAAAATGTGTGGGGAACTAGACATTGGCAAATAATGGAGTAAGGAAGCTTTATTTAGAGCATGTCTGATACCTGTTCAAATGATATTTTCAAATTAAACTGTACAACAAACAAGTTGTTTAGGCTTAGCAAAGATTAAGGAATTGAACACGCCTATTATTCCTGCACCTGCAAAATTTTATAAATGGCAAAAGTATATCAATGCACTGAAGATCAGCTTTATGAATGGGTCCAGAATGGCACATTTAATGCTTCACTGTCACGTCCTGGTGAGTTGTTATTGTGGCCAATAGATACCAGTGGGTGTCATAAGCGTTTTATGAACTCCACAGGGGTTTTTAGAACTAGTAGGTCGGACCCTCACTATATGTCATCCGAACATGCGGGTATAGTAACAACATACAGTGTAGGGAAACTATGCCAGCAATGGTTAAAAAGTTCCTCACTAGATGCGGTTAGGGAGCACCTCAGTCTCCTGTCCAATAACACCATCTTACAGGGCTTCCTTTTAGGCCCCAGAAAACAATGCAGAAAGCACTTCTTACATGCAGTATATAATGAAATTTGGAAGCTTTCCCAACAAGAAGCTGCTGCCCGGTTAAGGCAAATAGACCAAGAAAACTTACAGAAGGCATTAGCTGTTGTAGATAAACGGATTAATACCCTGTGCGACTGGATATACATTTTAAATAACATTGTCTCTTCTGCTATAGTCATCATGAAAAACAGTTATGTCTTTCTTACACCATGGACAGAGTCAACTATGGTCCATTATGCAGTTGGGTTGGACACTTCAAACACTGAAGGCATGTCGGGCTCCCTGGCAACACGTTAGCACAAGGGACATATTTTCTACCTTTAATTTAACGCGACAACAACAACTAATGGCGAAGAAAGAAACAACTTATGTCATGCTAAACATCGAAAGTTAGAAAAGTTGCCTTTTACTGTAGCTGAAATACCATCTGCTGAATGGCTTATACATGGGGTCATTAATCTGCCTTTTTCCACACTACAATTCATGTCCTGATTAAAACACATTCCGGTAGGCAGATATGAAATATGTCATTGTGTATGTGAGACTAATGTAACTGAGAGAAATCTATTATGTCATGCGCTCGGCTGCTCAATCATCCCTATAGAGATGAGGCACTGCTAGTTAGCTGGAGCAAAACCAGGATTGGGGCAACAGGTGTCACCTGTGGTGAGTGAGACTTAGGGGGTCATTACGACCCTGGCGGTCAGTGGTAAAGCAGCGGTAAGACTGCAAACATGCCGGCGGCAAAAAAAATGGAATTAGGACCGCCGCGGTCATCCGCGACTTCACCATTCCGACCGCCATGGCGGTGAAGACCGCTGGGCTGGAGATTGCGGTCTCCAGCCCGGCAGTTGTCACTAGACCACCGACGGTATCAGGACCCTGCATACCGCCATGGATCTCGGGTGGTTGGGAACTGCCATGAGATCCATGGCGGTAGGCACTATCAGTGCCAGGGAATTCCTTCTCTGGCACTGATAGGGGTCTCCCCCACCCCCGCTACCCCCCACGAATCCTCCCCCCACCCCCCTCACTCCCCTGCCACCCCCAAAGGTGGCACAACCCCCTCCCCAAACACCCTGAACATGCACATGTACACACCCCTACACGCACACACCCCCAACATGCACATATACACACCCCTACACGCACACATACACCCCAACACATACCCGCACTCATACAAACAGACATGCACATCGTCCGA